>NW_027437198.1:25611289-25971289 GCF_033239565.1 Halichoeres trimaculatus | reverse complement strand
AAGTGTGTGTGTGTGTGTGTGTGTGTGTGTGCGTGAGTGTGCGACGAGCAGAGGAAGTTTCAGTTTGTCAGCTGTGATTAATTCTCTGTCTTTCGTCTGTTTCTCCACAGAACCAACTCTGGAAACACCAGTGACCTGTTCCCCATGTCCCCTCGCACCCTCGACTCTCTGATGCATAACGAACCTGAAGCTACTCCAGGACATTTGGGTGAGTCACACACACACAGACGTTTCAGGCCAGCTGTTGACGCATCCCCTGATCTAGAAACTGAAACAAACCTGAATGAAAATATGTGTTGGGAGGAATTTGAAAGGTTTACATGATTTTTGTGTTTGTGAACCGATATATTTGATGCTCACTCTTTGAAATCTCTAAACTGTATAAAGTTATGACTATTATTTATTAACTGAGATCTGTAGATATAAATGAGCAAAGTTGAATAAAAATGTTTTAAAAAAAACAACTTTTTTTTTTTTTAACGATTTTAAAACACTGATATCTGTTTCTGTATTTCTTTGCAGATTCCATCACTTTGGACATGGATGTATCGTCCCCCACCATGTGAAGTCGTACGTCCAGCTTCTTCATTTTGTCCTCACTTTGTCTGGATTGGCTGTTGTGTTCGAGGGTTTCCTTCCTTCTCTGCGTAAACAGTCCACCTGTACAGTTTCTTTCTTGTTTCTTTGTAAAAACGACTCTTTCTCTCTGTAGGAAGTTGGATGAAAAAGTGATTTAGCTCTCCTCTTGTAGCTCGTCGTGTGAAGCTCTTGACTGATGCTGTCCTGTCGTACTTTCAGCAGCATTCTGCTTTCACTGAGTGCTTTCTCACTTCCTAGATATCTTACGACTTTGAATTATATTTTTTAAGAACATTGTATTTTTGTGTTATGGACTTTCAAATGATTATGATATCATGTAATGAGTATTTCCTGTATAAGCTAAGCTGCTTAGGAATTGAAATGTTTTAACCGTTCTTTTTTAGTATGTTCCTTCCACATGTGATAAAATGCCAAATCCTTATGTCACAGGCATTTAAGATTATTATTAAGATTATCTAACATGTTTTGTGTTATTTAGCTTTTTTCAGAATGAAATCTGATATTTTTGAGACATTCAAAGTGTTAAAATCAAAAGTTTGAGATGTGACTGTAAACATGTGAAATGTTTCATCCCTTTAATGTTGTGAGAAATAATGTGACCTTACCTGTAAATGTTCTGCACTAAGGAATCTTTTCTCTCCCGCTTGATGAACTGTAATTTATGTTGATTTATGATGATACTTGGATCACACGTTCACCAAATTTTTACAACAACTTCAAGCCACGTTTGTCTGTCCTGCCGTGATATCTAAAGATGTTTCCTGTAAAATATGTTGTAACTATTCATTATTTCATGAAATTAATAAAAACAAGTTAGCTCTAGTTTAATATGCGGCTCATTTATTTAGTTGCACTAAGTAGCCATTCCTAATTTCTTATGTTTGAATGCACAGCGGCACAGATTTATGGTCTGAAGATTAGAGATTAATGATGGGGGTTTTTTTTTTCAGGACTGATGCTGATACTGTTGAAGTAAAAAAAATTGGCGTCAAAGTTTTTCATGATTCAAACTCCAGCAAATAACTTAATTCAAATGTCATTAAGCATATGTTTATTAAACTCCCAGGCTCAGCAGCACATCTATATAGTTTAATGAACACTTGAAAAAATAAACGACCAAAGTTTTCTTCAGTAAATAAAGTTTTCCAAATTTTAAATGATGGAGTCTGTGCTGCTTTTATAGGTATGTAATGCATTTGCATTATTTTTCTGTTGTGTTTTAGCAAGTGGCTAACCAGGGCTTCCAGAGTATACAGAGAAACTCCCAGAAGCAGCAACAAGCAGCTCATGAATGTTTGCATTTTGAATAATTTCTTATCATTTTAAGAGCCAGGAAAACGTTTTCCCGTGAGTATTGATAAGAGCGGTGTTTTATGTTCGTCTGTGAAAGCTATAACAAGTTCATAGACAGTAGGATAGTCACGATGCTAAGTGCGTTAGCACGTCAATCGGATTTTCCTTTGACGTTAGCATTAAGCTAGCGGACTTTCGCTAACCGAAGCTAGCTGGTTAAGAATCACTTTCCTTTGCACAGTTAGGTTGTGTATAGTGTTTACTATCTATTTTTCAAAGCCTTTGTTTTTTGAGTGTAAATCAAGCGGCAACCTCAAAAAATTTAAGACAACGGTCAAGAGCTAAAATCTGCTGTTTCTCGAACGTTCGCTTGAGGTTGGCTCCGGAAGAACCGGAAGTCACACATACACACTAGCCAAATATAAACATATATATATCGCCGTTTTCACGGCGGAAATTCGCCTGTTTACAACCAGATTCAAAAAACATCTCCTGGTTGTATCGCTTATTTTGCTATCGGCACACAGTTTATTTTTCTAACTTGGTATTTTAAAGGATATTAAGATCGCGAGCTCGCCCAATCAGAGGCACGGCTCAGCCTACGTAAACGACAGGCGTACTTAGCCACTACCAATATGGCCGCTATAGTTTTTTGTTTGTTTGTTTGTTTTTTTCTATTATTTTTTTTTATTTATCAAATTATAATCATAATATCAAATACATATTTTGAAAATGTAATGAAGAAAAGTTTATTAATTTTTACATTTATTTATTTTTATTTTTTTATTATTGACAAAATGCAAATTACAAACTCCCGATGGAGATAGAAAACAAACAAACAATCAGACGAACATCGGCAAGGCACCCAAATACAATTCACATTCCATTAAAAATAAAATAAATCTCAATGCAACAACCTTGTACACCCAAAGGACATGACTCCTCTTACTTATAAATATCTCTTAATCAAAAAACCAATAATCTCTTCATATTTTCATACATTGACTTCATATGCTGGTTTGTAATGCTCAGAAACTGGAAAGAATCAAAAAAAGATTTAAGTTCATTTTTAAAACAAACAATAGAAATGGCCGCTATAGTTGATGTGCCTTATTTTCTGTATCAGAAACAGATGAGTTACGTTGGGGAAACTACGTTCATTAGTTATACAGTCCATGGTCTAAATAAATGACCAAATCAACAACAGCGGTCTCTAATTTCACAAAGAACTGTTCAGCAATCACACACACACACATATAAACACACGGTGCGGCTGCATCCGAGCCAAAATAAAAGTTTTAAATCAGTTTCTTATCAGTTGTCAGATTTTAAAAAAGGCAGATATGCCTCAAAATGCTGAATATCAGCGCTGATTGTGGCCCGGACGATAATCCAAGCTTTTGCTCTTGCACATAAACAAACATCTATTGAATAAGTCTTATAATGCAACTGGAAAAGATTTCAGCAGCTTTTATTGGAGTTCATATCTCCAGCCTGATAGCCTAATCTCCTATGGATGTGTTGATGACATTCACGAGGGAGGGATTTATAAATGGGGCTGAAATTGGCCAATAAAAAGGGCAATAAATAGTAAGTGATAGCACAAGCGATGAGCTTATTTGGGAAATTTAAGGCCTCTACAGGAATTAAACTGGGTCAAACCTGATTTTAAAAAAAGGTGTTTTGATGAGAAAAATGTGTGACTCATTGTTTTCACTTCCTATTTTTGATTCAGGCCAAAGCAGCAGAGTCACTCTCTGTCTCCTCTCATTGATCTCAGCTCAGGCCTGATGGACTTCCCTGTCTGGAAACCCCGTGTTACATGTTTGTGTCTCAGCCACACAGAGGCTTTGGTGATGATGCGGCTGCAGGGATTCCCATGAATCCTTCAGAGAGTATGTGCCAGCTGAGATAAAGCAGCCAAACAAACACCCACTCAGAGAGCAGTTTCTGCTTCACTTGGCTTTACACCCCTCAGTGTGTGTGTGTGTGTTGGTGTGTGTGTGTGGCTTTCTCTCAGCTAAAGGAAATGGTTTGAGGAGATGAGGGGGCGTGGAGATCTACTGCTATTACCGTCAGCAGCTGCTGAGTCAGCTGTCTGAGGAGGCAACTGTCAGCCACCACCTCAGGCCTGTAGCCAATCAATCTGAAGAATCAATAAAGCTTCAGCTCAGCAGGGGGACGGCTGGCTTGGATGTGTGTGTGTGTGTGTGTGTGTGTGTGAAGAGGCACTGTTTATAAATAATGACATTTTGACATGGAAGCTGAAAAATGAAGTCATTATATCTTCAGTGTGTCGGGGAATTTGTGGATCAGTTACAGTCAGCGATGACACTCAAAACACAAACGGTAGCTTTTGTTTCCTCAAAATAGAGACTGAACCGCAAAAGAAACTTAAAAACGAAAAGGTTTCCTCTCAGTGAAATGATTTGTTTCATTTTTCATTCAGTGAATTAGGAGAAAAGATATGAAACTCCAGCTTTTCAGACCCTACAGTGTTGATGTGAAGGCTGTCTCTTTCTTCGTTGTTGCTCTGTTTGCAGCCATGTGTGGCTCTCTTCATGCGCCTCAGGTGCCTCCAATTTATTTATACACATTTATCTTTAGTCTGCCACCTCATCTTTCTTTCTCTCCCTCTCTGTTGCGTTTACCAGTGGCGGGTCAGAAGCAGAGCAAGCAGAGGAAGATGTTTGTTCTGATGTTGGCGCCAAGTTAACTCCTTGCACAGGCTTTTCATTTGTCTCCCTTGCATATCCTGGTCTGTAGATCTTGATCCAGTGACCGTCTTTCTGTCTCTTCCTTGTAAGAATTACTCTAGCTGTGCTTCACAAACTGTCTGTTAGTGACTCAGAGGATCTCAGGAGTTATGAGCAGGCGTTTTGGCTCAAAGCTTTCCTCTTTCCTTTTTCTCCTTCAGATGTTGTTTCCATGAGGATTTAAAACAGGCTGTGCCATCAACTGTTTTATCCTCACACAGCTATACCCAGACACAAGCTATCCCACTGGCGCCAAAGCTTAGCATGAGCTGCAGTCCTCCTTTCGCTCTCAAATCAGCTCAGACTGTTGAGTGAAAAATCCTTTAGCATGGTCGTAGAGTTCTTCAGATTTCCTCCAGACCCACAGGAAGGTCAGGCTTTGGCTCCCATTAGATTTCTCATGGTGGGTGAATCCCCCACTGAACATCTCTCACTAGAAAAAACTCAATCTTATCAAGTGTTTTTGTCTTATTTTCAGTAGAAAATGTCTTTTCAAAATTAATATGAGCCACATTCAACTGGTCCAGAAAAATGTCTTGTTTTAAGTTATTTAAAGACAAAAATGAGGTCTGAATTTCCTGGAAAAGGAAAAAAATCTTCCAATGAAAGAAAAAAAGTTTGCATGAAAATTTGCTTGAACTTGTTCCATTGACAGATTTTGTTTACTCCTAATTTTTGTCATTACATAACTTGAAATGAGACATTTTTCTAGACTGGTCAGGTGAATGTGGCTCAAATTAAGCCAAAAAAAACTTGATAAGATTTCAATTTATTGCAGTGCTGTTGTAATTCTGAAAAGAAGAGCAGTGCTCAAACTTACACTGCAAAAACTGAAATCTTTTTAAGTGTTTTTGTCTTATTTCAGGTTAAAAATGTCTCATTATACCCAATATGAGCCAAACTCAACTGATTAGTCCAGAAAAAAATGTCCAGAAAAGAAAAAAAAGAAAAATGAGGTCTGAGTTGTTTGTAACATGTAGAGAAAAATCTGCCAATGGAACAAGAGAAAAATTACTAGAAAATTTACTCATACAAGTTATTTTTCTCTTGTTTCATTGGTAGTTACTTGTTACAGCAATTCAGACCTCATTTTTGCCTTTAAATAACTTGAAATAAGACATTTTTCTGGACTGGACAGGCGAATGTGACTCATATTAAGTATAAAAAGACATTTTCTAGTGAAAATAAGACAAACTCACTTTATGAGACTTCACTTTTTACTGTTGTAATTATGCAAAGAAGCAGCGCTTAAACCTACACTGCAAAAAAATGAATAGATTAATAAATAAAAAACACAAAATGAGGTCTGAAAGTTTCCTTGAAACTAAAATAATGTCTTTATACAAACAACTTTTTTTCTTGTTCCTTTGGCAGATTTTTTTATACTTGTTACAGCAATTCAGACCTCATTTTTGTCCTTAAATAACTTGAAATAAGACATTTTTCTGGACTAGTCAAGTGAATGTGTCTCTGTTTCTTTGAAAAGAAATTTTCTACTGAAACTAAGACAAAAACACTTGATAAGATTTCATTTTTTTGCAGTCCTGTTGCAATTTTCCAAAGAAAAGCATCGCTTAAATCTACACTAAAACACACACACACACACACACACAAAATGAGGTCTGAATTGCTTGTGGCAAGTAAACATATCTGCCAAAGTTACAAGATAAATTTCTTCGAACATTTTCCTGAAACTGAAATAATGTCTTTATGGAAGCAACTTTTCTCTTCTTCCATTGGCAGTTGTTGTTTTTTTTTTTACTTGTTACTGGTTTTTAGACCTCATTTTAGTCTTTGAACAACTTGAAAAAAGACAATTTTCGTTTAAATATAGCTCATATTAGGTCTGGGAAGACATTTCATACTTAAAATTAGACAAAAACACTTGATAAGATTTGTTTTTTTGCAGTTTAGTTTTGATCTTACTCCGGTTTGAGACTTGTGAGTAGGGTCCCTGTTTGACCTATAATTCTGTGATCCCTGTGGAGTGATGTTGTATTTTTGCACTTTCTTATCCTTTATGCTGTTAGCATCAAACAGATCTAGAAAGCTTTGCATGCCCCTAAAAACATGAAGTCTTCTGACTGATGATACTTGTGTATTTTTTTGCATTTTGAAGTTTTGCAAGAAAAAAATGTTTTCTATTTTATCCCTGAAAGGAAACTGAATATCTCTGTCCCCTGAGGCGAGGAGGAATTATTCCTCCGACTGTTTTTTGAAAGAATCCAATCTCCAGTATTGAATTATGGAGAGGTTGGTTGCAGGGCGAAACTTCCCCCTTTTCACCAGATGGCGTCGCTGTTTTACAGATTCAGGGCGGTGGATTTAGCAGGGAAGCACTCAGATGAATAGAAGATTACTGTACAGTAGATTACACTTAATCTAATCAACCAGTCTGCTTTCAACTCTCTGCAGCAGAGAACAGCTTTGATCACAGTGAGACAAAGAAAAGTGAGTGTGAGCTTAATGAGCAGAGTGATTTAAAGGCTCCCTCTTTGATTTCACTTAATTTCATATTCTGTTCAAAGCGGTGACCAGTTCAACACAACTTTTATGTGAATTCAATTTATAAACATGTCAATATTTGGGTGATTCTGTTGTAAATCTTTGACACTGTAGTCTCCAACTGTACAAATAGGTAAATAAATAAGATGTTTTTCTTGTTTCTTTTTAAGTGTGCAGGGGGTTTAAAGGAGGGTATATAATATGTATGCACTCCATGTATCAGGAACAGAGCTAGGATTTCAGTTCTGGGTTGGCTAGAAAAATTTTGTACCAAAAAAGTTTGTAGATCATTAATTCAAACAATAAAAATGACTGACACAAAACCAATGCTATTATGTGTGGTTTAAAGCAGATTTGGTTGCTGCCTTTATCTTTAATTTGCATTTTTGCATTAGAAGCTATAAGAGCAAGGACATCAACCACAGTTAAATAAAATAAATAAAAATCTACAGTCTTTCCCAAAATAATGTTCTGACCCCACCCACATGAAGATAAAGTTTCTTTTTTTCCCCAGCAGGCTAAAACACAGCTCATTTTACACAGACAGAGCATATAACGCTAACAAAACAAACATGAAGTGATGCCATTTTCTATGCTTTTTTAAACCTATTTAAAAAATGTAAAAATTATCAGAAAAAATAAGGGAAGGCCTGGGACCCTTAGGCCCACCAATAGCTGTGCCCCTGCCATGCACCAGAGATGTATATACCATTTAGAAAAAAAAAAAAAATCCAAATTTTTATTTATTTATTTATTTATTTATTTATTTACAATTCTGTTTCAAATTTAGGGGGAAAAACATTTTTAATAAAGTGACTTTTTTTTTCAAATTAATAAAAAAAACAACATTTTTTTATTCCATTTTTAAAATATTTTTTCAAATTTAGAAAAAAAAATGGGAATTTTCTTAATTCTATTTTTTTTTTTGTTACATTTTTTTTAATTAAGCAAAAAAAAAAAACATTTTTTATTTAAATTTTTGACATTGTTCCCAAATCATGAAAAAAATTATCTAATTTACCTGAAGATTCAGATATTTTGGCACATTTTAAATTTTTTATGAACTGCTACAATTTTTTAAAAATGATTTTAATTTTTGTTTTATTTATTTATTTATTTTTAAATGGCTTCTTTGAAAATTAAGGTTACAGACCCCTGAACTACAGGATTAAAATGTCTGTTGTCTGGAAATGTACAGATGAGGATTAGGACCAAAAAAAAAAAAAAAAAAAAAAAACTACTTCCAAAATTTTTTATTACTGTTGTTTCTGAGAAAAAAATTCTGGATTCCGAGATTAAAGTCAGAATTCAGACTTTTTTCTTAGAAATAATAGTCATAATTTTTTTATTTTATTTTATTTTTTGTGTGTAATTTAATTTTTTTTTTAGTGGCCCTTATCCCCTTCCGTAGTTATCCTCTCCTCATTAACGTCAAAATCAGTCATAGGACTAGAACCTACAGAAGCTGTCAACCCTCACATACATTAAAGAGCCGCCGGAAGTGGGCGGTTAAAGTCAGAGAGAGGGAGCGCAGTGAAGTGAGAGGCGAACTGTTGGAAAGTCGAGGCTGACGAACTGAGAGATCCCTGCCGAAGCTCGCTCACGCCTCTGCCGCGTTTCATGAGATAGGACAGCGGCTTCAGTGGCTCGACAGAGGTAAGACTGGCGGCTTCGTGTCTTTTAATTGCGTGTTTTTGTGGAGGGGGGAATGTCCTGGTCTCGGCACACGGACTGTCCCCGTTGCGAAAGAGTGTTCTGTTCTGTTCTGACAGCGCTTTGTAAACAAACTGAGCCGCGGCTGCTCCGCCTGATGCGAGCGGAGCCTCGTTTGGCTTTTTACGCAGGGAACAAACATTTGTGTCAGACTTTGACTCCGTCTCTGTTTTCCTTCCTCTTTCTCTACAGTTTCATTTAACGCTGCTGAATCAAACACAGCTCGCAGGGCTGTGATATTCCTACTCTAATTCTCACAGTGTGTGTGTGTGTGTGCGTACGTGTGAGTGTGTGAGTGTGTGAGTGTGTGTGCTGTCAGGGAGTTTACAGGCGCATGTGACCCTCTGCTAATAGTGCCGAAGTGTCACAGTGGGCTCTGAAATAAGTTTCCCAGCCTCGTCTGAAGCTTTTTCTGCTCTCTGAGGTGAAATGAGAGGATTCACACACACATGTGCACACACAGCTCTGAAGGCGTTACACAGGCTCCGGCTCTATCAGGCTGTAATGGGCTTGTCTCAGGAGTCTGACAGGTAAAAAGCCTCAGACTGAGAGCTTTTGTTCCCTGACTGTCTCTCTGCTTCGTGCTGTGAACTTAAGTACCCTGCTCGATTCATTCAAGTGTGGTTGTAATCTGCTTTGATAGATTGGCTGATGGGGAAAAGTGAATTTCTTTCTCTTAATAATTCAGGGAGAAATCTTGGACTTTGGTCTCCACTTGCTGGGGTTAGAGATAAAGAGACAGCAGAGCCAGCTCGTGAAAAGATGCATCACTGAAACAAACAGTTATAGAGATTCAGCCTCTTCTATCTCAGATTTCAGAGATACTTTTTTACATCTCTAAAGTAATATGAGGTCAATCGCTGACATCGCCTGCAGCAACAGTTATGATTTCCTAAAAACAGCACAATAAGTCCTCTATCATCTCAGCAGACACACAGCAGAGCTTTGTGCCGCGCTCTGTCAGGGTATGGCTGAACATGAAGACATGTCTCTTGGTGGATTTAGCCTCCAAGGCTGATTGTGAGTGTTAACCCAGGTCATGCTGTCGCAGAAGCCAAGTTTGTGAATTTGAAACGAGTGTGAAGTCGGTTTGATCTTCTTTAACGTGCTCTCCTGGAGTGTGTATCCCCCGAATACGTCGACCTGTTGATATACGGTCTGAAAACACTCCAAAGGGTCACCGCAAAGGTCAGGACGCACAGCCTGTCAAAGCCGAATCAATCAATTCTGAATCCCTGATGCTTTAATCATCTCCTGGAATATTACACGCTGTGTTTGTTGTTGTGTGTGTGTGTGTATGCAAATGAGCTTACCTACAGAGATGTCACTGATCCAGTACGAACGCTGTGTGTGTGAATGACTCAATGCTGCTGATTTCTGTGAAGGAGTGAGCAGATTTCCCCCGCTCCGTCCCGTGGGGCGTCTTGTTATGGAGAGTTATGTGGAGTTGACCTTCTTTGGCCTTTGTGATGCTGCTCTCGAGGGCTGACGCTGTCCTTTCTGGCTTTGGTGGGTTTTCAGAAAAACTGGATCAGTCATTTAATCACAAATCACTCAGACACCTCCTTCGTGATTGCTGCATTTTTCTGTTTATGTGTCTGGTAATGTGGTGATCAAAATATCTTTGGGTTTGGACGGACGAGGGTCTCAGGCTCTGACTGGAGCTTTTGTCCTTTCTGCAGATCGACTCTCGCTCAGTTCAACATATGAGCCTAATGCTGCAAAAACTGAAGTCTTATCAAGTGTTTTTAACTTATTTCATGTAGAAAATGTCTTTTTTGATTTAATATGAGCCACATTCACCTGACCAGGCCAGAAAAATGTCTTATTTCAAGTTATTCAAAGACAAAAATGAGGTCTGAATTGTTTGTAATTTTTTTGCTAGTTCCAAGCAATTCAGACCTCATTTTTGTCTTCAAATAACTTGAAACAAGTCATTTTTCTGGACTGACCTGTTGAATATGGCTCATATAAAGCCACAAAAAGACTTAAAAGGTTTCATTTTTTTGCAGTGCTTAAGCTCAAAGTTTAAATTCACTGTAAAAAGCTGAAATCCTATCAAGTGTTTTGGTCTAATTTAAGTACAAATTGTCTTGTTGTATTTGATATGAGCCGATTTTTAACTTATCAGTCCAGAAATGTCTTGTTATAAGTTGTTTAAAGACAAAAATAAGAGCTGAATTGTTTGTGACATGTAAAAAAATCCGCCAATAGAAAAGAAAAATTGCTTGAAACCAGAATAACTTTTGTCTTGGTCCATTGACAGGTTTGTTTTGCTAAATCCAACCAATTCAGAACTTTTTTTTGTCTTTTAATAACTTGAAACAAGCCATTTTTTCTGGAATTGTCAGCCAAATGTGGCCCATATCAAGTACAAAAAGACAATTTTTACCTAAACTTGACAAAAAAAACTTGATACGATTTCAGTTTTTACAGTGTATTTAAATTTTGAGCTTCAGCACTGCAAAAAACTGAAATCTTATTAATTTTTTTTATCTTATTTTAAGTAAAAATTGTCTTGTTATACATGGTATGAGCCACATTGACCTGACCAGTCTGGAAAAATGTCCTGTTTCAAGTTATTTAAAGACAAAAATAAGGTCTGAATTCTTTGTAACAGGGGAAAAAAAATCTGCCAAAAGAATAAAAAAAATTTGCTAGAAAATTTTTGGCTTTTGTCTTGTTTCATTGGCAATTCTTTTTTGCTAGTTCCAAGCAATTCAGACCTCATTTTTGTCCTTAAACAACTTGAAACAACATTTTTCTTGACTGACCAGTTGGATGTGGCGTTTATAAAGTTTGATAAGACAAACTTTTACTTAAAATAAGACAAAAACACTTGATAAGATTTCAGTTTTTTGCAGTACTGAAGCTCAAACTTTAAATACACTGCAAAAACTGAAATCTCACCAAGTGTTTTTGTCCAATTTAATAAAAAAAATTCTCCTGTTGTACTTGATATAAGCCAGTTTTCAGTTTGCCAGTCCAAAAATGTCTTGTTTTAAGTTGTTTGAAAACAAAAATGAGGTCAAATCAAGTACAACAAGACATTTTTTACTTAGATTGGACAAAAACACTTGGTAAGTTTTCCTTTTTTTACAGTGTATTTAAAGTTTTAGCTTCAACACTGCAAAAAAACAAAAACTTACAAAGTGTTTTTGTCTTATTATAAGTAAAAATGGTCTTATAATACATGATATGAGCCTCATTCACCTGATGAGTCTGAAAAATCACTTGTTTTAAGTTATTGAAAGACAAAAATGAGGTCTGAATTGATTAGAGCTAGCAAACAAACAAAAAATTGGCTAATGGAACAAGCGAAAGGTCAACATTTTTCTTGACAATTTTTTTGTTCCTTTTTATCCCTGTTACAAACAACTCAGACCTCATTTTTGTCTGTATATAACCAGAAAGAGGACATTTTTGTGGCTTATATTAAGCCAAAAAAGACAATTTTAGCTTAAAATAAGACAAAAACACTTGATAAGACTTCAGTTTTTGCAGTTTTGTTGTAATTTATCAAAGAAGATCAGTGCTCAAGCTTGCACTGCAAAAAACTGAAATCTTTTGAAGTGTTTTTGTCTTATTTTAAGTAAAGATTATCTTATTATACTCAATATGAGCCAAATTAAACTGATCAGTCTAGAACAGTGTCTTGTTTCAAGTTATTTAAAGACAAAAATAAAGTCATTTTTGTCTTTGAATAACTTGAAACAAGACAGTTTCCTGGACCGGTCAGGTGAATATGGCTCATTTTCTGCTGTAGATAAAACAAAAACACTTGATAACATTTCAGTGTTTTTGCAGTGGGCTGCACAGGCAGCGCTGGTCATCACTTTTAGCGTTTAACCCTGTTGGCAGACGCCGTGTTGCTTGGCGTGCTCTCACATTGCAGTCAGTGTTGCACAGAGGGAGGGGATTTCTCAGGTTTTCTGTGAAACTGTGCTGTTTGAGGTTGGCGAGGGGGCATGGCATGCAGACCAGGCATGAACTGGCTGGCACACCGTGTCCCTGACAGAAAGACCCAGATGCAGGAGGAGTGTTCGCAGGGGGGGAAGGACAGGAGAGGCCGGCGTGTTGCTCTACGAGCCAGCGATGCCATGTGCTCGCAGCATGGCTCGTCTGTGCGTCTCTCCTCTTACACCTCGCTCTGCCAGAGGAGTTCAGGGCTCAGGAAAGACACCAGAGGTTTCTGTAAGGGGGCAGGGGGAGGAAGACTGCACAGGAAACATATTCTCAGCATTGACAACATAAGTAGCTGGAAGTGAGACAATTAGATCATTTGTTTTGATCTGACTGAGCCGTGAGTCAAATGTGTCACAGTCACTTATGCACTAATGACTGTGCTGAGCATGGGGCTTCACGTCAGCCGGGCTCAGGAGGAGGACAGGACGGACACACACACACACACACACACACACACACACACACACACACACCGGGAGTTTCCTTCTTTTGATCTGGTGTGAAAGCAGAAAGAGTGACATTATTCGAACGTGTGTTTTTGAAGCCAGAAACGGGGTTACATGAGGTGCACCGTGAAGCGAGAAAGGGAGCACATTCAAAGGGAAGTGATAAGGAAGCTTGTGGTGACAGGCACCCTCACCTCCTCCCCCTTTCAGTTGGGCTAACGCTAATCCACTGGTCACATGACCATGAGCTTTTAGCCTGGTTGAGGCCAGGAGCACTCTGATCCATCTGTCGAATAGCGTTGCTGATTGTTGGCATCCCCAGCATGCACGTCTGTCCCATGATCTCTGCCTGCTCCACACAGGAACCCCAACTTCAGGGTTAGCCCCAGTCCCCCCGTCTCTGAGACTTCATCCTCCTTCTCTTTCTGCTCCTTTTCTCCAGCTCCCATCGAGCTCCTCTTCTCGTCAGCGCTGTGACTCAGAGGGAGGAGATGACGGTCAAACCTTGCAGACACTGAGAGGCGTGATAAGGCCTCAGGTTATTATCTCGGTGACACAAGAGAAGCAAGAACGCCTCAAAAGCAGAGCCTAAACAAAGACTTTAATGGAAGAAGGGCAACCATTCAGCTTTTTTGTTACTTTCCTTTTTTTTTTTACTTTTTATTTTATGCTTTTGTCTTTTTTAACTTCAGACTTGACTTCTTTAGGAGATAGGCGTCTCTTTTATCCAGGCCATTGGGGATATGTCGTTGTGTTATGTTGTATTATTGTTCCCACCTCCTCCCAGAAAGACTGAATAAGGGAACAAGACCAGAAGATATGAGTGTGGTCACTAATGGGTGCCACTTTGTTCTGATGTCTGTATAGGAGTAAGAATGCACGGTATTATCAGCACGTTATTGGTATCGGCTGATATTGATATTGGCTTAATAAAATAAAAGATATCGGCCAACACTCCAAATTCTGCTGATGTAATAAACTGATAAAATAATGGGCTGAAGCTGCAGATATCTTATGAGTATTGAGTCGTCCCATATTTGGCTCTGGTTTTGAGTTAAACTCGAGTTGAAGCAGCAGTCTGTCAGGAACATGTATCTGATTATTCTAAGCACATTTACCAAACTATTTGATTCAATTTGGTTTGATTGCTGTACAGTTCCCTGTGAACAGAGGTTTTGTTTACTGATTGTCAATTATGAAATTTGCTAAATTAGCCCCGGTTGTGGGTAAAGTTATGATTTCCTCAGGAAGAGTATCATCCAGCTTAAAAGCAATCATCATAAATAAATAAACAGCTTCAAGTATATATTGTTCCTATTTTGCACAAGAAATGATTATTGCATAACAAATGTTTTTAGAGTATGCACCATTATACAATATGCTGCTGATACAGAAGAGAGTTGATGATCTCTGAAATTATGTGTGCAGAAAAAATATCGGTATATAGGACATTGGCAAAAAATCTAGTACTGTGCATTGCTATTTGGGAGTTATGAGAAAGCGTACCAAGTTTTTCCAACAGAAGTTCCTCCAAGTCCAAGAACTTGTTGAAGACAACTGGACTTTCCATGTGTGCTACTGAGTGTCTTCAGTTATTGTAATGTCCTGTTCTTTTTCCCATCTTTTTTGTCTTTTAGTCCGTAGGAATGGGTACTAAATGAGGTGTTTAAATAGGTACCAACCAAATTCTGTCAAAACTACCGTTCACGTGAAATTAAAAGGTGCCATGTTTAGGTACCTAAACACATCCTTGTAACTGTGAGTGAGTGGAAGAATAGGAGATTTTTCATACTTGGCATGAACACAGCATTGCAAGTTTATATACTGAAGAATAATTATGTTAAATTGAAAAAGTATATTTTATTATTAGAGGTGTCCCAGTCCGATATTGATATCCGATATCAGCAAAAAAACAAGTATCGGTATCGTATTGGAATGCATCTAAAATCTCCGATATAAGCAGTTTCTTTTACCCACTGGTTGATAATAAATGGGTCAGTTTTTCCTCATACCTACTGTTGCTGACTACTGTTCTTTGTTTGAATAATATCACTTAATCAAGCCTTTTCCAACATGACAGACAAACTACAAAATAAGTAATAAAAGTATGCATGTTTAATGCTGATATCGTACCGGATTAATATCGGTATCGGCCAATACTCAATGCTGCAGTATCTGTATCGTATCAGAAGTGAAAATGTAATATCGGGACATCCCTACTTATTATTAAACAAATTGATAATTTTTACCACGTAGAGACAAAAAAGTACTGAAAATTGGAAGCGTTGAGTACCGGTACCGATTGCTAGGTAGCCTACTGGGTATTTGTACCATATCGTTTCAGATGTGAAAGGTTCCCATCCCTAATAGTCCATGTTATCCTTGCTTAGTGTGAAAGTATGGTATAACTTACTTATTAAACTTCTATCAATCTTTGAGTTGTAGGTATCAACAAGCATTTGAATGAGAGTCGATCATTCACTTGAGTCAGAATTTTTACCTCTTTAAGGAAGTTATCTTGTAGTTGGAGATACCTAAAAACAGTCCTCCCGACCAAGCTTAAATTTTTGACTCTTAACATCAAAGCTATTGTATTCTCTTTTTAAAACAATCCTTCACCATGCAGTAATACCAAAGTAAATCCATCATCTGTACCTGTATCTAAGTAATTTAACCTGTTTTGGGAGTTGAAAATCTCTAATCACTCCTGGCCATGGACTGTAAAAAAAAATGGACGTCATCTTGCTTGGCTCGAAGTGGGGTCTACACAAAAACTGCTCCCCCTGGTGGCTGGCTGCAGTATAGGTCAAAAAATTGTCTCCCCAGTCATTCCAGATGGGCTGTGGTCAAACTTTAAAAAATTAATACACCTGGTAGAAATGTTTCTCACGTCTGATTGTTGTGGTGATTTGAAGATATTATTTGGCTGTCTTGTATTCAAGTCCTCTTTTTTTCTGAAAAGTTTTGTTTTCATAAGTTATTAAAGGTTAAAAATGAAGCTTTACGTCACGTTTAACGATGACTGACAGCCGACGATCTTGTGTAGTTTTTTCAGGGATTGTAAAATATGTCAAGAGGTAGAGACAGGAAAGATTAGACTCTCGAAAGAAAGAAATTCTAATTATTTTTGTTACCCCACTCCACTCAGATTCCCCCATTCTCATCATTCTCTCTCCTGTGATGGGGTTGTGAGCTCCGCCCTTTGGTCTTTTTCTATCTCAAATGAATGAAAAGATATGTTGAGGGTTTTTTGTTACTGTGATTGTAAATTGAGCAGAAAGCATCAGGCAGGGATCAGGAGCTGTATCCTTGATGTTTACATGAGCGTAAACAGAGAAAGAGTCTTATTCAGAGGCTCATGCTGTAATGTTTGATTTTGAATTACTCCAAATTGTGTTGCAAGTGTGGAAAAATAAACCCAGCTAATGGTCTGTAGCTCAAAGGTTAGCAAATCCAGCTTGAGAGCGACTGCCAAGTTCTCCCTTTTGGGTAGTAATGGACTCAGAATGAGGAAAAGACAAGTAGATTTGGAGGAGCTCAGCGACCACCAAGAGTCGACTGCGCCTGCACCCTGAAGCTTTGGGGAATGAATGAGCCTCTTTCCCTCCAACTCAGTTTATTTTGCAGGCAAGTTTGATGAGAGTATAGTCTCAGAGCAGAGTCTGAATAATTCAGAGAGTTCCTGATCTCTGACGTCTCTGCCGGTGGTGTTGGACGTAACTCTGCGCAGCATATTTTCTGTTTTATGAATGCCTTGAACCCTTACTCACGCTTGATCTTTCATGCATGATTTGTGCGAACAAATGGCTTCGTCGAGATCCCACGCCTCAAAGAAAGTTCAATCATGTGAAGTCTCTGATCTTCAGAAGACGAGAGGACACAGGGAGTGATGCTGTGGTGAGCTGTGTTTATTAAATCTGCAGCGGTTTATGTAAATCAACGAGGACGTCTCGACTCCTTAGTGTAACGATAAATAAAGTCTTAAAGAGCGAGGACTCAGTGTTGATTTGCCTTTTGTTGATTTTCTGGGTTTCAGTGTCCTTATGTTTCAGTTTTCTGGTGTTCTGGTCTCTTGTGTTTTCTTAGTGTTTCCATGTTTTGAATTTATGGGTTAGGGTTAGTCAAGTAAATGTTGTAGTAGCCTGCTATATGTAGCGCTATCGGCAGCCCAGTATGCTAATGTGACAACAAGTTAAAGGTCTCATATTCTGCTCCTTTTCTGCAGTTTAACATGGATCATTGATGTCTTCATGAAATGGTAGTAACATGTTTTGGTCCGAAAAGCCAATAAATCAAGCACAGCAGCATTGTTTCCAGGCTCTCATAGCCCCTCTGTTCAGAACGCTCTGATTTAGTGGGCGTGGCCTTCATATGTAAATGAGCCACCGCTGATACCGCCCGCTCTTCCACGTCACTGAGAGCGGCGCCACGAGCTCCGAGTGCACAATGTTCAGAAAACAGAGAAGCTGGCTTACCGTAACATTACAGGCTAAAACAACAGGCTAACTGCAGCTAAAGTTAGCATCCTGAAGCTAACACTGAGACAGGGGGGACACTGAGGAAAAGCTCTTCCATCTGCTCCACAGCACACAGCATTTAAAATACTCACATTTCCAGGGTCCCAGGTTTGTTGGAGGATGGTTGGTAATGCGCCTGGATTCAGGACCAGTCTATTGGCTAGCCCTCTGTTGGACTGTCCAAAGTTGGAAAAGCAGTCGGCCGTGAAGTGACTAGCACACACATGCACAGTTTTACTGAGTGTAGCTGGAACATTTCCCTGATAAATGAACTCTAGACACTTTGTCTTCTTCTGAGATGGGAAGCTTGAGCATGGAACTATGTGGCTGTTTACAGCCAAAAACAGAGCAGTGATGGCTCTTCAACTTTGGCATTCTCCACCCTGCTGCTAGACAGATTTCTCTCCAGCAGCGGGGAGGGGAGTGGGTTCGGGGGTATCTGCTCCGGTGGACCAATCAGGTCAAACTTGCTAGTAGTTTTCCATTTCATAGCAGTTAAGAGAGAAAATACTCTGAGCATGTGTCCTTAAATGTTCCCTGTGGGCCTGTTTGAATGGAACAAAGCAGGACGTGGTGGCGTTTTAACACAGGCTGAGCTGATGCTGTTTGTTTTAGAGCCTGAACAGAAACTGGTTTTAAGCAGCTAATGAGTAAATCACTGATATTTGGGCCTGATGTGAATATTATCAGGTGTGACAACCATATTTTAAGATGTTGTTAAATCAAATCAGGCTACTTCATCATGACTGATGAATATTTTTACGAGAAATAACAGAGTTTATATTCTGTTAGAGCAGGGGTCTGCTACCTTTAGTTTTATAGGAGACATTTTGGCTCAGCTCACCTGGATTAAAGTCAATCAGGAGCCACGAAATCTACTTTTTCATCACAATTAAGACGATAAAACAAATAAAACATTATAAATAGTTAAAATCTAGTCATGTCTTAGTTCATTCAATTTTTGATTAATTTGCAAAAAAATTAACAAAAATTGAAAAAAAAAACACATTTTCAAAAACTTGAATTAAAAAAATAATAATCAAAAATTTTCCCAAAATTTTTAAATTTCAAAAAGTTGCAAAAATTAAAAAAATAAATGTAAAAATACATATTTGCAAAAACTTCAAAATTTTTTACAAATGCAAAAAGTTGCAAAAATTTAAAAAATTTCAATTAGTTGTAAAAATAAAAAAAAATGTAAAAACAAAAACTTTTTTTTGAAAATTCAAAAAGTTGCAAAAAAATTTAAAATTTCAAAAATTGGCAAAAATAGAAAACAAATATGCAACAGTTTCCAACAATCTTGAAATTTCAAAATATTAAAAAATAAATAAATTTGGTAAAATTTCAAATCTTTTGTAAAAATACTTGAATTTAATAACATATAATGATGAAGTCACTCAACGTGACATTTTTTGTCAGATTAAAAGCAGTGGATGCTAGCAGGACATTGAGTGATGCTTGATAGTGAAACAAAAACAAACTGAGTGGTCGCTGAAAACTGTTGAGAGAATTAGCACCAATTGAAAAGTTTGACCTGAGTTAAAGAACATCTTGAATTTTTAAATTCTTGCAAAGTTGTGCAGTAATCCACATACAGCGCCTGTCTTTGAGGCCGTGAAGTGTTTCCCTCTTTGCTTCAGTCTGGATCGTTGAAGTTCACGCCCCATCAACAATCCTCCCTTTAATAATCTGGTTCATCTGGATATGCAAGCTGATGTAAAGGAAGCCTGAAGGCAGGACTCACAGGCTGAGAGACCTCAAGTCCTGGTTTTCTGAATCAATGAGCCCAGAGCCGGTGGAGATGAATGCAGATTTTTCTGTCAGTGTGTCTTTGTGTGTTTTTTCTGTTAAAGCAGCAGCGAGCAGCGCTGGTGCGCACGGCGCTGGGGTTGACCCAACATGAACCGCCTTACACAATACGACGCGACGACCCAGTTATAGGAGAAGCGGTGGCAGAAACAAGGCAACCTAATGATTTATAATCCGTCTGTTCAAATCTTCCTCTCAAGATTTCAGGTTAGATAATCTGGGTGAAGTATTTCAGCCCAGTCCATTCAGAAGCTCCGGGTGAAACTTTTCACTTTGGGGGAATAACATCGCCTAAAGATGGCGTCCTGATCTCTGTCACTCATTTAATTCCTCTGACACTTGCCACCCCAATAATGTCATCATCCTGAATTTAACCTTAGGTTAAGTGAGCTGCAGAGACGACTTAATGCCACATATCGTTCAGGGGCTAGTCCACTTGTTTTGGCAGAAGTTTTGATCCTAATCCTCACCACCAACATCAGCCTGAGAGGTAAAAGTCATCCAGACTGCTCCCTTCCCTCACCACAGGACGCAAATCCTAAATTAAGACTCCAGGATTCAGCAAGTGTAGGATTAAGAAGATTCAGTGGGTCACTGTTCAGATTAAGGGTTTACAACAAATAAACACTCACCAGGTGAGAGTCGGCAACGTGGTGTGAGGAGAGCCAAACGTACGCTGCCACTGTTAGGTAACAGGAGAGCCTTTATGGACGACCCAGCACATTAAACCACAAATTAGGAGCATTAGAGGAGGCTGGTGACACATCAGAGGCAGTCACATCTTGATGGAGAATAATACGAGGTTCAGCAGCGGGACAGTCCCCAAAAATAGCCAACAAAGTCGTAAATACCATCACTACTGTCAGGTAGGTTCATGCCGCGTAAGGTCACGGTGACTGATGCCCACACCTGACGTCATGTCAAACTGTGTGGTGTGACATTTCCTCTGAAGCTTCACTCTGATTGGTTGAAGAGGAATTTGTATTGTTTCATTTTAGAAATGTTTGAAGATAGCATCAGGATACATGGCAACAAAACCATGACAAGCTGGTGCGTTGCTCAGGTTTAGCAATGCAATTTTTTTTGTCCTTTTTGTAGCTTTAAGAAGTAATGTTAAAATAAAGAATTTTTATTTTTCTTACAGAGCGCATTGATGATAATGGAAACTGACACTAAATAAAATCATCCGTTAACATTTTGTTGAACTAGATATGAATCACAGCTTGCAATAAAGCGTGATTGTTTTTTAGATGTTTGCAATTTTTTTTTAACTTTTTGCAAATTTTTTTAAGATGATTTTTTTTTTTTTACATTTTTTTACATTTAGAAAAAAAAAATCATTTTTTTGGACATTTTTTAAAATTGAAAAAAATCTTTTTTTTTAAGATTTTGCAAATTTTGTGAATTTCAGAATTTTTATTACTTCTGATTTTTTTTTTCAAATGATTCAATTTCCATATTTTGGAAAAAAAAAATGGTAAAAGAAAGTTGAAAGATATTGAATTTTTTGAAAATCAAGAAAAAAAATTAATGGGGCAAATTTTTTAAATAAAAAAAAAATTAAAATTTTTTGGAATTTGGAAAAAAAAACTCAATTTATTTTTTTAATGAAAACTTTTGCAACTTGTAATTTTGTTTATTTTGCAAATGTATATATTCTACGTCATTCATTTAAAAAAAAAATTTCTAAAATATTTTTGCAAATTTATTAAAAATTAAAAAACTTAGACATCACATGTACAGTTTTATAAACAGCAAAAAATTCTAGTCAAGAAAATTATTCTCTAGTATTTTTTTCCTATGTACAGAATTTTATAAAACATATGTCCTCATGTGAAGATAAAGTAGATTTTGTCTTCAATCCAGGTGATCTGAGGTAAAATTGCTTTTATGAAACTGAAGGTCACAGACACCTGCAATAGTAGTTCTCTGGGCCTTCAGTGTTATAAAAATAATCCATTTTTTCTGGTGTTGTAGAAAAGTTTCTGCTCTTGGATTCAGTGAGAAGGTCTTTCTTTTCATACTTTTAGTTTGAGACGAGGTATTGATTCGGTCAGTCTTCATTGGAGGATTGATTTGCAGCCATTTTGGTGTTACAGCCTTTTTACTAGCTGCTAATAAAATCTTTAAATGCGTTTGTCCTTCTTTGTAAAGTGGGCAGCAATGTTACTAAGATATAAATGTGCTGAGTGTGTTTTAAATGAGCAGGGTGAGAAATGTTTGTTTCTGCTGCTGCAGCCTGAACTTTCAGCAAATAAGACAGATTGGGAAACCCAGAGAGAGGAAATGGACAAACAAACAAACAGCGTGATTATCAGGACGGAGCTGCTGATAGGACACTTTGAAAACACGCTGAAATGACGCCACTTGATGTTTTCTAACAGCAACACACACGCAAAGTCGTGTCGCACATTGGAGGAACCCTCTGAACAATTTAGTCCGGTTGTTTGTGCTGCTATTATTCATGACCCTTGTTAGGATGTGTGTGTATGCATGTGTTTTGTTGGGTAAGATTTAGGTCACGGATGCTCCCTTGTGTCCGGGCGAAGAGCTCTGAGATCCGTGAAAGATTACTGCGAGAAGTACTTGATTAAAAAATGATTATGACGACATACAAGGGAACAAAGATTCCTCCATAATTCATGCTGATGTCTCATTTAGATTTGGCTCAGCGATGGATTGAAGGACGCTGGATTAAACTGTATTCCTTTATGCATTGTTAGGACAGCATGTGCTGCACTTTGGTGGCGGTTAATTATTTTATTTTGCACATGTTCACCTTGCAGTCTTTTTTTTTAAACAACATTTAGGTGTAATAAATACTGGATGTGTGTCTCTTGCTCTTAGAGGCGCAGGCGCTCTCTGATGCAGAGTCAGGGTTTGGATTTGTGGAGCTGTTATCCTGTATTGATTTTCGTGAGCTCATCTGCGCCTGGGGCTGTAGCACAAAATCTCCAGCCACCCTGCCACTCCTGCAACACCACAAACAAAACTCTTAATGCTCCATCTCTGAATGAAATCAGCTGCTTTTATTGCATTAGAAATATTCAGATTCAGTGGTTTCATGATGGATTTGCTGATTTTAATCAGACATCGATAGAGACACACACACTTTGTTCCGTTTTTGCACATTACCGCTGACACAGAGATGTTTCAGGAGGAACTCAAAGTGTAACATCGACGCCTCAGTCATCACATCAGTGCAGATTCATACCCTGCTGTACGTCTTCTGTCTAACATCTGTTTAGAAAGCACCAGGGATTTCTCTCTGCCTGATCTCTGACTGTGAGATCCCATCTGTTGCTGCCTTGTCTGTCCCCTGCCACCCCTTCCAGGCATTTGGCCATGTGAGTCAATCACATGCACTGTTAAATATACACTGAGAGGCAGCGAGGGGGGAGGTGAGGACAAGACAATGTTTATGTTGTGTAAATACGTTGCTGCATCATCAGGGCTCGTGGTGTGTGGCGTTGCTGTCAAACCTCATCAGACACGTTTCCTTTCTTATACGATCAGTTACGCCTTCTTCTTGTTTTTGCACCCAGCAAGCAACGAGACAGTGGGCAGAGAGTCAGAGATGTAAATAAAAAATAAAGGCTATCCAGATAAAAAAAGCAACCTGCAGATTTCACCTTTTATTTGTACTATTGTTTTTTTTTTTTGTTAATTTTCAGAGGGTTTATTACAAATCATCATGAAACATGTTAATGGTTAAACAAAACAGCACTTTTTTTCCCTTACACTTAATAACGTCTTGATACGATACCAAATCTCTTGACCAATTAATAACGAATTTAAACGCTGATATAGATTTTTTTTAAAAATCCTCAAAAAATTGATGAATGAAAACGAACAAATTAATTTAAAAAAGATTTTTTTAAAAATTAATAAATTTAAAATATAAAAATATAATAATAAAAATAATAACAACAACAACAACAACAACAATAATAATAATAATAATAATAATAATAATTTTTGGTACTTTTTGTGTTTGTATGGTCAAAATACACTTTTTTTTATAAAAATAGAATATATTAAATTGTTCCATTTAACATATTTATTCTTCAATATATAACCTTACAATGCTGTGTTCATGCCCACCATGGAAAATCGCCTACTCTTCCATACCCTCACAGTCACATAGATGCATTTAGGTACCTAAACATGGTACCTTTGGTTTTATGTGAATTGGTACCATGTTATTTTGACAAAATTTGGTCGGTACCTATAAAAATACCTAATTCGGTACCCATCCCTGATAATGATATACAGATACACATGTACACACATAAAGATACATACATACACACACACACACAAAAGTACATATTTATACATTTGCTCATGTTAATACATTTACACATGACTAAGGAGTAAAGGAAAGAAAAGGTTAAATGAATGACATCATTGTGTAAATAATTGCATAAATACACACCAAAACCCTACATATATAAATTCATAACAATGAATAAATTTGTCTTCGAGGAAAAAAATAATGGTTGAGTAATAACTATACTATTAAAAAAAAATTAACAAAACCATTATTTATAAAAAAAAACAATGGTTTTGTTTCATAGTAAGAATTAAAAAACTAAAAAAGATATTTCAATTAAAAATACCAATTATGAAAAAAGATAATGATGATGAATAAATAGATTTGTCATATGAGTTTCAGAACAGTTAGGGGGAGGAAGTGTCATTAATGTTTAGGAATTTGCTTCCTTTGTAATCATCTTTATCTATTAATTGAACAAAGCTATATTAATAAATAAGTAGGAATGTCCCCATCTGATACACTGATCGGTATCTGCGCCCAATTTTATTTTTGGAGGACCGGATAGCATCGGATTTCATTATGTGATCTGGACTAATCCAGTTTTCACGTGTTTTCAGCACCGCCACACTTTACGGCAAACATGCCCGCTGTGGAGGATCATAGAAACACACAAACACTAGATAACTCGTGCATGCTTTGAGTCAACGGGAAGCTACGTCGTCACATTGGCAGCCATGTTTGTACAGGGCTCCTCGATCACTCATAGCATTAAAGCCAATGGCGCATGGCCTTTGAAATAACTCGATATAATTCAATTCAATTCAATTTTTAAATGACTTGGTTTGATATAAACGTCAGAGATGAAGTTATTTTGAAGCACACTTAAAAACAATTAAAACCATTGAATTCAATATACAAATTTTAATGAGTCCATTGGTAGCCACGTCAATAAGGTTTGTAATAAACCAATCAATCCAATGACAGTAAAACAGCGTCTCGCTATTTACCACAGAATCGCCCAACTGAGTACAGGATTTATCAGACAAGGTATTGGTATCGGAAAAACATCTCATTAAAATTAAAAAAATCTGTATCGGAACATCCCTATAAATATGTCAACATATGTGTGTCTTTATACTGTCTAATAGATGAATAAGTTTGAGGTGATTAAGGTTGGGAAACCAGAGGTCGGGCATCTTTTGGGGACAACGCCTCAAATCTGAGAGGCGCGATGCAGCTTAATCTGTTGTAGAAACTGTTTTTGATTTTATGTTTCCTCATACCAGAGTCCATTCTGTCCCACAGGTTTACTAACTGTGTGAATTTTTTCCATTTGATGTATGTCATTAGTTGTATTTATCCACTCTTCCGCTGTGGGAGGGTCAGTGTGGAGCCAGCGTGTGTTGATGCTTTTATTTGCTTTGAATCTTTTCTACAACTCAATTTCCACATGATGGAGGTGACGGAGGCTTTCTGTGTCCCTCCACCGTCCACGCTCAGTTTATCCAGATTATCCTGGTGCATCACCATAATCATTCAGACGCTCCTATGCACACAGCACCAAAAGGTTGATGCCTTTGTTTCCCTGGTATAATGTGGCGCAGATGAGAGCTCTGCCCTGTTTTTCTCTTTGGATGATGCTCCTGTTGTGCGCGACTCCACCATACCCAGCAATCCCATCAATGCAACATAGCAACAGGATTATTGGCTGATGATGTTTCCATCTCTGAGGACACTCTGTGGGCTGCTGTGCAGGAGAAAAATGCTGTTTTGAAATCTCATGAGCCTCCCTTGAAGGACACATCAGCCCTTCCTCTGCATGAACATGTAATGAAAAATAGAATCTAATAATCTCTATGAGGGATCCTGTTAGTGTTACAGCTGGCCACAAAGTGGTGAAGGCTAATAATAAGATCTGTGCATCACATGGCTAATATTGGTTGTGGTAACTTTGATGACCTAATTAAAGGTTTAAACTGCCTCAAACAGTCCATCTGTGAAACAGAACGATGCAAACACTTGTGCAATTTGTGCGTCATGTTCCTGGAAGAAAAGTCAAAAGGTGCTTTTGGTGTAAAAAATGAAAGAAAAAGTAATTAAAGATGGAATTAACTCACAGTTATTCAAGGCTGCACCCAGGCTGTGCATCATCAAGGTGATAAAACATCATTTTTTCTACATGTGCTGGTTTAACATACAGTTCATTGACTTACAACTCTTTCTTCTGTCAAAACATGAAAGTGGCCAGGTTTGCATGCACATGGAAATTACATTTAATGTGTTACTTGCAATGTACAGACACTAATCTTGCAAGTTTTTTGCTAGGAACACGGATCCACAATCACAGCTCAAACCTCTTATTTAGTCGTCCACCTCTGTTAATAACTGCACGGTTATTATGATGGATATGGATCACATCCCTAAAAAAATATTATTATCATTGCTACTATATTATATTATACATATTATATTCTACATTCCCATATTATTATTATTATAACTAATTTATTATTATTATTATTAATATAATAATTATTATTATCCTTTCATTTATATATATATATAAAAAACAATTATAATTATTGTAATTATTATTATCATCATTATTTTAAATTATTTTTATTTTCATTATTGTATTATTTTCATTATTTTATTTTCATTATTTTATTTATTTATTTATTTGTATTTATTTTATATATCTATTATATATATATATATATATTTATATATTTTTATATATATATTTATATATATATATTTTTTTTATTATCTAATTTTTATTATTAATAGTTATTGTTATTATTTTCTTTATATTATTTATTCATTTTCTTTATTTTTGTATTATTTTTTTGTTATTATAACTGTTATTATTATCATTATTATTTTTTTTTTAGTAGTAGTAGTATCTGCGCAATCAACTTTGTGTTCACAATTTTTTTGTCCGTAAATGTCTCTATCCTGTCTTGTTGCACAATTAAAAAAAAAGACAGATATGGATTTGTAGAAGGATCCTAATTAATCCTTCAACAACAGGCAGCCACGATGCATATACCTCTGGTACGTTATCCCATTAAGGTCAGACGCAACATGTAAGTCATTTTCAATAGTGTCATTCATCTTGAGCCCTGTTTCCACCAAGTGGTTCATTCAGTTTGTCTTGGTACATCACGCATTTTGTAGTGTTTCCTTTGGCTAAAACTGGGACAGGTCCCCTAATTACCGACCCGTACCGGCCCACTTTTTGGTACCTTTTTGTTAAGATACCAGACACACCTCAGTTTGTGTGGAGAAAGCCAAAAGATGAATCCAGATCATGTAATGAGTCATCTTTTAGTAGGTTTTTTTTTTTATCCCTAAAGCATCTGTTGACTCATCCCAGTAATGAAATATCTTGAGACTAGATTTTGTTGAATGCCCATAAAGGAAATGAAGGAATCAGGAAACATGGGTGGATTTGTTTCAGCTCTTAAAGGCATCAGAAGAGAAACACAGAAATGTTTTGAGACGTTATTAGGTCATATTTTAACTTATTACTGCTTGACATCGTAACAGGAAGTGAGGAAGCATCGCTGGTGTTGTAGACTGCTGTGGGGCAGAGACCTCTGTGTGGTAAAGGTGGGGTTGACCTTTACTGAAAGCAGTGAGCTCGCCATGAAAGGAGGAGGAGACATTGAAAGGGGAGCACGAGCTGAGCTGGGGGATGGTCCCTGAGCTCTGGTGACTGCAGTGTGTACTGTGTGTGTGTGAGAAACTGCAGCTATCTGACCTCTGACACATGACACGCTGGGAAGATCAAAGGGCAGGGCTCTTAAAAGCGGCCTGCGCTGGTGTTTACAGGAGCGCTGATAAAGGGAAGAGGGGGAGAAGGAGATAACTGAAGTGAAAGGAGAGAATCCAGGATAAAGACGCGCTGAGGTGGTATCACATTAAAGAAACAGCCGAGACAAGGACGAAGGTGTCGTTCAGTGTTTATTCAGACATATGGGAAAGGAAAGGGTCTTTTTTACAGTCCCTCATTCTGAAGGACGTAAAGTGGAGCTTGAATTAGCTGAGTGTGGTATGTGGACAGACTGATCTGGGGTGATAATGTCATAGTTTTAGTAAGATTTTCAATTAGGGTTCTCTACCAGTTCCCTCTGGTATCTGAGCCCTAATTTGATTCCCTTAAATGTGCTCAAAAACTCACCAAAAATCAGCCCAAGCCTCAGGTTCAGCCAAAAATCCTTTATAATGCAAAAAATTGACCCCAAACATACAAAAATGTGCTCTCTAGCGCCACCTAGGCAAACTAAAACTGCTCTCAATGGCAGTAAGAATGTCGTAGAGAAATCAAACCAACATCAAAATGTACGTCTCATTGAGACGTACAAGTTATTTGCAGACACCCCTGACCTATCTTTAACAGGAAGACAGTAATTTGCCTTTCAAAGTAAAATCAAGCCAGTTTTTTGGGCCTCAAACAAAATGTATCTACTCCTAAGCCGTGAGCGGTATCAACTTGAAATCCGCTCCAATAACAGAGTGGACCCTGCTTTACAAAATTAATGTATGAATTTGTTGTTTCTCAAACGGTTTTCGAATGACAAGCCCTCAAAGCTGGTGAACCCCAAAGAAGCCGTTTCAGCTCCCCTTATTAGAATGAATGAGAGAGGAGGATCAAGCTCCAGACAAACAGAGACATTTAGGCCCCTGCACAAAAAAGTATAAGTAGTACAGCTTTAAAATGTACATGGATGGATTCCTGACAAAATTTACTACAAAAATGTCTTATTTTTAAAGAGATTTGGTCAAAATTGTGGCATCGGTGAGGAGCTGTTTCTTAAACTTAAGTCAGTTTCACTCCAGAGAGGGCGGCAGTTGGTGATGATGTCACAATGACTGAGAGTTCCGTGCAGCTGGTCATGTGACTCACTTAAGGCGGGGAAAAAGGAACGTGTAACACACATTATAAAGGAGGCATTTTTTCTGTTTTTGGTGTTTTGCATCGACTCAAACATGATAAAGAAGCAGAGTTGGGAATTTAGCTTCCTGTGTTTTTGATATCTAAGGCCTTGTATCCTTTAAATAACCCCTGGAGACGCCTCATTAACACTTAAATCAGTTGATTCCTCCCAGGGCTCCTTCATCCAGGTGCTTTCATGTAGTCAGACCAGTTTAAAGATGTTGAAACATTACATAACCCGTATTTTCCTAACCCCGTTCCCCCCTGCCTTACAGACAGTACATGTGTGCAGACACACTATCTCCTCAGGCACGGTGATGATGGTACTCTCTGAGCGAGTGTTGACGGTAGAAAGATTGACTCTGCATGACTGAAAGAGGAAACGGACAAGAACTCGAGACCTGAGGATGGAGATCAACAGATGTAATAGGTACCTGAACAGGCATGAATCAGGTTTACCTCTGAATCTCTCATGCTAACTCCGTTAAGAGAGCAAGGCTGACTTAGGCAATCACATGTAAATGTCAAGTGATTGGCTTTGCTGAACTAATCTAGCCGTGCACCCTTTATTCCATCTGATGAAAGCATTGATTTTCCTGAATCCTCCTCGTGGATGTGAGCTCACGCAGGGCACGCTCACCCCCCTCCGCCCCCTGCTCGGCTCGCAGCACGACAGCCAAGTCCACAGCCGCCAGGGGCATGCAGCAAGACCCTCAAACTAAATATATCTGCAGGCCGATGGCTGTCTGTCGGTCTGCCTGGCTGTCGGCTACAGTGTTCACAAAGGATAAGAGTGAGTGAAAGATCAGAAAATGTCAAGATGAGTCAAAAAAACAAGCAGCAGCAGAAATATGTCTGATGAAATTTGGTGAATGAGGAAAAAGGAAGAGGGTTGAAGCAGGTAAATTAAGGGTAAAGGCTCATCTTAGAGGTTTTACTGCTTTTCATTCATGGTTTGAGTAAAAAAAGAGGGTTTCGAAGGAGAAAATAAAAGTATATAAGCGCCACCACAGCGTCTGTGAGTCACAGGCTGTGAGTCAGAGTTCATTCAGCGTATCAGGCCGTCCTCTGATATAAGCAGCGACATTTCGAGCAGCTGTGATAGCACCCAGTCAACACAATGCTGTGGCTTCAAACCTACAGGAGCTCTATTTTAGGAGCAGGTTTCAGACCCCAGGCCTAATTTATGCCTGTTCCATCTAATGAATCATCTTTTAATTAGTTTTTCAATCACACAGTTTTGCTGCTTCGCTTCGCCACAGACATAAACAGCTCGCCGCTTGCGTTCCAGCTCTTTTCAGAAACAATAAAACTCCCTTTCTCCATTTTTCCTCAGAGTTTCATTTCCTCCTCGCTCCACGATCAGACAGTAGCTTCTGAAAATCCCGTCTTAAGCTCAGGGGGTTTACGGTTCAGCCTCCTCATTTGCCCTCGCAGGAGAATATGTAAACAACACCCTCATCTGGGGCCTCATCACAACTCCTCATTGACCCCCCACGTACCCCCGCATTCAGGCCCTGTCTGGGGCATCTCCAGCGCTGAGGTCCCAGGGAGACATGGAGGGCCCCTGTGATGTTTGTTCACTTGTCAGATGGCATTTGACACGCTGTTTAGGAAGACAACAAAGCTGGTGTTAGAGGAAGGAGGTCAGATGAGCGAGGGAGCAGGGAGGTCTGATGAGGAGGATCAAGGTGGGGCGGATTGTTTACGACATGGAGGAAAAACCTCAATCAATCCTGTTACTCATCAGGAAATATGTTCAACTTCTTTTTTATAACTTTGTGTTAACAGACAGTAAAGAAGCCAACAAAGCAAACCAGATTAGTTCTTTCTAAAGTCAGGGTCATGGACTATATTTTTGTCAGTCAGATTATGGTAATCCTCTTGGTTACATTGTTGAACAAGAGTAAACAGTGCATGAACTGGTGCATGGATGAGCAGCAGACCATGAGCCAGAAATGGTGATTGATGTTCCTGTTAATCCAGCGAGCACAGACAAAAGGCAGAGCGTGGTCGAGGTGTTTCCTTCAGCTCACCTCACTCTGAAAAAACAAACTCTGGTTTCTTTTCTTTGAGGTTTTTCTGACTCTCGATCATTTATTTGGTCTCAGGATGTGAGAAAGCAGTCGTCGGACTAACTGATGGAGCTCACTCAGAGCGTTTCCTTTGAATTTCATCAGCACATAAAACCAAAAACGACTGCAGTTCCAAGAACTCAGCAGCAACATGTGGAGACCTAATGGGCAGTAATGGGGCTGAAATATCATTGATGGTTTTAGTGTTGCTTTGAGAATTGTTCTATTAAGCTGTGTGATAGATTTCAAACCTTCTTCATCACGAGATCTGATTTGAATCCAATTAAACTGAACTCAGAGTCATTAACACTCGTCTGAGTGAGATTACAAGGAACCACTTCAATTTACCGTTAACAGAACTGTTTCGATCTCAAGCATTATAAGAAAATCTCACCTCTTTGTGGACGTTTTACATATTTACATGGGGTTGCATTAGCTGCCTTGTTCAGCTGTCGGTTGTTGTCTCTGTTGACACCTTTTGCTGTTTGCAGGAGTTTCTAAGTGATCTTGAAAAAGTCTCCCTTCTATATATCTGCCTGGTCATGATCCACACTTTAAAATGTGATTATCAGCATCAATAAAGGTTATTTTGAAATGCAACTTTGTAGCTCCCCGTAGGTGGACCGAATTGATTTGGACCCGAATCTAAGTTTCTATGGCAACACTTCACCAGCTGATGAAGTTTAGCAGAGAGAAGAGGGATCAGTGTTTTTCTCTGCTGAAAACGATTTCTGTGATTAATTTGGTAGTGGTGGTTGACACTGGAGCCTAACTGTCAGGGGCCAGTTACACAGAAGTTTTAGGGTGAAACGCAAAAGTATTGTTGTGTTTCGGCCGCTTGTTTACATGGAGACAGTGTTTTAGCCAACCTAAAATGCAAACTTTGGTAAAGGCCTCTAGAGTGAGTGTTTTCTGAAACTCTGACGTCATGCTCTGCTTTGCGCTGCTGCTTTGTGCTGCTGAATCTGCATCTGTTTCTCCACTTCTGCTCTTAGCATTCACCAACACACCAGATGATTGTCTCAACTCTACTTCAGTAGAGATCTACCAAAAGCTGCTTCTGGACAAGAAAATTATAGCACCACCTATAGGCCTGGCATGCTTACTACAGTGTTTTTAGTCTCTTAGCATTTCCGTGTACATGCAGATTTTCCTTTTTCTACATTTTAGTGTTTTCCGATGAAATATTGTCATTTAAACTGGGCCTCAGACAGAAAAAGAACAGAAGAGCAAAAGAAAGATAAACAGGAGAGCGATAGAGCATGAGCTAAAGGCTAAAACTCAGGTTAAGCTGTTTGTGCTAATGTTGACTCCAACCCACAGTCAGCAGTTATTCTGCAGTGGTCTGTTCAAACTTGAGAGTCTATCAATAAAATGAAGAGTGAGGTTATGTTAGCTCTGCTTGGTGAGGTTGGAGTTGGTAGATGAGCTCTGGTAGGACAGAACCAGGATTCACTAACGTTACACGTTACAGACACGTCTCAGAGCACCGGGCTGTGAGTAGAGAGAAATATAGTACAGCTATTCAATTACAGTACAAACTGACAATTAGCTTGTTGTCACGTTAGCTTACAGATACATTGTAGCACCGGGCTGCCGATAGCACTACATAGGCAAGGCAAGGCAAGTTTATTTATAATTTACATTACAGCGAGGTAATTCCGAACAAATAAAAAAAACAAAAAAAACAATTAAAATTCAATTCAAAAGCACATTAAGTTTAATAAAATACATTAAAACAAAATAATATTAAAAAAATTGTTAAAACAGATTTTAAGATAAGAGTTTTTTGGTTTTTTTTAAAGAAAAGATATTAAAAAAAAATGTTAAAATTCTCTAATAAAAGGCAGCTGTAAAAAGGTGAGTCTTCAACCTGGATTTAAAGGAGCTTAAAGCAGACCTGATATTTTCTAGCAGTTTGTTCCAGATATCTGGAGCATAGAAGCTGAATGCTGCCTCTCCCTCAAACAGTAGCGCTATGTTACTGATAAATACCTTACCTCGTCGCGTTGTATCTGGTATAAAGTTGACTTGAGTAAAGAAAATTTGTCCCAAACAAACATACGCCTGGTTAAAAGTCACATCTTCACGACAGTGTGCGTGAGACTCCAGGCCAGAAGGTGGCGCTGCAGTCACACTAAAACAGATCCTACTCATAGCATCTTTAGCTAATTGATTATTACCAGTTAAATTTGTTATTGACTGCTTAATTTGCTTTATCTATGTCAGATACCTGGCTTGGCCCTCTCTTTAGGGGCCCCTTTAAGAAGAGATAGAAAAACAACTGGAGGCCTTGCAGCTGGTATCGGGGTCCAGACTCAGCCTCAATTCCTGTATGCTGCTCGGCTTCACTTGTTGAAAGTTTCTGTTGAAGCTCTCAGACTCAACCCTGACCTCTCAGGATCTGCTGGTCTGTGAGATCTCTCAGACCGCTTTCTGCTTCATCACATCTTTATTTTTACTGACCTGAGAAAAGACACAGGCAGAGAGCTCCCATCATGCTGCACACATGTGGCCGTGACGCAGCAGTCGGGGTTTAAAAGCATGATGCTGCCAAAGATCTATTTTAGCAGATAAGCGTCCCCCCCTGCTCGAGGGGGAAGGAGGCAGGATGAAATGACAGTCACCCCAAATGGCCTCAGCTTACACACGGACAAGTGAACTTAATCATCCAGATCTGTTGCATGTTTTTTTTTGTTTCAGATTCACGCTGTATGTAGGTTAAGCCTCTTGTTGAGCGATTATTACAGAAATGATTCTTTCTTTCTTTCTTTCTCGCTGGTCAGTGCGAAGCTTTGCGGTCGATGCAGCCGGGGTGAGGCAGATGAAAGAGCTCCTCTGTTTGTTTTATTATATAACAATTAATAACAAAAGAGGTTTGTGAGCAGCTCCCAATGAAAGTCCGTCAGCCCGTCTTATGGAGGAGTCAGGTCAGGATTAGAGCTGGTGTCTCACCCGTCATGGACTCCTGTCTCTTTAAAGCAGTCTGCTGGGCACTTGACAAACGGCTCGCTGCTTGTGTCTGCTGTCTGTCACTGGCTTCCTGGCTGCAGGCGTTTGCTCCACAAGTGGCTTCACTCCAGCAAACTGGCATTCCTGCAGCTGCAGTCTCCAGCTTCGGGCTGTGGACACATTTAACTCTCCTTCTGGGGCTGGGATTATATAATGACGCCCACTGTTTCTCTGTCGTTGACCCCAGCGCACATGGATGCTCACATATGTGATAGATGCAGATGTTAAGTTGCTGCATGATGTCGCGTCTTTTTAGGCGAGTGCAGATAAGATAAAAAAGCACCTTACCCTTAAAAAATTGCAAAAGCTTTTTCAACAGTTTCTTGTAGCATTAGATGTCCATAATATCATTCTAAAAGTCTGCTAAAATTTGACTACTAGAAAGGTGTCATTTTCGAATTGGCGTCCCAGGTGGTCAAAAGCACACTTAAACGCCTATAGCCCCTTTATTATATACACTAGACAAGTAATTTTGGTGTCGAACCCTATGTTTATGGGGCCTGGGAATCCACTGGTCTTATCCAAACTGCAGAGATACATTAACATAATTGGGAAATCCAATGTTTTGTGTGTGACCCCCTGAAAACCCCCTGAAAGGACCTTGATAGGGGAAGATACAGACTTACTTGTTCTTCTTCTGTACTATGGTAAGACGAGCAACAGAGGCCTCTATTTTCGCTTGGATAAGTCCAAAGTACCTAAAGTGTATGACATCAGCAAGATGCAAAAGGTCCTGGGCAAAGACTTGTGTTGTCAGTTGCTGTTTGTTCATGCCTTCACAGGCAAAATTTTTTGGGGTTGGGAAGAAATCTGCTTTCCAGAAACTTGTGAATGGTGAATTGAACATCCAGGCGTATGCGAGTTGGTTTGCACTAGAGCCCGACCAATATGGGATTTTTGGGGCCGTTACCGTTACTGATACTAGGGGCAAAAAAAAAGCCAATATCCGATATACCGGCTGATGTTAAAACCCCAAATTATAGTCTTACATTAGATAATGGTGGACGTGTGAATTAACAGTAGCATTTATCTCTGTTTATCTCACAAAAAAGCAACTAACATTACATCATTCTATAGAATTACATTAGATAATGTTGGACGGAGGGGGCGGGCACTCAGGCAGTGTGCAGCCCAACACACAGACACACAGGAACAGGAGTGACAGAATCTCTGTTGAGCAGAAATTTTTATAATAGGCTACATTTTGGCCGATGTTGATTAATCGGTGACAGGCATAATCGGCCCACCTGATTAATCGATTAATCAGCCCGCCCGATTAATCGGCCTGACCGATTAATCGGCCTGACTGATTAATCGGTCGGGCTCTAGTTTGCACTCCCAAATCAAACAAAAGCTGTGATAGAGGATCTTGGGAGCAAGGCAATGGCAGTCATGTTTGGTGGCAAGAATACCGATGCACTTGCATCTTCGCGCTGCAATCCTCTGAGCAAGAGAATCGTGTCTGCAAAGGCATTTGTTACCCCAGAACATCTCCCTCCTACAGAGTCCTCAACGAAATATCATTGCCGAAGAGTTTATGACCAGATCATGGTGTGGACTGAAATGGATAATGGCATGAATCCTGTGGATTGGGGATGGAAGTTCAAGGACAGTCGGTTTGTGCCAGTTATGACAAAACAAGCTGCTGCCCCAGAGAGCCTCCTGCAATTGTTCAACTGCTTGTCGAGCACAACGGTGCAGTTGTACAAGATACGGACTGCCTTGCATGTCTGCTTGTGGACCATGTCAAGTTGACAATTGTGAGAATCCACATAATCAAGCAGTATGGGAAGAGGAGTGTGATGACTAACTGTTAATCTGGGGTGGAAAAAAGGAAATGAAAATGAAAATATATGTAAGAAAGTTTTAAAAAAAACAAACAAAAAATATAGATAATAATAAAAAAACAACAACAAGGGGCTAGTGGTATTGAGCCTTCTCGTGGCAGCTCTGTTTAAACTGATTTCACAGTACCATGTAGTAATAATCAAATTATCCCTCATTGGTATCAAAATAAATCTCCAGAAATCACCAGAATGTGAATTAAGTGAAATCTAATTTCCACATGCATTCTGGCATTATTTATTATGAACGTTCAACGTTTTTTTTTACCTATTGACTTATTGTATATTCTTTATAAATGTGACTATAGTGGATTGTTTTAAAACATAATTCTACTTTAATCACTTCACTATAATTTTTATATGCTTATTTTAATCAAAGATCATCAAATCATTAGACACCAAAATTACTTGTCTAGGATAAATAATGAGGGAATATTGGACATTTTTAGGGACTGGTGGCGGCCATTTTGAAAATTTGACCTTTTGACCTTTCTAGTGGTCAGATTTTGGTAGACTTTTGATGTTATTAAGTACACCTGGTACTACAATAAACCATTGAGAAACCTTTTGTTGCAATTTTTTAGGGGTCAAACCATAAATGCACCCGTCTATTTTCTGAATGTGTTTTGTGTGTACTTCATATCCAAGATTTCCCGTGAAGGGAGGGGAAATCTAGTGAACCTTTTAGTTTGGTTAATGCCAACCAGTGCTGAGTATCCATTGGTTTTCCATTGAAGTCGATACATTATGAAAAACATTAGTGAGGCTGCAACACATGAGTGCACATCAACTGTTTGCATTCATATCTTTCATGCATTATGCTGAGCAGCTGCACACAGAGCAGCACAGCTCCTCTTTCAGATATAAGATATTTCTGTGCAGCCCGTCAGCGAGCGGCGCAAGATTCAATCTCAAGGCTACACGTTTCCTTTTCACGTACAGGCTGCAGCCGTTTCACCTCAGCTACCCTGTCCTGCTCTTAGACGTCTGTCCAGATGGTTGGAGAGTATGAGCCGGTGGAACAAAGCAGATCATTGGCTGTTTCGGCTCTGGCTGGAAAGGGTTTAGGGCAGGAGGAGGAGGGGGGAGGCGGTCAGAGACTAGCAGGCCAGCTGAGCACAATGAGGTCACCCTGCCAGGGAATCAGCAAGTTCAAAAATACAGCTACAGAGAAGCAGCAAGTGTGTGTGTATGTGTGTGTGTGTGTGTGGCCACCTTGTGCATCACTGAGTTTCATTCTCGAGCCGTCTAACATCTGACACTAGTGTAAATATTTTAGGAATGCCTTAAAACAGCTGAGTCAGTCTCACCATCTTTAGTAAACTCTTTTATTTTCACTAACCTTGAAATAATGTCTGAAAAAGCGCAGTTATTTCTTCTTTTGTACCAAGCAGCTTTGGTAAATAAAGACACTCCTGAAGAGCAGAAAGCCGCAGCTCTTGAAGTGTCCACTTGTAGCTGTAGCATCATCACAGCCTGTAATACAACACGGATAAAAACGTGTTCACAGCCTGGTGCAGTTTGTGTTTCGTCTCTTTTTCTGAGAAGCTGTGTCGTCTAATAACTCCTGTGAAATGCAGTCAGAGATTTTAATCTCAGTTTACATTGAGGATCAGGGTTTCATGTGCAGCATATGTGACGACGCTGCCTGTTTGGTTCTGCCTGATGCTGATCCAGATCACCTGGACTTGGTGTTTTCAGGGGATAAAGCCCAACCACAGACCTTTTGTCTTTGAGTTATCAGACAACACTTTGCTCTGGTTGATAATCTCTCCATTCAGTGCCTTTTATCTATTTGATATGGGTCTTGAGACATGTTATTACACATGGTAGTACAGTGGACAAATGTTTAAAACCCAAATTAAAAACATTGTACGTAGGGATGGATATCCAATTAGGGCAAAAGTACTGGGTACCTATTCACATAAAATCGAAAGGTACTATGTTTAGGTACCTAAATGCATCCTTGTGACTGTGAGGGAGTGGAAGAGTGGGTAATTTTCCATGCTGGACATGAACGCAGCATTGCAAGGTTATATACCGAAGAATCAATATGTTAAATTGAGAAAATGTAAGACTTTATTATTAAACAAACTGATGTTTTTTACCGCAAAAACACAAAAAAGTACAGAAAATTGGTACTGTTAGGTACCAATACCAACTGCCAGGGACGGAGCAACGGTACCGTATTGTTTCAAATGTGAGAGTTACTCATCCCTCATTGTAAGGAAGAGGATTAGGGCCACTTGAACAAAAAAAAAAACTATTTTTTTTTCTGAGAAAATAGGGGAAAAAATTTTTTTTACTACTTTTTTCTGAGAAAATAGTAAAAAAATAAATGTATTACTATTTTTTTCTGGGGAAAAAGTCTGAATTCGGCCCTTATTTTCCTACAAGTAGAGTGAACTTTTCAAATTCTTACTTTAATCTCAGAATTCTGTCTTTTTCCTCAGAAAAACAATAGCAATTAAAAACATTTTTTTTGTTGTTGTTTTTTTTGCTTTGTTTTTTTTCAGTGGCCCTAATTGTCTTCCGTAATATTGTCATTCCTGAGACCCAGATTTTTTTTTTTACAATTTCTGATTTTTTTCATTACAAATTTTTTTTTTATTTTAAAGCAGCATGCTGCAATTTACTTATTTTTTTTATTTTTATTTTTTAATAGAATTTCCTTTGCAGGGCACAGTGGGACTTCCTTTAACTAAATTTTTTTTGTCATTCTTTTACACTATTTTAAAAGGGGAACCAGCAGTTTTTTGTAAATAAAACAAAACCAAAATCATTTACTATCCAAAAGTTAGCTTGTAGCAGTTGTAGCCTGTTTGCCCTGCCTTTTCTAGGAGCATAAATGTCACTAAATCTGGAAAAAAACACTGAAAACCATATATTTAACTTTGACTGAGCTATATATCTTTGTATGAAGTTTCCTGCATTTTACATAAACAAATAGATCTAGAAAGTCCCCATGTCCACCGTGGAGAATGCTGGGAAAAAAAAATGTTTTAGGTAAGAAAAAAACAAAGTTTGACATCAAAACACAGTTTAAACACTTGTGATTTAAGAAACATCCAATATCCAACAGAGGTCTGTTGGTTGGCGGTTTGGGAAAAAGGTAACATGAAAGTGATTTCCTCTACAGGGGACAAAATGCATTGTTGGGTCTCAGGAGACACTGAGTTTGTTTTGAAGTGGTTGAGTTCACTCTGTCATTGTAGCTGAAGGTGATAACTGTGACCTCTGTCCACCTGTGGGACTTGGATTTTGGCACTTGTTGGTCTATTTCTGGGGCAGGTGTTGAGCACAAGCAGAGGGAGTTTACTCCTGTTGTGTTACAGCAGTTGTTGCGAACAAATCACAGAAAGCCCGATGTGTTCGGTTTGTTATGATTTAAGTTATTTCTTCTCCTAAACGTGCCTCAGATGAAGCAAACACAATGGTTGAGGCTGCGCTCCTGAGATTGTCTCATGTTGTTGTGTGTGGAGCGAGGGAGATGTTGATCAAACGTGTGATTGGTCACACCCATAACAGTCATGAGAGACGTCCCACCACACAGAATTTGTTTTCTTCAGTTTTCTGCTCCTGTGTTATGATTTTTGGCAGTAGTAGTGTTTTATTCAGACACTCAGCAGTGATAGAGGAGCTTTTATTAGTCTGCAGCTTTCACAAGGTTACAAAGAAAAGCACGGCAATGTTACATCATGAAGGAAGTAAACAAACTGAGCCTCCATGCAGAAGGAGAGACAGCAGGCTGAGCACTCCACCTGTCACCTGACGTAGACACATCCAGGCCAGGCACAGAGCGGTGACACACATTGTTGCTCTCTGATGGCAGAGTCCAGGAGGGCGCTGTCACCTGCTGTACGTTATGACTCCCTGATTGATTCCTCCTCAGAGCGACGGCTGCTGCTGCATCACTCAGCCCGCGGGCTCGGTGTTACTCCAGGGAGACAGGTGCTCGACGACTGGTGATTTAGAGCCTCTGTGTGATGTTATTTCAGCTTCCATCACAGCGAAATGCATCTAAACACATCAAACCCTCTGTGGTAAATACACGAGGAAAGAGACTTTGAGTTCCTGAGAATTGTGAGATGATATTCCAGCATTATAAACCACAAATACTCCATTAGCAATGGCTCCTCCAGTTGGCTGAGTTTGGGGAAGTTAATGGTCCAGGAAATGAGTTTGTCAGCCGCGTTGTGGTCTCCTGAGGCCAGAATAATCTTTGGATTTGAAGCCATTGTTGTTGTTGTCCTCCATGCAACACTGAATATCTAGTTTTCTTTTTCTTCCTGCGTGCATGAAGCCAAGTAAGCGTCCCTTTTTGCTTGTTTACCGCCTTTTCTTTAACGTTGTTACCCAGCATGTGCGTGCAGCAGGCGTCCCGTAAAGTACAGGTAGTTCTTAGTTTCAGGTGGGAGTGTTGAGGCTCACAGATGTTTGCCACAGTGTTGACATTATCCACACAATGACCCCTCGCAGTCTGTGGAGCAGGCCTGTGAGAGCAGCTCTTTAAAGCCTGCAGGAGACGATCTTCCTCCTTTATTCGAGGTGGCTCATCATCACAGCTCGATGACCGAGAGCATCCCCAGGCCTCCGCCACGGCGCTGTGGGAAAGCTGCTTCCTGGGGGCATGTGCAGCCTCCTTTTTTTTCTCTCTGCACAATTACATTTAGTCTGTCAGCGTGAAGTGTGTGTGTGTATGTGTGTGTGTGTAAGGGTAGGAAACAAAGGGCAACATCTCAGCTCTACACACGTGAGCGTATCTGATTGTGATAACAGCGGGCTGCTCTGCTACCTGTCACAACAAACAGGAGGGATGATCCGTGGTGATAATCAGGGCTTGTTATGAAGCAGTGGGAGAAAGTTTGAAACTTGACAAAGTTGGTCTCGGTTTGGTCGGAATTGGCTCCGGAAGTATCAGGCTGCCAATTAGAGCAAAGACACACCTGAGAAATGATGGAGCTGCAGGTTGGTGTTTTTCTAGATCAGGGGTCTGTAACCTTTACTTCCATAGGAGCCATTTTTCCTCAGCTCACCTGGATTAGAGTCATTCAGGAGCCACAAAATCTACTTTATCTTCACAATAAAGACTATAGAAATGCACACATAGTTAAAATCCAGTGAATAATAATATGAAGATTTATTTATTTATTTATTTATTTTTTTTGGGGGGGGGGGGGGGGGGGGGGGGGGGGGGGGGGGGGGAAGAAAATTGTACATGTGATGTAAGTTTTTGATTTTGAAGTTTTCAATTTTTAATATTTGAAAAAAAATTCCCCACCAAAATAAGAAATTTTTAAAAAATTAACAGGAAATTCAAAAAGTAAAAAAAAAAAAAAGAATTCCAAATGAATTAAATTTCAACAATGTGCAGAAATTTGTGAAATTTCAAAAATTTTGCAAAGTGGGCAAAGATTTTAAACAAATTAGAAATTTCAAAAATTGGCAAAAAAATCTGAAAAATGATTTAAAAATTTGCCATCAAAGATAATTTAGAAAAAAATCAAATAAACAGAAATTTTTGAAATTTTAAATAGTGTAAAAATTGCAAAACTTTCAAACTAATTTAAAATAAAATAAAAATAAAAATAAAAATAAAGAAAAAAATAAGAATTTGCAAAAAAAAAAAAAAAATCAAAAATGTGCAGAAATCTTTGAAAATTCAAAAGATGATAAGAAATGGGCAAAAAAATTCAAACAAAATTGAAATTTTAAAAATTGCCAAAAAAGAAAAAATAATAAAGAAATTGCATAAAAACAAATTTCAAGAATGGAGAAATTTAGAAAAAATTGCAAAATATTCCAATAAATTTGAAATGTAAAATATTTGAAAAAAAGGAAGAATTAAAATTAAGAAATTGCAAAAAAAAAAAAGTAAATTTTAGGAATGTGCAGAATTTTTTTTTCATCACTACAAAATATTTTTAAATTTCCAGAAAAAATATTTGACAAAATTTTAACATTTTGAAAAATTAATTGAATTTGATAAAACAAATGATAATATCAATCAACTAATTTTTTAATTTAATTTTGTTTTGTTTTGTTTTCTAATTTCCTGCCACATTTCGAGCATGTATATTTGGCTCACAGGTTGTCAGTTAAATGAATCATTCACACAGAATTAAAATCTGTCTTTTCTTCCAGATTAGTCTTTTTGTAGATGTAGTTATCTTCCCAGGGCTGTAAAACTTGAGGTTAGCCATAGGTGCATGGAAAGTTGGTTAGTTAGTTAGTTCAACAATCTGCTTACCCATGATTTTATTTAGTGTCATTGTCTTTAATCATCAATACCCTCTGTGAGAAAAATAAAAACTCTTTATTTGAATCCACTTTTATTTCTTTAACCCTGAGGCTGAGTTATATTTCCTCAACGTTGTGAAAAGTAGGGTTGGTTTGTGTGGATAACATATTTATCGCTTCCATTAATAAATCTCTCTCTGGCTCTCCTCTGTAATAGATTCTGTTTATGTGTTGTCATCTTTCTACTTCACACAATAACCCAATTTCCCTGCTCAACTGGGTCAGATTTATCTTCCCTTAACAGCCAAGAAAATCACAAGTCTGAGAGCTGAAAAGCTGCAGCTAATCCAAACAAACAGACGAACAAAAAGCAAACAATGCACCTCTGAACGGGGCCGGAGCACGTTTACATTGTTTATTAGTGCTTCTGGAAAAGTCTCCGCTCCTCAGAAAACGAGCTCGTCCTGCTAATGTGAGGATGTGATGGTGACAGCTTTGTTCCACTCTGGTGCATGTTGAGCCTGTTGCTCAGAGATGTTCGGACAGGAGCTGACGCTGTGGCGGATAATAAAAGCCTGCGGGGCAGAGATGTTTGACTCAGAATGCAATTCACCCATCAAACTGATCATCTCCGCAGCGCCGGCTCAGTTTGTGTGGCAGTGTTTAATTAAAGCGTTTCCACATTCAGATGTGAGACAGTACACAAACTGTGAGCCCACCTCCCTGCACACACACACACACACACACACACATGAGGACATCACTAAGCTAATAAGTGATCTTCCTCATGTTGACAGCGTGATAGGATGTGGGCCTGAGAACAGCATCAGGACCTGAGGGCAGCTCGGACGGCACAAAGGAGCTCTTGTGGAAGTCTGTCTCTGCCGAGGGCTTGTGTTTCACTGGCTTGTCATGTGCTCCTCTGTGACAATAAGTCTCCCATCTCATCGTTTGATTTATTTTCATTTTACTTTATTTTCTTAAACATGCTTTTTTAAAGGGGGCATCACCGTGCAGTCCATGCGCTCACATGTTTGGGTCTGGGAGCTGATCCCTGCGAAGGTGGAGCGTCTGCCGTCTGTCTGCAGAAGAAGAACTTGATGAGTTGACAGGCTGTACTTTTGGCCAGTGGTGTGGAGTGGTTGGCCAGATTTGTGCTGGTGATGTAATGAGGACATTTGGCCTGGCTGGGATTATGGGTCGTGTCCCGGTTGCTGCTCCTGACCTCGGGGCATCTAAAAGTTGGATTGTTGAAAGTCGAGTTCCTGACCGGGCCATCATCTTCCCCTGGTTTTTAAAAATCGTTCCCTGTTTTTTTTTCAGTGGGTCATATTTGACGAGCCTCTAATGCACGGTTGTTTCATCATGTCTGTAGATTTACTCAGAGTAGATCCATCAGAAACGGGGATTTCTTTGTCCTTGGAGGCAGAAAAGGTCAAAGACAACACAGAGAGTTCGGGAGACAAGATGAGGCGGTTATTTACTTTTCAAAACATTCAGGATCAGCCAAACTGAAGGAAAACCTTAGCCTCACAGCAGCTTGTGACCACACACACACACACACACACACACACACACACACACACACACACACACACACACACACACACACACACACACACACACACACACACTCACACTGGGCAAATGGCTGACTGCTCTTTTAAAGCCCCACTGGCCCTGCCCTCATTGGAAACGATTGGTTGAAAGGGAAACCAGAAAAAAACAAACCCCACTAAACCACGACTGGATACCAGTAACGTTTAGAAGCAAAGCAAAAATCAAAGACAAACACTGCAAAAAACTGAAATCTCATCATGTGTGTGAATGTGGCTTATATCAAGTGTAATAAGACAATTTTTACTTAAAACAAGACAAAAAGACTTGACGAGCCCAATTTGTTTGCGTTTGAAGTGCTGGATCATTGCAGTGGTACTGCCATCCAAAGTCATTTATGACTGCTGTTATTCAGCGTGAAATTTTCCCAAACTATGGAGTTTTTTGGACAAACAGCTTCTCCGGTAGGGATGGGAATTGATAAGATTTTGTAAATACCAATGCCCTTATCGATTCTGCTTATCGATCTGACTCCTTATCCATTCCCTTATCAATTCTTGTTGTGAATTTTCTTGGTACAAAAAGTAGCTTTACAGGTTTTCTGTGTCAACAACATTTAATTGAGTTTATACTGTAAGTGGCTAAAATGTGATTGGTCCCTGAGTCTGGATATTTCTGGACATAATTAAACAAAAACGGGTAAAAATTTCACACAATGTGAGGTTGATGTTCTGTGTTGTAATATATTAATAATACAAGTAGGCCATCTAGTGTCTCAAGGTGGTTATAGCAATAGTTTAAGTTGTTTGGAACCTTTCCATAGTTATAAAGTCAGCTATGAGCCTTTCATTAGCTTGTTAGCTTTGACATTTGAAATTCTCAATATTTTTTTTACAAAGAGTTGATGTGATATGTTTCTGTGATGAAAGCTGAAATTCTATTCTGAAGCTGGAGTTATACTGATGTATGCTAACTGCTAGCATATCAATGCATTTTCCCATATTGGTTAGCATCAAGCTTGCTCTGTTTTGTTATTTTAGTAAATAAGGTGATTTATACCATGTTGAATGTGCTGAATATGAATCTCCTGAGAGAGAGTGATGTACATTTCTTTATGAAGTCAGTTTTTCAGGAAAACTTCAAGCTGAAAATCCTGAATCAGAGTTTTCTTTGGAAACGTTATCTAACTGCTAAGCTAAGCTAGCTGCAGCAGACTAGTTGACGTAAGGCCTGGTGGCTCCAGCACAATGTAAAGAATTGATAAGGGAATCGTTAAGCACAAAAGCTAACAATATCGATGGATTGAAACATTTCTTATCGATTCTCAACAGGAACTGGTTTTCGATTCCCATCCCTACTCTCCAGCTCTGTAACCTACACTCCAGTCCAGTAGGTAGCGGTAATGCACCTTCAGCTAGTTGCAAATCGCTAAATAATCCGACAAAAAGGAAGAAGACAAATACTCTGAAGATAAACTAATACAGTAATCGATTTTATCGATTCGTTGTTGCAGCTGTACATCTTGTGGCGCCAAAAGTCAGAGATCTCCTTCTCAAAGTCTTCCCATTGTTTCCAGAATACCTTTAAAAAATGACATATTCTTGCACCAAATTGTCCACAAAAAAAACTGCAGCTTTCAGCGTCTGATTATGACTCATTGACATGTGGTTCATTGAGAAAAAGCGAACTGTATCCAGAGAGTGAATGGAGGGAAAGGGTCAGCGAGGACAGTTCACCCTGCAGAGCGCTGCAGGTGAGTGACCTCTCCACTTATCAAACGTTGTGTGGACAGGATGATGAAATAAAACGCTGTAATCGTGGCACACTGAGGTTCATTTCCTCTCTCAGAGCTGTGTGTGGTCTCTTACTGTTCAGGGTGAGAGTTAAGGGTTCATTTTTATCACCAGGGCTGCAGAGATGATCAGTATATCCCAGTATTTGCATCAGCACAATCTCATGATGCAAATTCGACACATGCTTCATTTCATCATCAAAACGCTCTATTTGCTCATAATCAGTGATTTCCAAATGTAGGTTAACTGTACACTTTAAAAGAAAAGAAGATATTCAACTCGAGTTTGGACGTCAAAGCAGCTCAAAGTTTGATGTGTTAACTTCAGTTTGTATCCAAACTGCATGAGAAATGTGAGAAAAACCTCAAAACAAGTCAATGAGTGCAGAGAAAGAGGAATAAAAGCTGATCTGAATTCTTGGTTGGATCATCTCTGGAGCTTTTCACCAGCCTTTGAACGCATTCATCAATAATACACAGCGTGCTTTAAAATGCAGCGCTGGATTCAAAAGAGAAAACTCCCAATTGTGACAGATTTTCTTTTTGTTTTTAACTATCTCTTCATCAACAAATTAAAACCTTCCTTTAATCTAAACGAAACAAAATCCCCCTCGAGGTCAGAGGCACGCCGACGTGTTTGATGCAGAAGTTTGGTTAAAAAGTTTTTAAGTGAGCAGAGAGGTGAATGGTGGGTGGCACGTCACTTTTCTCTCCGTCTCTCTTCAACAGGAAGTGCTTACGTTGATGAATGGCAGTTTTTCCTCAGAGGAAACAGTGGGTGACAGGAGTGTTGGTTTCATTTCTCATAGTTTGCGTCTGAACCAACTGAATCCACGCTCCCTGCTCTCACAGCGCCGCGATGGGTGCAGGCTAATTGAGGATAAGAAAGATGCTGCTGATGATGCAGGTCACATAAAAGATGGACCGTGGTGTTGGCGATTGGTGATTAGCAAACAAAAAAGGATGACTTGTTTGATTTTAACAAAATGTTTTATTAGAATTAAAGAATTCTTCAGAAAATTTTGAAGTTTTTTGCAAATTTCTAATATTTCTGGACTAATTTCAATTTTTGCCAATTTTCTAAACTTTGCGACTTTTTAAAACTTTTGCAAAGTTTTCTTCTTTCTTTTTTTTTTCAATTTTGAAATCTGAAAATTTTCAATTCCAATTCAAAATTTTGACATTTTTTCAAATCAAAAAAATATTTAATTTTTGAAATTTATGATTTAAGATTTCTTTGATGGTTTTTTTGTAAATGCAAAATTTTTCCACATTTTAAATGTTAAAAAAAATTGCTAATTATTATAATGTCAAAACTGTGAATTTTTTAAAATCATATTTTCTGAATTTTTTGCTAATTTTTTGAAAAATAAAATTTTTCTTTTTCTTTTTTTTTTTTTATTTTTGGAGGGAATTTTAACATTGTTTAAAATTTTTGTCAATTTCATCAAGTTCAAAAACTTGGATTTTTTTAAAATTTATTTCTACATTTTTTGAAATTTTCGCAAATTTATATTTCACATGTACAATCATATTTATTAAAAAAACTTATGGTTTAAATAATTATTTGCCAGATTTTAACTTCACATAGACTTTAATAACTGGTATCAGACATTAGATAAGTATTAACTGAATGGCAGTTTTTCCTCAGAGGAAACAGTGGGTGACAGGAGTGTTGGTTTCATTTCTCATAGTTTTCGTCTGAACCAACTGAATCCACGCTCCCTGCTCTCTCAGCGCAGCGATGGGTGCGGGCTAATTGAGGATAAGAAAGCTGCTGCTGATGATGCAGGTCTCATAAAAGACAGATCATGGTGTTTTCTTTGTTGCCTTGTTGGTTGGAGTTGTAATTTATTGTAATTTATTTATCCCCTCACAGGGGAGGATCATCACAATCAATGGGTGAGCAGAGCGGAGCAGAGGAGGACGTCTGCTGCTTTCAGTGTTTAGTCTCTTTGCACACATGCACACTTACCCAGAAAGCCTGCTTGTTTACAAGCCCGTGGCGTTCTGAATACTCAATGTGTTTGGCAGGACAAAGCAGCGAGGCCTTGGCTCGGAAACATGTGATTTCTTTGTTGTTGATGTGATCTCCTAATACAGAGTCGGAGGATTCTTCCCTCTCCCATTGAGAGCTGATGGAGTCAGACGCGCTTTGAAGTTTTCCTCTGTTTTGGATTCTGTTTGCTGCAGGAACTGATGAGTATTACCAGATGCTGTGATTGGCACGGCTTGGTGATATATGCGCTGTTTTCAAAGTAGCTGTAAATCTGTGTCACAGGCTGCAAAAACATGTCCGGGTGGACCCCAGCTTCACGTGATAGCTTCTCCTCAGACTGCAGCACGTGTTGCTCCTCTTTAACAGGAAAAAAGGTTCAGTAACATCAAAAAGTTGTTGGAAAAGACTTTTCTGAAAATTTTGATTGAAGATAAAAACTGAGGAGCTTCTTGTGGTTCAAATCCAAAGGGACAAACAACCTCCAACGTGCACTTATCTGATTTACTTTGAGATTTAGTTTGAATTGCATGATCTACACCAGGGGCGGAGCCAGGATTTCAATTTTGGGTGGGCCAGACCAATTTCTGATGGGCGTTAAATCACAAAAGTTAATAACTACTTCTATATAGCTATATAAATATTTATCTGTTACTATGTATGTGTTAAAGCAGATTTAGGCTTTTTTATCTTTAAATATTTGATAAAATTTTAGCGCATCAGGCAGCAATGGCTCTCAATGGTATCAGCAATGGTTTTTGTAAATGCAAAATTTTTCCAAATTTTAAAATGTTAAAAATTTTGCAAATTATTTGAATTTCAAAACTATGAAATTTTTTTTTTTTTTAATCTAATTTTCTAAAACTTTTGCTGATTGTGAAAAAAAGGTGTTTTTTTGCAACTTTTTTAAATTTCAACATTGTTTGAAATTTTTGCAAATTTATAAACTTTGAAAACTTTTTTGGTTTTCTTTTTTTTATTTTATTTTCACATTTTTTGAAATTTTCCTAGATTTATTGAAAAGAAAAAAACAAGACATCACATGTACAACAACATCTCATATATTTAAAAAAAAAAAAAACTTCTGTTTTAGATAAACATTAACTAGATTTTAACTATGTATAGAACTTTCTGCCATTCCTAGTCTTTATTGTGAAGATAAAGTAGATTTTGTGGCTCCAAAATTATCTTAACCCAGGTGATCTGAGGTCACTATGTATAAAACTAAAACAATACAAAAACAGTTGATTAGATTTCAGTTTTTGGAAGAGTAAAGATCTTCTTTTTTTGAATATGTGTGTATGTGGTTTATTAAGCTTCTGCAGTCAGCCCCTAGTGGACACTTGAGGAACTGCAGTTTAACATTAAGGCTGCTTGTTGATAAAAACAATACACAGGGTAGAAAAACATGAGTGTAATTCCAAGTTTAGTCCCTGATTGAGTTGAGAAAATAAATAATTTTTAATGTTTTTTCAGTACATTGATTTTTTTTACTAGTTACAAACAATTCAGACCTAATTTTTGTCTTTAAAAAACTTGAAACAAGTCATTTTTCTGGACTGATCAGTTGAACGCTGCTCATGTTAAGTATGATACGACAGTTTTTACTTCAAATAGGACAAAAACACTTGATAAGATTTCAGTTTTTTAGTGCAGCCCTGTTGAAACAGAAAGCGTCTTTAACCCTGAGAGTCTTTGGAGGTATACATGCTCTTGTTTGTCCAACTGCATGGAGGTGGACTGAAGTCAGAAGGTGTGTGGTGAGGTCTCTGCAGATGCTGATTCATACATCTAATACATGTCTGGTGTTACCATGGTGTTGAATCCGTTTAGCATATGAGTGTGTCAGCGACAGAGACAGAGAGACAGAGACAGAGGGAGGAGGGAAAAATCCACTGGCAGCGCTGAAAGCAGTAAATTCACATCGGACAACAAAAAGTATGCGTGAGAGCAAAACGGCTTTGGAGGCAGATCCAAGGTCTCCCTCTTTCAGATGAAAAATAATAGCAATAAAGATAAAAGAGCAGAGCAACTGATGATCTTTGAAGGGTTGGCCAAGGTGAAACAGACCTCAGCTCACCTTACAAAGATCGTCCCTCAGGTATCTGCGAGTGAAAGTGTGCCTGAGCTTGTAAACGAAGGGAGTGGATGAATGAGGAGCAGTGTCAGTGATTATAACTCCTCAAACTGAGGTCGGCACAGTGCTGATGGTGTTAAATCAGCAGTGCGCTGCTTGAGTCTTTTACTGCTCTGTTCATTTTCCCATCCTTGACTTTGGCCATGAAATGAAAACTTCATTGATGAGTAAAAACATCTTCTCTCCTCTCAGTAAATCTCTTAACATGAAGCTGCATGTTTGGCTCTAGACCCGGGGTCTTCAACCTGTGGCTCTGGAGCCTCAGGCAGCTTTTTGACTCCTTTGCTGGGGGCACCTTTTAGCTTTAAAAAAAATAAAAAGCTTTAATGAAGTTATCTGGAAGAGAACAAAGATTTTATTCTGTGTGGATGGATTCATTTGACGACTAATATGCTAGATAAGTATATATGCTTGAAATGTAACAGGACGTTAGCAAACAACAAAAAAGATGAGTTGTTTGAGTTTACCAATATGTTTAATTAAAATTAAAGAATTTTTCCAAAGAGTTTGAAGTTTTTTGCAAATTTCTAAAATTTCTGGACTTGTTACATTTTTTGCCAATTTTTGGAACTTTGCGACTTTTTGAAACTTTTGCAAAGTTTTCGTATTTCTTTTTTTTTTTCCAAATTTCACATTTTGAATTTTTTTCAAAATAACAAATAAATTTAATTTTTGAAATTTCTGATTTCAGATTTCTTTGGTATTTTTTTAAATGCAAATTTTTCCCAAATTTTTCAAATGTTAAAAAAATTGCATATTATTAAAATATCAAAACTGTGTATTTTTAAATCATATTTTCTGAAATTTTTGCAAATTGTCGGAAACATAAAAAAAAATCTGAATTTTTTTGCAAATTGTGTGAAAAATAAATATTTTCTAAATTTTTGGCATGTTTTGGGGGGAATTTTAACATTGTTTAAAATTTTTGCAATTTAATTAAGTTTGAAAAACTTTTTGAATTTTTTTAATTTAATTTCCACATATTTTGAAATTTTTGCAAATTTAGATATCACATATACAACATTATTAGAATTACTAAAAATGTCAAAACTGTGAATTTTTTTTAAATCATATTTTCTGAAATTTTTGCAAATTGTCTGAATAATAAAACAAATTCTGATTTTTTTTGCAAATTGTGTGAAAAATACATTTTTTCTAAATTTTCTAAATTTTTTTTGGGGGGGGGGGGTTAACATAGTTCAAAATTTTTGCAATTTAATTAAGTTTGAAAAACTATTTTTTTTTCAATTTCCACATATTTTGAAATTCTGCAAATTTAGATATCACATGTACAACATTATTCACTAAAAAACTTATGGTTTTAATAATTATTTGCTGGATGTTAACTATGTTTAGAATTTAATAACTGACATCAGACATTAGATAATTATTTACTAGATTTCAGCCATGTATACATTTTATACTTTTTTTCGTGGAGATAAAGTAGATTTTGTGGCTCCTGAATGACTTTAATCCAGGTGAGCTGAGGAAAAATGTTTCCTATGAAAGTAACAGTTGCAGACCCCTGATCTGCACCAACAACCAATCAATGATCAAGAAACGACCAGAAATCAGGATCAACTCCTGTGTACGTATCAACACTGGATCTAATTTGTTGGTTGGAGTCAAAGCAGCAGCAGGCGCGACAGTGTTTTGGTTTAAAACAACTTGTTGATGTGGGTTTGATGCTGACCCGCTGCAGAGGTCAAAAACAGGACATGTGGGCGACCTTTCCGTGCCGTGATGACACCAAAACAGTAAAGGATGACTTGAGACTGGGGCGGTACGGACTGACCCAGACACTGACACGTTTTCCTGAAGACTTTCCCCGGCATGTGGGCTCCGGCTGTGCTGCCTCCTCGCCGTCCAACCAGGAATGAGAGACAAACACGAGAAGCTCATCGCAGACTGTCAGGCTGTAGATCAAAATCTGAAAATCTGTCTGACACTTTTATCCTATCTGATCCACGCTTAATATCACTTAAACACGACGAGGGAAAGAAGTCTTCAACTTCAAAGACGGATAAATCCAATGAAAGCAGATCCTTAAAAAGAGACAAGAGTCAGGCTTTAGATTGTCACCGAGCAGTGGCTGAAACATCCTCAGGTCGAGATGAGGAGCAGGCTCCAGGGGTTCGATGAATTCCCGCTTTTTATCGTCTTGTTGTTCAGAGAAAGTTTTGGCAGATGAGCTCCACTGACCCACATATCTGGACACTGATATGGAGATAACACACTGGGTCATTAGAGCAAATACCAACAGTAGCCGTCCAAATCCATCTCCAGATAAGCGAGGAGGGGACTGGGCAGCTTTTCTTTTCCAGGAAGCTCAAACTTTAGAAATGTGATGATACCAGCTTCAGTTCCTGTAACACAACTTTCTTCTGGGGCAGTAGGTCAAACAGATAAAGCCAGAAGGACATGTTGATGCGTGTATCAAGAGATATTTTGATTCTGCTGAAACAGGAAGTGATGGAGCTCCTGGATGTGCAGGGAGGGAGTTTCCAGGTGAAGATTCTGCAGCTGAAGCTTTCAGTGTTTTGTGTGGTTCAGGGGTCTGCAACCTTTACTTTCACAGGAGCAATTTAGCCTCAGCTCATCTGGATTAAAGTCATTCACAAGCCACAAAATCTACTTAATCTTCATGATATGACGAGGAAAGGCATACATGGCTAAAATCTAGTGAGTAATTATCTACAAAAAGTTTATCAATTAATAATATTGTACATGTGATGTCTTAGTTTTTTTTTTTTTTATAAATTTTCAAAAACTGAAATAATAAAATAAAAAAAAATTGCAAAAATTTGCAAGTAATAAAATTATTGAATTTTAAAAATTTGATAAAAATAAAATAATTGAATTTAGAAATTTGCCAAAAAAATAAAAGAATTAGATTTAAAATATTTGCAAATAATAAAAGAATTAAAATTCAAAAATTTGCAACATTAAAAAAAAATATTTGCAAAAATTTAAATAATTAAATTTCAAAAATTTGCAAAAAAATAAAATAAAATTTGCAAAAATTTTCGAAAAATGAAATAATTAAACTTAAAATGTTTTTGCAAAAACGTAAATAGCATTTTAAAAATTTACAAAATTAAAATAATAACATTTAAAAAATTGCAAAAAATAAAAAAATAAACTTTTAAAATGCGTAAAATAAAAATAATTAAGTTAAAATTAAATTCAAAAATTCAAAAAATGAAATTAAAAAATGAAAAATAATCATTAAAAATAAAGAAAAATAAAAAAAAACATTGAAAAATTCAAAACAATTTTGACGTTTCGAAAATGTTCAAAAATTCAAAAAAATGAAATATAGGTTTTTGAACAAAATTCTTCCATTTAAAAGAAGAATTTCTGAATTTGATACCATTTTTATCATATTGCATATGTTGTAGGAGGTGAAGCAGAGCGATGGCAGGCTTTATTTACAGATGTGATAAAGATATAGTTCAACAAAATTTGAACAAATCATTTTTATTCAGTGTCAGTGTATTTAATCATCAATACCCTCTGTAAGAAAAATATTAATACTTGTTTTTTCAATAATATTTTTCTAAAGCTACAAGCAGCCACTGCAAAGGAGTCAAAGAGCCTCATCAGCAGTTTTTGATCGGGGTCGTTCTGTTGGTTTCGTAACGGTCATCCTGTCTTATCATCTGCTACCTGAAAAAGTCCTTCAGAGAATTTTTTCCCATGATAAACAGAAAGCAGAAGGGAGGTGGTGATTAGTTTCATCATGATGTTTTTATATAACTTAAAGCTGATGATCAGAGAATATTTGATGAAATTTTCCATTATTTTCTGAATCCACTCTAAGATCTGTGAAGCAGCTCAAACTGTTGAGAGATTACAAAAAAAACCTAATTGTCTCATTGTGTCCTGGATGAGTGGAGTAAAATAAAAATCTGATCGTCTGACTTTCACTTTCACCTCTCCAGCTCTCGACCTCTCACCCCTCATTAACGCCGGTCCCTGTGAAAAGCGACGGCTTCCTCAGAAGCACCCAAAGTTGACTCACTTCCTCTTTTTGCTCTCTCCCTCTCGCTGCTGCGCTGTCTGCTCGCCTCAGGTTCGTGGCGCTCCTCTTCAGAGTTTCCTGCTGGTACATGGTAACGCACAGCTGAAGGCAAGAGGTAAGCTCAGCTCTCTGTTTCCCTTCTTCTTCTTCCTCCTCTTCTTCTTCTTCTTCTTCTTCTTCTTCTAAAGCTGCAGAAATAAAACACATGTCAGCTCCTCGTGTGAAGAGGAGGAACTTGAGCTTGACCATGGAAAAACCCTGAGCAGTTTTCAGTTTTGCTTTGGGGTCACGGCGAGGCCTTTGGATGTTGTGGTTAGAGAAGATTTGCAGTGAGGCATGTCACACCCGCTTTGAGGTGAGGATGGAGGTGCTAATGGGGGACAGACACTTTTAGGATCTGTTAGAGAGACTTTAAATCCTCGCTGTGGCTCCAGCTGCACATAAAAACACTTTCACGCTGAGGCGCTCTGCGTGCTCTGTGCACTTTGACGCACGTTGGTTCAATGTAGGAGGGCACAGAGAAACGGTCCTGCACCAAAACGAGTCAAATGAGGTAGAAAAGGTCTCTTCCTGTCTCACTCCTCCTCCAATCAGCTGGTGGAAGAAGTGCTGATGCTTGCACCTGATGCTGTCAGAGATAAAGCGTGTGCACAGCCGTCGTTTGAAGGGGATTTAATTGTCTTTGAACAATATGGCACTGAGCGGCCTCGATTTACTGTCAGATACAGAATCAGAAACAAGATCTGCACTGCAAACACAGAGGAAGTTCACAGGATTGTTTTAAGGCTGAAGTTTGAGGGGATTATTGAAAGTTTTGAAGCATATTAAAAGATTACAGCGACAGATTGAAAATACAGATACCAGTGTTTTTTCAAGGCGATACCAGCAGCCGATAGTCAAGGCAAAAAAATCTGACGTCAAATATGTCCTCCTCACCAGTAGTTGGCGCTACTTTCTCAACTTTTTTTATTTAGCATTTTAATTTATTTTTAAAAACACTTAAACCTTGACAGTCGTTGGTTTTATTTTGCACTTTTGCAAAAAAAAAAAAAAAAAAGAATCGTAAACTCAGAGAAAGTTGTTATTGTTTTATTCAAAAGTACTAGTGGTATTGGTACTGGGTAACGGTGAGTACTCGAGGGTGAACTTTAACTGTTATTGGTCTGAAAAAAAAAGTAGTATCAAATAGAGATAAATGAAAATATATGAAAATTTTGGCCGATACAGATATCTGATAGTAATATTGTTGTTATGGCAGATAACTGATATTTACCGATATCGTTACTGGTTAAAAAAAAAAAAACAAGAAGACAGACAAAAAAGGAGAGAGTCCACTCTTCTAAAGTAGTTTTGGTGTTTACATAGCCAGAGAAAACAAGATTATTTGGGTCTTGAAAGATCATTTAAGATGCTCTGAAAATGCTGGCAGTCAATGAGTAAATATCGGTCGATACCGATATTCATATCGTGCATGCTTAATATTTTATCAAAGCTGCAAAACATGACTCTGATCTGAAGTTTGTCGTTATGTTTGAAGCAGACTTAAGTTTAAGACAAGCGGCTGAGTGAGAGGGTGAAATTCAGGACACATCACAGAATAAGATTGGTGCAAACAGACTAGGGCTGCACGATTATCGCAATCGCAATCGCAATCGCAATGTCAGCACACGCAATTATGTAATCGCAAAAGAGGATATCGCAATCGCAATGTCAGCACATGCAATTCAGATTTTTCTCCATGATAACCACGCAAGTCTGTAGACTCATCATGACACAACTTTTTTTATTAAATCGCAAGCACAATCGCAATCGCAATATTGTCCACCTAATCGCAAATCGCACCTTTTCCCCAAATCGTGCAGCTCTAAAACAGACGGATACAGAGCGAGACTATTTCGTCTCACCTGGAAGAAAGAGGACACAAGAAAAGAAATAATCAATACCATCAAAGTAGGTCAGACTTCACTACACGACATAAGAATGGAGCATTGGTGAATATTTCTTTATGAGGCAGTATTAAATGATCTGACGTCTGTGTTGACTCCTGAGGTCGTCCCTGGCTGTAACCTTCAGTCAGATTCTGTTTGTGGTTCGTCGAACTCGCTCTGTCTTTGGTCAAAAAGCTGTCGGTGTTTTTGCTCCTTCATCCTAAAACTGGACAATTGTGTCAGTTTGGACTTTGTTAAAACCAGGAGCACAGATCATCTGATGAGCCTGTCCACTTCTTTTACTGTCGAATGCTGCTAATATATAAGATTGATCAGGGAAGCATGATAATTTGTTTTCTTAAACCGATACTGATATCGTTCACTTTCAGCTTCTAGAGCCCGATAACACAAACACAAGTTCCAGTGGCTTCTTTGCTTTACGTAGCTTTACGTTGCTAGCGTCTTTAGCATCCTGGGCGTCCACACATGCTGTAAAGACTCTGTTGAAGCACAGTTGCATTTCAGGTGACTGATTAAGATGTACATATTGAAGCTGCTACCTTCTCCTGCTCAGGGAACTTGCCTGGAAAAACTATCTTCATTGGAAACGTTGACGGAAATTCACTGTTCACACGTTTGCTGGTTGTACTTTTTGAGTCCATATTTCTATTCTTTGTGTGGAGCATGTGGAAAAGTCAGTAACTACCAGAGTTATGACTGAGTTAAAGGAGTTTCTTTCCAACATAAGGGGGTAATTTTAAATTTTCCTGGTCAGAAAGTGTTTTCTTTTTTTATACTGACAGCGCTTGAATGCAGCATTCACTGCAGCATTCACTGCAGCATTCACTGCAGGTCGCTCAGGTCTTACAGTGGGAGCAGGGCACTGTTGTGCAAAAAACAAAAATACAAATGTTATCAGGGGCTACTTATCACAATATTAGACCTGTTGGAATGATGTAATACTTTCCTGTTACTGACCCAATAATTATTGGTTATAATTGCTGTATTATTGATTTGCGCTCTGTTGTCTCTGTCTTCGCCCTCTGTGTAAAACTCCCTTGTGCAGCTGTTTTAGCCGGGACTCCCTGGTAAAAGAGATCTTACATCTCAGAAGGATTAATTCCTGCTAAAATAAAAGTGAGATAAAAAATGAATAAATGACCTCAGCATGCACGTGATTTAATTTATTTTTCAAGTAAATTCATTTATGATCAAACAGTTCATCGTAAGACAGGAAAAAACAGTTCTGCAGGTCTCACTGGTTCAGATAAATACGTTGTTCTCCAGCAGCAGAAAAAAAAGTGTTTTTAATCGGCAGGATTGAAGCTGGTTTGAAGCAGGATTGAAGCTGGATTGAAGCAGGATTGAAGCAGGTTTAAAGCAGGATTGAAGCTGGTTTGAAGCAGGATTGAAGCTGGATTGAAGCAGGATTGAAGCAGGTTTAAAGCAGGATTGAAGCTGGTTTGAAGCAGGATTGAAGCAGGTTTAAAGCAGGACTGAAGCAGGATTGAAGCTGGTTTGAAGTTGGTCTGATCCAGGTTTTGTACAGGTTTGAAGCTGGTTTGAAGCAGGTTTGAAGCAGGATTGAAGCTGGTTTGAAACAGGATTGAAGCAGGTTTGAAGCTGGTTTGATGCAGGTTTGAAGCTTGTTTGAAGCAGGTTTTTAGCAGGATTGAAGCTGGTTTGAAGTTGGTTTGAAGCAGGTTTGAAGCAGGATTGACTATGGTTTGAAGCAGGATTGAAGCTGGTTTTATGCAGGTTTGAAGCTGGTTTGAAGCAGGATTGAAGCTGGATTGAAGCAGGATTGAAGCTGGTTTGAAGCAGGATTGAAGCAGGTTTAAAGCAGGATTGAAGCTGGTTTGAAGTTGGTTTGAAGCAGGTTTGAAGCAGGATTGACTATGGTTTGAAGCAGGATTGAAGCTGGTTTTATGCAGGTTTGAAGCTGGTTTGAAGCAGGATTGAATATGGTTTGAAGCTGGTTTGAAGCAGGTCGAAGCTAGTTTGAAGTTGGTTTGAGGCAGGATTGAAGCAGGATAGAAGCTGTTTTGAAGCAAGTTTGAAGCAGGTTTAAAGCAGGTTTGAAGCTGGTTTGAAGATTTGTTTTTAAACAGGTTTGAATCTGGTTTGAAGCAGGATTGAATATGGTTTGAAGCTGGTTTGATGCTAGTTTGATGCTATTTTGATACAGGTTTGAAGCAGATTTGAAGCTGGTTTGAAGCAGGATTGAAGCAAGGTTGATCCAGGTTTAGAGCAGGATTGAAGCTGGTTTGAAGCTGGTTTCATGCTGGTTTGATGCAGGTTTTAGGCAGGTTTGAAGCTGGTTTGAAATGGGTTTGAAACAGGTCTCAAACTGGTTTGAAGTTGGTTTTATCCAGGTTTTATGCAGGTTTGAAGCTGCTTTGAAGCAGGGTTGATCCAGGTTTGAAACAGGTTTCAAGCTGGTTTGAAGCAGGTTCGAAGCTGGTTTAAAGCTTGTTTGAAGCTAGTTTGAAGTTGGTTTGTAGTTGGTTTGATCCAGGTTTGAAACTGTTTTGAAACAGGTTTGAAACAGGTGTGAGGCAGTTTTGATCCAGGTTTGATGTCGACCTGAGCGCAGAGAGAAAGTGAAAGAGGGATTAAAGGGACGTACAGTAGAAGGAGCCTTTCTCTGCGTTGTTTGTTTGTGTATTTGTTGGTCTGTTGCTCTCTGTTACGCATACAGTGATGCACAAAAGATGCACACATGCAGAGCCACCGTCACCACAAGCAACTACCAGCACACACACACACACACACACACACAGGCAGTCACACTGTCACACATTCAAATACCACAAACTTCCCGCGTACTCATAACGCTCAGCCTTTACTGACAGTGACTGTGCCACTTTTCAGAAAGGTTGAGGGGGTGTGTTGACTGGAAAACAAGCAGAAGTGGCTCAAAAAGAGGAGCTGCTGGCTCAACACACAGGATCCTGCTCGAGTCCTCACCGCGCTCAGAGCAGAACCGGCTCAGAGCAGAACCGGCTCAGAGCAAAACTGGCTCAGAGCAAAACCGGCTCAGAGCAAAACCGGCTCAGTGAGTGTAGCTCCACGCCGCAGTGACGAGAGAAACAGAAACATCTGTAGGTTATATTTGGAGGTCTGAGCTGATGTGTGTGTGTGTGTGTGTGTGTGTGTGTGTGTGTGTGTGTGTGTGTGTGTGTGTGTGAGGGAGGAGTTCCTCTACAACAGTTTTACCTCACAACTCGAAGCTCACCTGATAAATAAAAACATTATTACATATTTCCTTCTGTTACCACGGTATTTTACAAACCTCACCTCTTCACTTCAGCAGCTATTTGGACATTTCTTCCCTTCAGCTGACATTTTGAAGATAATGTTGTATTTAATTTCTCATTTTAAAACCAGTGGGTTTGTTACTTCAAATCTTGGTGTAAATCTCTTATGATCCTGATGTAAATATTTTATTGTTCTTCTGACTCTGATCCCAGTTTGGGATCAACAAGCTTATTCTATTCTATTCTATTCTATTCTATTCTATTCTATTCTATTCTATTCTATTCTATTCTATTCTACAGTTATTTGTTTCTGTTTTTGTTTTGTTTTGTTGTGTTTTTTTCCCATGTAGAATGTGTCCATAACCACAATTAGTTGTTGTATCAATATGATTCAACCTTCAGCAATATTCAGTAATTAAAGCTGAAATTCACTAAGAGCTGAGTCTGAGACCTTCTGGCTCATTCTCCCCCTGAGGACAAAGAGGAGAAGGCTCAGATTAAGGGCCTAAGTGTTTCCTGAACAAACGAGTCTTCAGACATCTCTTAAAGTAGAAAGGGACTCTGCGGATCGTATAGAGTTAGGAAATTCATTCACAATTTGGGAACAACATAGGAGAAGAGTCTGGCTAGAGATTTGGAGCCGCGGTAAGTAGGTAGGCAGGAGACCTTGACAGAACTTACACACAGTAGACTGAGCCTATCCTTCTCTTTCAGCTCTCACTCATTAGTCTAGGAAGCATCTTCACATGTTCTCAGTCCATCATAATCAAGAAACAGAGTCTAAATATAATGAAATGTCCTGGTTTTACCTTTTTGGATTAATTTCTTTTTGGTAAAAATTAGGCGTTGTTGTTGGCGAGAACTTGTGTGAGTATTGGGTATGAGGCCTTAGTTCAAGGTGTTGGTACCCCAGAAGCTACCGATACCAGCAGCTGATATTCAAGGACAGAAATCTTACACTGAGTCAGTCCTCCTCACCAGTAGTTGGCGCTACTTTGCTGTGGTTTCACACTACCACATATATACATCAGGTTGATACTGTCAGATACTCTAAAATCAAAAAAGGTCTGCATTAAAAACAAAAAAGGTTCACAGGATTGTTTTAGGGCTAAATTTTGACTGGATTATTTAAGGTTTTGAAGCATATGAAAAAATTACAGCGACAGATTAAAAACAATCCAAACTAAACGTCAATATTTCATTGGGAGTGTTGGTATCTGTATCAGGTATCGAGCCGTTCCCATTGTTTTTTCTGATACTAAAGGAAAAAAAATCTTACATTGAGTCAGTCCTCCTCGCCACTAGTTGGCGCTACTTTCCTGTTCAGACAACATGAATGAACCAAGGAGAGTTAAGATAAACTGTTTTATTTTGCACTTTAGTTTATTTAAAAAAAGCTCTGACAGATGTAAGTTTATTTTTGCACTTTATTTATTTTAATTTATTTTAAAGCAAATCATGAATTCGGAGGGACTTGTTATTGTTTTCTTTGGACTTACTGTCAGAGTGACTCAGCTGTCTTTGTTCAAAATGATTTGTCAGTGTTAATTTAAATGCTATGTATCAAAAGTATTTAGAGTATCGGTTGTAGTTTTGTTAAATAATCATTTTGTTTTCCTTTTGTTTTCAAACCTAAATTTTTCATTTTAGTCTTTGTTTGTAAGCTGGGTTGAAGAAATGTTGAGATCTCAGATCCCCTGAATAAATCCCAAAAACTAACTTGCATGTGATGTGAATTTTTGGGGAAATGTAGCTCCTGATATAGTCTGTAGACATCATCATTAAAGTTTTTCACATGGTCTGGTGTTAAAAAAAGTTAACTAAAATCAGAGGTATCAAAGAATCTCAGTGAAAATTGAATTGGCACCCCAAAAATTGTTTAAGAATCGAATCAGGAGGAAAGCGAAGAGGGTATCGTCCTGGCCCTAGTGCTCGTACTGGTATCAGTAAAAATGCTGCACAAAAAAATGAAAATAAAGACGGATAAATCCTGACTGGAGGCAGAGGCCTGTCCTTCCTTAACGAGTCGACTCTCTGGCTTCAGGGTGTTGACGATGGCAGTGTGGATCCAGGCCCAGCAGCTCCAGGGGGACGCTCTCCACCAGATGCAGTCCCTGTACGGGCAGCACTTCCCCATCGAAGTGCGACATTATCTGTCCCAGTGGATAGAGGGTCAGCTCTGGTGAGTTCCTCCACCGCTGTCTGTCTGTTTGTATGGATGTGTGTGTGTGAGTGTGTGTGTGCAGAGTTATGTCCACATGTATGTTTGCACAAATGTTTGTCTTGTCTTTGTTTATCCAAAAACGGCACATCTGGACATTTTGTGCTTGTGTTCCTCCCCTGCTTCCTATCCTTTCCCTCTCTGTCACTGCACAGATTTTTGAGATTAAACATCAGGAATCTTTGCAGAGAATTCCCAAAAACCAGCGCTCAGTGCTATCTCTGTCTCCTCACACCTGGCGTTGTTTTTAATCCGTTTGTCTGTTTTATCGCCTCCTTCTTGCTGTGCGCCTGTGTTAGTTCTGCTGTAGTGAGAAAGGTCTACTGACGATCACATGCTCAGCTGTTAAACCCTCTGAGAGAGGAAGAAGTATTCTGTTATTATGTTCGCCCCTGTAATCGATTTTTTCTGCCACTTCTCGTGCATCTGCAGCAAAACTCTCACAGTGCTTTAACTTTTTGGAGAGATGTGAGGAACACTCAGAAATGGAGCAAAACTCCTCGTTTGTTTGTCATTTTAGAGTTCATGTATTAAACATGTGCTTTTATTTATGCATGTGTCTGCTGTGCACGCCTGAGCCTGTTTGTTCGTGCTGTTAGGGACGCCATCGACTTGGAGAACCCGCAGGAGGAGTTCAAGGCCAAGCGGCTGCTCGACAGCCTGATCCAAGAGCTGCAGAACAAGGCCGAGCACCAAGTCGGGGAAGATGGTTTCTTACTCAAAATCAAACTGGGACACTACGCCAGCCAGCTCAAGGTAAGCCTGGTAGAAAGAAATGAAAAAGAAAGATGTCTGATGTAAACTAATGGGTTAAACAAACGTGAAGAATTTGGAATTTGCCCCTTAGTGGGAGTATTGAGTTTCTTCAGTCCATAGTCGACAGGAGCTTTGATAAATGGGCGGAGCATAAACTCATCAGTATGTATCAGCTGTTTGAAAGAAAGATAATTCAACCTTTGCCCAAATAAAAAGCAAGTTTTATCTACTCTTAAGTGACCACGATAGATTTCTACAAGTAAGAAATTGAATAATGAAACATAAGAAACAACAGACATAGAAAAAAAAATTAATAACTCGGTGAAAACTGAAATCTTATCAAGTGTTTTTGTCTAATTATTAGGGCTGTCATTTTAACCCGTTAATTAGATTAATTAATTACACCGCAAATTAACGCGTTATAAAAATTAACGCAGATTAATCTGGATCCCGAGGGGCGTTCAAAGACGCACTTATTTTTAAATGTCTGGCATTAACAAACCCTGAGTCCTACATGGAAAAAGAGGTGTTCTCGTCAGATTTTCAAATTTCCGACGGTCCCTGAATGTATCACACGTGAGGTCGGCAACATGCTTTAAACCGGAGGGAGGGAAGCGAGAGTGATTGTGACTGCCGTCCACATCCCGTTTATTCACACGTCCTTTTTGAAAATCTACAGAAAATCAACCGTTTGCTCAATTCTGTAAAAAACAGATAATTCTACACTCTTTACTGCATCGAACAAGCCCTGAATGATCAATATATATACTGTATTTAAATCTGAAGTATTCTTTGAAAATTTCCTTCCATCTTCCTGGTGTCATGTTTCAGCTTGGGGCTGCTCTGCACCAATGAGCAACAGTTTGTGTGTTCAGAGCATGTGGGTCTGAAAAGTCACTAATGTATCAATAAAGTCTCTGAGTTGGAAACACTCAGTCGTGGTTTTATCCTCCACTTTCTAACCACTGTCATCAGAGTACATACTGAATCTAATACATCTTTTTTGAAAAGATATATATCATAAAGTGTAATTTAGGGTCCAGTATCAGGAAAGTATTTCTAGGAAGTTTCTTAACTGTTAATTCTGACAATAAAAGTCATTAAAAAAAGCAGGATTCAGTCGTCAGGATCAGGAAACTCCCGTCCAGCAGCTCAGACAGTGGCCGTGTGCAGAGAAATGCTCCCGTTCAGACTGTTTACATGAGAAAATGATAAGCAGGTGTGTTGAAACTCTACTGTTCAACTCGAATGCCTCTGCCTGGCAGCGCTGCCAGAGGGAGCACACCGTGGACAAAATTGTTAAAGAACAGGATGTATCCACAGCGAGGAAAACAAGGAGACGGCGAGTGAGGGCCTTGGTAACCAGCCAGCGCTGCTATTTCTGATGACGCTCCTGTTTGTCTGCTCCCCTCCCTAAACACGGCGTGGAAACGTGCCGTCCAGAAATCACACAGCAGCTCCAGATTCTTCCCTCTTTGTTTTTTAGCGCCGTCACTTTCAGCACGGTTTGTTTGTTTGTTTGGTCTCACTCTGCTTTACTTTTATCGTTCAGAGCAACAAAAAGGAAACAGCTAAGCCACAACTTCCTTTTCAAACTGAGACCATCACCCTGATTCATTACAAAACCTTGGTACAAAGATGATCACATAATCCAGCCATGTGTGTGTGTGTGTGTGTGTGTGTGTGTGTGTGTGTAAGCCAGAGACTCCTGTCTGCATCAGAGAGTGCCGTGCCTCAGAGACGGCTCTCATTAGACCGGTCTAATAGCTTTCAGTGTGTCTTCGGGGCTGGCTCCAGAACTTAGCGAGCTTCCTTGAGGTGGCTTAATTGCTAAGTCCTGTGTGCAGCGGCCGCTCCGCTCGTCAGGAGCTAACGAGCCTTAACAAAGCACATGTGCTCCTTGTCTTTCAGAGCACGTATGACTGCTGTCCTCTGGAGTTGGTCCGATGCATCAAACACATCCTCTACACGGAGCAGAGGCTGGTCCGGGAGGCCACCAATGTGAGTACGCTGCAGAAACCAGAGGGGAGGCGAGACCTGCGCGCAGTGGCGTGCATAGACCTTTTGAGGGCAGGGGCATTGGGGGAAAAAGGCACCTACAGTGTGTTCATAACACTGAAGAGAGCGCTTGAGCTCATTTTGACTCCAAAGAAGGCACTTCAGCAAACAAATTTTGGCTCCCAAGATGGCAATTCGGCGTGTTCTGGGTCTCAGAGTGTATTTTGTGCACTTCAGCACACATTTTGGCTCCCACATTTGTGTTTTGGCTCCCAAAATGGCACTTTAGCATGCATTTTGATTTCCAAGGAGACACTAAAGCACACAATTTGGCTCCCAAAAGCATGTTTTGACCCCTACCCCTACAGCCTCTTAATGCATATTTCACTTCCTAAGTTTGTATTTTAGCTCCCAAAAGAGCACATTAGCGCACATTTTAGTTCCTGAAAGGGCACATTAGCATACACATTTTGGCTCTAAGATGTCTCCTTAGAGTGTGGTTTGGCTCCCAAAAAGGCAATGTAGTGTGTTTTGGGTCCCAGAGTGTGTTTTTTCTCCTAATTGGTCGCTGAAGCACACATTTTTGCTCCCAATTGCACATTTTGCCCCCCATGAGGGACACACAGTGCGTTCTTGCAACTCAAAAGAGCACTTCAGCGCACATTTTGCCCTCTAAGAAGGCCTTTAATGCATGTTTCAGCTCCCAAATTTGTGTTTTGGCTCCCAAAAGGACACATTTGCACACATTTTGGCTCCCGAGAGCAAGTTATGGGCTTCAAGAGGGCACTGTATTGTGTTCTGGGTCCCAAAGCCTGTCTTTGCTTCTAAGCCCACACCCCAGCACACATCTGGGGTACCAAAAAGACATTAAATGCTCCTTTTGGCTCCCAAGTTTATTTTTGGCTCTGAAGAGGGCACTTAAGCACACACATTTTGGCTCCTAAAAGCACATTTCAGCTCCCAAGACAAAGCAATGTGGCATGTTCTGGGTCTCAGAGCATATTTTTTGCTCCTAAAAGGGCACTTTAGCACACATTTGGGCTCCCAAGTTTGTGTTTTGGCTCAGAAAAGGTGACATTAGTGCACATTTTGGCTCCCAAGAACAAGTTTTGGCCTCCAAGAGGGTATTGTAGAGCCGAAAGGGTCCTGGAGTGTGTTTTTGCTCTTAAGAGGGCACTTTAGCACACATTTTGGGTACCAAAAGGACACTTATGCTCTTTTTGGCTCCCAAAAGAGCGCTATAAAAGATGATTTGTTTTCTAAGAGGGCATTTTAGCACACGCATTTTGGCTCCCAAAAGGGCAATATAGTGTTTTCTGGGTCCTGGGGCATATTTTGTGCTTCTAAGAGGGCACTTTAGCACACATTTTGGATTCTAAATATATGTTTTGGCTACCAAAAGGGCACATTAGTACACACTTTGGCTCCTGATAGCAAGTTTTGGCCTTCAAGAGGGCTTTGTAGTGCATTCTGGGTCCCAGAGTGTGTATTTGCTCCTAAGAGGGCACTTTAGCACACATTTTGGCTCCCAAGTTTGTGTTTTGGCTCAGAAAACGTGACATTAGTGCACATTTTGGCTCCCAAGAGCAAGTCTAGGCTTCCAAAAGGGGGTTTTAGCATTTTCTGTGTGTCATAGAGTATTTTGTGCTTCTAAAGGGCACTTAAGCACACATTTTGGCTCCCAAGTTTGTGATTTGGCGCCCAAAAGGGCACTTTAGCACACATTTTGTGTACCAAAAACACTTTTTGGCACCCAGGAGGGCACTTTGGCATGTGTCTTTTAACCTTGAGGCCATGAGGGTGTTTGTGACGGCCCCCATCTGCCCCCCTCTGTGCACACCACTGCCTGGCTGCATGTTTACACTGTTCATTTGTCTGCACACCCACGGGCGTCAGGGAGGGAAGTGTCCCCCCTTTAGTCATTTAAAAAACCCCGATGCTCCTGAACGCACCATCCGCATGCTTCCAAGAGCTGCAAAAAGACACAGCAGACCTCTGTAAGGCAAAAAAAAAAAAACGAGAGATGCTGCTGCAAATTTTCATCTGTGCCAAGTTTGAAGAGACTCTTAACTGTGTTCCTGTTCCTCTGATGAACATGAAACGAGCCTACGCTGCAGGTGATTATTCATTTAGCAGACACTTTGTTTAAACGTTGCCTAACTGCATAAAAGTCACTTTTCTGAAAATTATTGCCAGCCTAACTTTTCAAAACAAGCTGACGTCCCTCTTTGTGCATCGACTATCCTGCTGGATGCACCTCGGCAGAGTTTATGTCATTCATGTCATGGATTTGGAGGCTCTGTGGGTGGCAACTTTCCTGCTTTTTGTCCAAAATAATTAAGAATTAAATATTTAAAAAATGCACTCAAAGGAACTCTTAGCTTTTAATGTTTCTTGAAGTTTTTTGAGGGGATTATTTTGTCTTTATTCAGAGAGGATCTGACAGTGAAAGAATCTGCAGGAGCAAGAAACTGAGGGAGTAGGGACCAACATGAGGCAAAGGGCTGGTAATGCACTCAGGCCACCCACTTGGTGAAAGTTTAACCATGCAGCCAAACTTTTATCCAATCCTCAGCGAGTCTCATGTCGTCTTTTGGAGATCAGGTTTTTTAAATCCTGCATTTGGAGGCAGGTAGAGCGGAAAATAAAGAGATGGATGGGTAGGAAATTTCAAGCTGCTGGTCAGACACTGGAGTTTTAGTGGTTTTAGTTTTGTGTTTAAGGATAAACTGAGAAATTTTCCTTTTCTGAGTTTTTTTTTTCCACCAGCGAGTAAATCCGATGACTAAAGGAGAGGTTTATTCAGTAACTGATCCGTCTTTCTCCTTCTTAAACCCTCTCAGTCTGCAGATCTTTCTTTATTATGAGCCTGATTCCTACGGACGCTCAGCCGTGCGGTAAAATCACCTTATCAACCTCAGCCGTTTGAACAGCTCCAGTGGAAAAGTGTGAAACGAAGGGAAGTCAGATCCTGCAGCTTTTATAACAGGCGGCCAGTTTATAAAGGCATAAAACCAACAGAGCGTAAAAAACATGTGACTCTCAGCAACTCCTGGGGTGAATTGATTTCCAGTCATAACATGCCTTTTCTATTAGCTGAATGCATATTTGGGCTGATTGAATTTCACCCTGTTAGGTCTGAGCCTCTGAGCAGCGCCGCGCTCTCTGTCAGACCTCTGAGTGACCACACGGTCTGTCTCAGGATGATAAGAAAATTCATTTCTCCTTTTGGATTATTCCCGTCAGGCCGGAGCTCACTGGAGATTTCACAGACAGGATAAAACGTCCAGGTTCTTCCCTGTAAAATAATCAGAGTCAGAATCATTTTATTGGCATTTTACCATCAAAATGTAAAAAAATAGCAGCTCTTGCAGACTGTGCAAAAAATGCAGAAGGTGAAAAATGTCAAAATATACAATAATAACACAAATAACATAAGCACAAAATAACACAACAGAATAAAAACAATTTAAGTTAGAATAGAAAAAAAAAGAAAAATTGTGAATAAAAATTAAAAAATCATATCATATTCTTACTTTAGGAGTGGTAACACAAAGTGCTTGAAAAAGAAAATAAGAAGTAAATAAAAAATAATAACAATAATAATAAATAATAAAATAAAAATATATTTATTGTATTACTTACAGAAATAAAAATAAATAATGTATTTATAATACTATTTAAATAATAAAAAAATAATTTATTTTTAATATTATTTATGATAAAAATAATAATGTATTCATTATATTATTTAGAATTAAAATAATAAAATATTAATAATATTATTTAGAATAATAATAAAATAATAATATATTTATGATATTATTTAAGATAACAAAAAAATAATGCATTAGTGACCCAAAAAATCCCCTGAAACACACAAATAAATAAACAACCATAATTAAAATTTGTGCAGATGAACTGAGGAAATGTGGAAGACGTTAAACTCAAAAAAAGAAAATAAAACAACCAAATTAAAAGGAAAAAATGAGATAATAAGATATTAAAAGACTAAAGCAATAAAACAGAAAATGATGTAAAACTAAAACTTTAGGTAAAGAAATAAAAAGCTGATAGAAGCAGTGAAGAAAATAAGATAAATGATTAAATTAAAACAGATAAAAAAGATTAACAGTAAATTGCTTTAAACAGAATAAGTTCAGAACTTAAGCAGATAAATAGAAAAATAAGAAAAACTCAGTTAAAAGCTGGAATAAAAAGTCAACCTTAAAGTTTGCTTTTAAAAAATAAATCACCTCCAGCATTTCTCCTGACCCTGAGCCTGTTCCTCTTGTTCCTGACAGTCAAACTCCCCGGTGGGCAGCATGATGGCCAGCATGTCTCAGAAATACCAACAGATCAACCAAGCCTTCGAGGAGCTGCGCCTCCTGACCCAGGACACTGAGAACGATCTACGCAAGCTGCAGCACAACCAGGAGTACTTCATCATCCAGTACCAGGAGAGCCTCCGCATCCAGGGTGAGACGCTGCACCCCTCGGTTCAATCACACGCCAAGTGAAACGTCTGAAAACATTTGGATTGATTCACATTTAAAAATCTCTCAGGAAGGAGCAGCTGTTGAACTCTTCTTAGTTTGGTTTGCAGCTCCTGTTAGACCCACATTAATCTACACCCAAAACATCAAGAGTCCAGAGATAGATTTTTCAACTAATGCAAAATCATGTCAAGTGCAAATAAAGAAAGATTTATACATTGCAAAAAACAGAAATCTTATTTTGATTTTGAGGAGAAAATTATCTTATTAGACTTGATATGATCCAAATTCACCTGATCAGTCTAGAAAAATGTCTTGTTCTAAGTTATTTAAGGATGGAAATGAGGTCTGCCAGTGGAACAGGATTTCTTTTTTTAAATTTGTTACAGCAACAACTGGAAACGACATTTTTCTAGTCTCGTCTGGACTATTCAGGTAAAAGTGACTCATATCTAGTCTAAAAAGACATTTTCTACTGAAAAAAAGATTAAAAAATATTTGATAAGGTTTCAGTTTTTTGCTGTGTGCATCAAGGGCGGCATCCAATGGTCCCAGGCCCACCCACTCTCTGACAGGCCCATCTCAAACTTTTCTTTGAATTTTTTTTTTCTTTTTTTTTTCTTATTTTTTGTTCATTTTTTATATATATTTTTAAATCTCTTTTAAAGAGGAATATTATTATAATAATTATTATTTTGACATGTTACGCTCAGCTTGTTGTTGTTAGACGCCCTGTCTTCACAAAACGAGCCAAGTTTGACAACTTTTAGCCTGTTGGTAAAAATGTTATGACTCAGCCTCATGTTATACCGGTAGATATTTGTCTTTTATTTAACTGTGGTTAAATGTTGCTGCTCTTACAGACTATGATACACAGAAAGTTTAGGCAGCACAGCCCATTGGTGCGTTAGAGCGCCACTCTTTGGCTGATACCATCGAGAGTCGTTGCCGACTGATGTGCTAAAATTTGATCAAAAATAAAAGATCAAAAAGTCATTCTGGAGCCACAAAATCGACTTTATCTTCACACTAAAGACAAGAAAGTGCATAAAATTCTGTACAAAGTTAAAATCTAGACCAGATGTTTTTTAGTATATAAGATTGTACATGTGATGTCTAACAATTTCAAAAAATGTGGAAATGAAATTTAAAAAAAAAAGAAATTCAAAAAGTTTTCAAACTTTATAAATTTGCAAAAAATTTTTAACAATGTTGAAATTCCAAAACAGTTGAAAAATATTCACATTTTTTTTTTTAATTAGAAAAAGTTTCAGAAAATTCAATTGAAAAACTTTCAAAAATTCGCAGTTTTGACATTCAAATTGTTTCAAAATTTTGAACATTTAAAAATTTTCAAAAATATTCAAAAATTTCCAAAATACACAGTTTTGACATTCAAATAGTTTCCAAAAAAATTTAACATTTAAAAATTTTCAAAAATTTGCAGTTTTGACATTCAAATAGTTTCCAAAATTTTGAACATTTAAAAATTTGGAAAATTTTGCATTTATTAAATTCATTGCCAATACCATTGAGAGCCATTGCTGTCTGATGGGCTAAAATTTGATCAAATATTAAAGGATCAAAAAGCCTAAATCTGCTTTAACACATACATAGTAACAGTAATTTATCTATATTTATATAGGAACAGTTATTTTCTAATTTTTGTAATTTGAGGCCCACCAGATATTGATATCTTGGCTCCGTCCCTGGTGTGTGCTTCGTGCAATTCAAACCAAATCTTATATTAAATCAGATAATTAACGCCGAGGTCTGATTGAGACACTTTTCTGCACCGACCAGTTGAATGTGGCTCATATCCAGTATAACAAGACAGTTTTTACTTTAAATAAGACAAAAACACTTGATAAGATTTCTATTTTTTGGAGTGTAACCAAATCTGTAGCATCACTTTCTGTTCTTGAAGCAAAAATAAGTAATTCTCTAATACATGTTTCATTGTGTGTGAGTCAGACTTAAAAATAACCTCTAAAATCCTCAGATTCTCTATTTTTCTGCACGCTGCAGTCAGCTGACAGAGATGTGAAATACGCTTTATCTCCACGATCAGGGATGGAAAACATTCACCTATAGCTCACACAGTCAGTAACCTTTGCGTTTACGTTTGTTACACAATCAGGACACAGCAGCAGCTGAGGTCTGGGCTCAGCTATAGGAGCTTCTCCTCAGTCAATCATTACTCCTCTGGGTGCACAGAGGTTTTTACTCTTTCTGCTTTTTTCTTCTTCTTCTGTTTCTCTAATGTGAACGGTAACGACCCCGCCCATGCTCAGCCCAGCTGTCCAGCCTGGCCACACTCCCCCCCGCTGACCGACAGCTCCGGGAGCCGGCGCTGCTCAGCAAGAGAGCCACGGTGGAGGCATGGCTGACCAGAGAGGCCAACACACTACAGAAATACAGACTGGTGAGACCCAGCTCCTCTTTCACATGTGTTATTTTGTCTTTTCTGTGTGTGATGAAAGTCAGCATCTCTGATCTGTGTCGATGGCGTGCAGGACCTCGCGGAGAAGCACCAGAAAACACTGCAGCTGCTGAGGAAACAGCAGACCATCATCCTGGACGATGAGCTGATCCAGTGGAAGAGACGGCAGCAGCTGGCAGGCAACGGAGGCCCGCCTGAAGGAGGCCTGGACATCCTGCAGTCCTGGTGAGCGCTCCTCCACCTCCCACTTAGATCACAGCCACAAGACCTCCAAACCAAGCAAAGAGCCGCTGATTTACAAGCTTTCAATCGACTACCACTGCTTTATGGCTCCTCATAAAGACCATGAACACGTCTCTCTGTCTGACTTTCGGCTCCGTGTTTTGGCTCGCCGTTTCCTTTTTCCTTTACCAACTCAGTCCGGCATTTCTTAATTCTCTCTGTCCATCATTTGAATTATGTTGATTTGTTTTTAATTGAAATTCTTCTTCCAGAGGTCTGATTTATGTGTGTGTGTGTGTGTGTGTGTGTGTGTGTGTGTGTGCCAGGTGTGAGAAGCTGGCTGAAACAATCTGGCAAAACAGGCAGCAGATCAGGAGGGCGGAGCATCTGAGGCAGCAGCTCCCCATCCCCGGACCCATCGAGGAGCTCCTCAACGAGCTGAACAGCACCATCACAGACATCATCTCCGCGTTGGTCACCAGGTGTGTGTGTGTGTGTGTGTGTTTGATCCGTCCAGCTTCAGGAAGCACAAACAGAGAGTTTCACATCTGTCCGCCTCATACCTTACGCCGTGGCGGCCGTGGAGAACAGATGGCGATGGGAGCGTGTCAGCACCAGCATGTGTTGGCTGTGTACATTCACTGGCTTTAATCTTGACCTTCATGCTTCCACATCCTGCTTTCTTTCTTCGGTCAGCTCTTGGTCAGCAAAGTGAGGGATGTTATCTGCCCCTTGAAATTAAATTACTCTGGCATCCAGCGTGTCTCCATAATAACACAATCATCATGTTGTACTGCAGGCGGCAGAGAGAGATTGTGCGGCGTCTCCGTGTACGTCTGTAAACTCTGCTCGCTGTGTCAGTAACGGGGACATCTGCTGAAGAGAGGACGTTTCACATAAGATAAAGTCCTGTTACAGTTCAGGCTCAGCTGTAATTTTTACTTCTGTTGAAGTTGATTTGAGGACACCTGTGGTAACCGTGGTAACAGCAGCAGCTCTGTCAGAAATACATCAGAGGAGAAGCTGCTTCATCTGAAACACGCTTGTCTTTGAAACGAGTCTGTTGATGGGGATCGTGATCTCTTCATGCAGTTGTTCAGAAAGGCTGTCAATCTTTTTGTCTCTGTGGACGAATGTGATGTGCATCTAGACCAAGGGTCCTCAACCTGTGGCTCTGGAGCCTCTTTGACTCCTTTACTGTGCCTCCTTTAGGCCTTGAAAAATAATAAGCTTTAATCAAATAAACTAAAAGAAAAAACAGATTTTAATTCTGTGTGGACGGATCCATTTTACAGCCAACATGTCAGATTATTTTACATGCTTGGAATGTGGCGAGACATTAGTAAAAAACAGAAAATGGTGAGCTGTCTGATGTTTTCAATATGTTTAATCAAATTCAATAATTTATCCAAAAATGTTGCAATTTTTGCAATTTTTTATTTTTATTTTTATTTTTTACATTTTGCAAAATTATGATATTTCAACGTTATATTTTATTTTCAAATATCAAAAAACATTAAATTGAAGCAAATTTTTAAAATGTGTTTTTTCTATTTTTGCATATTTTTAAATATCTAAATTTTTTTGAAATTTTGCATATTGCTCGGAAATGTGAAAAATACTTGAAATTTTGCAAGCTTTCGATTTTTTTAAAAAAATTTGAAGATATCTGCAATTCCAAATCTAAACATTTTTGCAAAGTTTTTGAATCCCATTTATTTAAATTTTTTATACATTCAAAATGTTTGCAAATTATTAGATGTTATTATTTTATGAATTATTAAGATTTTAAAACTGTTTGAAATTTTTGATTTTTTTTTATTTAAACATTTTTTTCTAACACTTTTGCAAATTGTCAAAAATTAAAGTTTTTTTTAATTTTTGCAAAATTCCAAAATTGCTTGCATTTTTTTTTGCAAATTTATTTGCTAACTTCGAACCTTTGAAAATCTTTTGAATTTTTTGAATTCCACATTTTTGAAAATTTTTGCAAATAAGTTACAAATAAAAAAAACTGTACATCACATGTACAATCTCATTTGTTTAAAAAAGTTCTCTTTTGGATAATTAATTGCTAGATTTTTTATAGTCTTTGCTTTGTATATAAAGTACATTTTGTGGCTCTTGAATGTTTCTAATCCAGGTGAGCTGAGGGAAAATGGCTCCTATGAAAGTAAAGTTGCAGACCCCTGATCTAGACGGACCTTTGCTTTAACTCTGGTTTGTATCATTGGTAACTTGTTAGAGCTCCAGCCTGGTGCAAAGTGCTGAAAGGTGACTGAGCGAGGAGATTTATTCCACTTGGTTGAATAAATTCTTTGTTTCCTGTAAATCCCTCGTGCACAGGAAGGCCGGTATTTTGTAGTGCAGGATCAAAGACTCTTCAACTACAAAAAGTTTTCATACAGGTGTGAGGACATCTCAAGGCTGTGCTGAGAAAAAAACGTCAAACAAAAACTGTGGAAATATAATTTGAAGCTGTGTTGTGTTTAACATTTGGGTTGATCATATTTAAGATCCTGATCGTTACAATACGCCACCAAAGAACGTTTTCACCTCAGCGAGTCTGAGTGTGAGCCGTGTCTGCATGCGTTAAGATCTCAGCCCAGGCTTGATCTGAAGTTTCTGACAGCATCCTCTCCCACGCTTGTAGAAGATTGTCCCTGCAGGGACCCGTAACACTTTGGCGGCGATGTTCCTGTTGCAGTGAATCCTGCTTGGCCCCAGACGAGCCAAAGTAATGCACCGCTATCACGCACAGCACCAGCGCAGGCCTCTGTCCCACCAGCCTCTAAGACGTCCCCTGAAGCTTTTATCCTGATGTGAAATCTGAGCAGCAGTGTGTGAGGAAGAGGAGGGTCGGTGTGAGCAGAACGGTTTTTACTGTCATGGCCATCCATTAGTGTGAGCGGTGACAGCTGAGGAGTAGTCTGAAGAGCTTAAAATGAGCTTTTCTGGTTGTTTTGGAACAAAACTGCAGTTTTTTTCACACCCAAACAGAAGAAAAATGTTAAAACAGCTGAATCTCACACACATATATTTAGAAACATTTTAAGAAAAAAAAATCAAACTTAAATGGATTTTGTTGAAATGTCTTCCTGCTTCGTTCACGGCCAGTTTCTCAACAGAGTTCCGTGTCTTTCTTCTCTTGCAGCACCTTCATCATTGAGAAACAGCCTCCTCAGGTGCTGAAAACTCAAACCAAGTTCGCCGCCACAGTGCGCCTCCTGGTGGGAGGTAAACTGAACGTGCACATGAACCCCCCACAGGTCAAAGCCACCATCATCAGCGAACAGCAAGCCAAGGCCCTGCTGAAGAACGAGAACACGCGGAAGTAAGTTCAGATCCTGCTGCGTCAAACCCAAACAAATGTTTACGTCCAGTTATTCATCACAAACTCAACCCCCCCGTGGCGCCGTGTGGAGATGAGTAGATCCCAGGATGAACTCTGATCTCGTGCGTCTCCAAACCTCACCGCAGAGACATGTGGGGAACTTAAACAATGCCTCAGAGGAATCTCTGGTGTGGATGCTGAATCCACATTTAGCCCGTTCCTCCGCCTCAGTCCAAATTCCTTTTGACTCACAGAAACTCTCCAAGACTGCGGGTCAGCCAGGCGGCCTGTGGCTGAACGGGTGAGCGATTTAGCAGCTCAGCCGGGCCAGCCTCTTCTCCTTCTCCTCCAAACCGCTTGATGTAGCACCCAGTCTGTAAGCCAGGGACATCTGTTTGGCGTTTTATCGCTGAAGAAGTGAAGATGGCGGTTAACTCTCTTTATAATTACACAGAAAATGAACAGCATTCCAAAAACCACATGTTTTTCACTCTGCTTCTGTCGTTTTCATTCGCTCAGGGGAAGATTGTGGTTCTCAGAACTGGCGTGCCATACAGCAGACACCCCGGCTAATTGACTCCTCTCTTAATTGTCTTTCTCGTTCAGCGACAGCAGCGGAGAAATCCTCAACAACAACTGTGTGATGGAGTATCATCAGACGACGGGCACGCTCAGCGCTCACTTCAGGAACATGGTGAGAGAAACTGCGTTTTCATTTACGTCACTTTCTTGAATCTGTGTGTGTGTGTGTGTGTTGTGCAACCATCTACTGTACGTGTAATGTGTGTTTTCTTCCTTATTCACACACCAGTCCTTGAAGAGGATCAAGCGGTCAGACAGGCGAGGAGCAGAATCCGTCACGGAGGAGAAATTCACCATCCTCTTCGAGTCCCAGTTCAGTGTCGGAGGCAACGAGCTCGTCTTTCAAGTGAAGGTAAGGAAACGAGGAGACGACTTCAGCATCCTTGACCCAGGACGCCGTCCTTTCTCTCTAACGCAGCAGCGTGAAACTCCTCATCCGTTCGCCTTTGTCAGGGAACTTACAGCATCCGCTCCTTCACCTGCTTTGACGTGCTCTACACATTTGCTTATCCCTATTCTTCCTCCTCCTCCTCCTCCTCCTCCTCTCAGAGGTTTTATGCTACCCAACTTCTTTTTAAATGTGTACGAACACCACCAAGGTTATGTCGTTTTCCTGTGTGCTCAGCGTTGATTGTCATGCTGATGATCTTTTCTCTTCCTTTGTTCAGACGTTATCACTTCCTGTGGTGGTGATAGTTCACGGCAGCCAAGACAATAACGCCACAGCGACCGTGTTATGGGACAATGCTTTTGCAGAGCCGGTGAGTGAAGGTGTCTGTGTGACAGACAACTCTGAATCAGTATCCAACGTCTTTCAAGTGATTTCACTTCTGAGAGGGTTTGTTTGATGACAGGCTGATTTAATCTGTAAGATAAGATAAAATCAGCTCTTAAAATTCCTGATCCAGCCAGGGCTCAGAATCAACAAGATTAAGATTGACTATGTCTAACAAATACTATGCTTAGTGAACAGTAAAAAACAGAATTTCTGACCTGTAAAACAGAGTATAGCACTCTGTATCTGAGTCGAGACGGATGATGCACAGTGTGAATTGAATGAGACAGATTTTGCACATTAAAAACAGATTGCACATACAATTGCAGTGTATAAACAGTGTGCAAACAGGATCCCCAGTTTTAATTTGACTGAATAAATACCAGTTAAATAAGTTAAATGAGTAAACCCAGGTTATAAATACACTGTCAAGTTCAGGGGTCTGCAACTTTTGCTTTAAAAAGGGGCGTTTTCCCTCAGCTAATCTGGATTAGAGTCATTTGAAAGCCACAAAATCTACTTTATCTTCACAATAGAGACAAAAGAAAGTTATTAAGATTCTCTACATAGTAAAAATCTGGAGAATAATTATTTTAACAGGAAGTTTTTCATGTTTTGAGGTTGTATAAATAATATCTTAGTTTTTTCTTTTTTAAAAAATTCAAATGTTTGAAAAAAATAAAATAAAATTTGTTATGTCATAAATTTGAAAAATGTCCACCTTTCTAAAATATCAATAAGTAGCAAAACATAAAAAAATAATATTCAAGAAACCTGCAAAAATTTACAAAAATTTACAAAATTTTGAAATTTATACTTTGCAAGTTTCATAAATTTGCAAAAAAAAAAGAAAAAAAATAATTTCAAAAAGTCACAGAAAATGGGATTTAAACTATTTTTACAATTCGCAGAAATTTGTTAGTTTTAAGATTTTTTTAAATTGTTAAAAAATGATTTTTATCTTGGTTTTCAAAAATGCCAAAAACATGATTTATTCCAAAAAATTTGCAAAAGGTTCAAAATATTTGCAAAAATCCCAGAAAATGATTTTTCCCTTCAATTTGCAAAAATGCCAAAATTTGATTTATTCTAAAAAATTTGCAAAAGGTTAAAAAAATTTGCAAAAATTCCAAAAAATGTTTTTTTTTCTCAATTTGCAAAAATGCCAAAATTTGATTTATTCTGAAAAATATGCAAAAGGGTCAAAAAAATCCAAAAAATTGTTGTTTTCTTTTTCTCAATTTGCAAAAATGCCAAAATTTGATTTATTTTTAAAAATTTGCAAAAGGTTCAAAAAATGTGCAAAAATTCCAAAAAAAAAGGTTTTTTTCTCAATTTGCAAAATGCCAAAAATTTATTTATTCGAAACAATTTGCAAAAAAAAAAAAAAAATTTTAGAAATATTTATTGACAGGGGTGATGCATCTTGTGTCCAACAAAATGTTAATGAATGATTTTTTTCTTTCAGTGTTAATGTCCTTAATCATCAACACTCTCTGTAAGAAAAATACAAAATCTTTATTACAATGATAATTTTTAAAGCTACAAGGAGCCACTGCAAAGGAGTCAAAGAGCCACAGGTTGAAGACCCTTGGTCTAGTTTAAAATGGAGGAATTATTAAGCCACAGGCATGAATGATCTTCCCGTGTAGTAATAATAATAAATAAATTAATAATTTGATTAATATTATTTTGCAGGAAATTAATAGAAATATTAAAAACCGCTTCCTGAATCTCTCTTTTCTGCAGGGGCGGGTGCCTTTCCTGGTGCCAGATAAGGTGCTGTGGCCTCAGCTGTGTGACGCCATCAACGTGAAGTACAAAGCCGAGGTGCAGAGTAACCGCGGCCTGTCCGAGGAGAACCTGGTCTTCCTCGCCCAGAAAGCCTTCAGCAGCTCCAGCAACAGCTCCGACGACTACCGGAACATGACCATGACTTGGTCGCAGTTTAATCGGGTCAGCGCTGGGTCTCTGTTTCTCCTCCTGTGACACGGCTTACATAAAGAGCGAACTAATCATCTGTCATCATCAGTAATTGATGTATGGAAGAATAAAGTGCTTTATCCTCCCTGCATCTTTAAAAAGCCCACAGGCCGTTTTCAGCGAGCCTGTGGAGCAGCAGACTTCTCCGTGGAGTCTTTTACCGTTGGTTATTCATACACAGGGATGTTTCCTGCTCCATTTGCTGCGTCCCTACAGCCCTATTCTGTAAGCGGCTGCAGTACGAGCGCCTCATTGGTAGCCAGGTCTTCATCTTAATGTGCCTGTTTGTCCACACTCTGAAAGGCTGGAGGCCTCATTTTCTGGCTCAGAGCAGCGGCTGATGGCAGCGAGCGCGCTCACATTCACTGCACACCATCAGTCTCATTAGATTACAGGAACATCAGCCACTTTACAGGCTGCTGTGCAAACCACACACACACACACACACACACGATGTATACACACACACGGCTGCTCTCTGGGCTGAGCTGTAAACACAGATTGCAGGAGGACGTGCTGTATTTATGAGCTGGATGTTAAACCATGTGCGTTGGCGCCGTGTTGAAACCTTCTCCCTGAAACTCTTTCCTCCAGGAGAGCTTGCCTGGGAGGAACTTCACGTTTTGGCAGTGGTTTGATGGCGTGATGGAGCTCACGAAAAAGCATCTTAAACCACACTGGAACGATGGGTAAGGAGAGGGTTTCGTCTCTGCCTGTTTTTCCTTTTCACCAATTTGACAGGCGTACTTTATGTTCTGTTTCCTGTCCTCATTTCACCAATCCTGCCATCGCAGCGGCTCGGTTTTCTGTCTTTCCATGGCAACCTGGGAGCTGGACGCGCTCTGGCTAATAAAGCAGGATTGTAACGACAGAGGAGGGAGTTTGGGAATGCTCATCACAGTTTGTTCTCTGTGTTCCTCTCCTTTCAGAGCCATACTGGGTTTTGTGAACAAGCAGCAGGCCCAGGACATGCTCATGTCCAAACCCAACGGTACCTTCCTGCTGCGCTTCAGTGACTCTGAGATCGGAGGGATAACGATTGCATGGGTGGCAGAAAACCCAAACAAAGCAGGTGAGATTTGTTTATTTAACCAAGTTGGTCTCATTGAGATTAAAAAACTCTTTTCCAAGGGAGACCTGGCTGAGACGGGCAGATGCAAAAACACAAAGTTACAGACAGGAAGCACAAAAAAAAAAGACAAACACAGTCAGCAAAGCACAAGATAATGGATTAAAAATCACCTTCCTGGAATCAAGTGAGCCAAAACACTGACATCTCAAAGAACCAGCGTCCTGTTTCCAAGCTGCACTGCAAAAAACTAAAATCTTATCAAGTGTTTTTGTCTTATTCTCAGTAGAAAATGTCTTTTTAGACTAAATCTGAGCCACATTCACCTGACCAGTCCAGAAAAATGTCTTCTTTCAAGGTATTTAATGACAAAAAACTGAGGTCTTAATTGCTGTGACAATTAAAAAAATCTGCTAATGGAACAAGAGAGAAGTTACTTATATCAAGACATTACTCTGGTTTCAAGCAATTTTTAAAGTTACTTTTCTCTCGTTCCACTGGCAGATTATTTCTACTTGTTTTAAGTGATTCAGACCTCATTTTTGTCTTAAATTAATTTAAAACAAGACATTTTTCTGGACTGATCAGGTGAATGTGGCTTATATCAAGTATAACAAGACAAATTTGACACAAAACAAGACAAAAACACTCAATGACGTGTCAGTTTTTTGCACAGAGAGCGGAACAAAGAGCATATCCTGCATGATAAAAACACATAAATAGTGGGAAGCAGACCAAAAACTGCTTTATAGATTAAAATGCACCAATGTCTGAGCCTCCGGGGCGCCAAAGCGGGCTGTCCAACCTCAGGGTGCAGCTCAGAATGATGAGTCAGAGGTTTACAGCTTGTTATGAACCTCACAGAGGCATACACTCAGAGAAAGTGTGACTAAGGATGGATTTTATGCTCAAGTTTCTGAATTTAACCACCTGAGAAAGCCTCAAATTTCTAACATTAAAAAAGGATGCTGGCTGCGTACGAGCTCCTGTGAGCTGAAGTTACTGTCTGTCAGCTCTCATCCAGTTTAGACCAGACTTACCTGTGTCGCGTGCTTTAAAGGTTGGCTTCAGTTACAAGATGAGAAATGATCATTTTTTCCTGTAAACAGGTAAAGATATGTACATACACAACAAAAACTTGAAAACTCATCAAGTGTTTTTGTCTTTTCTAAGTAAAAATTGTCTTTTACGCTCAATATGAGCCACATTCAACTGACCAGCCCTGGAAAAATGTCTTGTTTCAAGTTATTTAAAGACAAATTTAAGTAATTTCTCCACACTCATAAAGTACTCACTTCTAACTGGCCTCTATGGACTACAGCTGTGAAAAGCTACTGGGGTCTGGAGGTCTGGATCCAGGGAATGGGCGCGTTTATTTGGGGTTGTAGTTGTCTCATTTCTTTTTATTTTATTTTTTTTAGATTTTATTTTTAATTTTTTTCTATATATATATTTGTATTTCTTTAACAATCAAAGTGTTCAATTTATTTTTCTTATTTTTTTTAATTTATTATTTATTTTCCCATTTTTCTATCATTATTATTATTACATGAATTTTCTTATTTATAAGTCTACAGTTCTATTTACGTTTATCAATTTTTTTTATTTAATTGTGCATTCATGTGCACAATTATGTATTGGTATGTGAATTTCATATTCTACATTCTATTTCTATTCTGTACACACTGAAAAACTGAAGTCTTATCAATGGTTTTTTTCTTATTTTCCGTAGAAAATGTCCTTTTAGACTAAATATGACCCACATTCAACTGACTAGTCCAGAAAATATCTAATTTCAAGTTATTTAAAGACAAAATGAGGTCTGAATTACTGTTACAAGTGAAAAAAAATCTGCCAATGGAACAAGAGAAAAGTTACTTAAAGTTTGCTTGAAACAAGAATAATGTCTGATTACCAGTAACTTTTCTTGTGTTCCGGTTTGCAGATTATCTTTTACTTGTTACAGCAATTCAAACCTCATTTTTGTCTTTAAACAACTTAAAACAAGACATTTTTCTGGACTGATCAGTTGAATTTGGCTCATATTGAGTCTAAAAAGACATTTTCTACTGAAAATAAGACAAAAACACTTGATAAGATTTCAGTTTTTGCAGTGTATACAGAACAAAAATTGAATGTAGGATATAAAATTTATATATCAATATATAATTGTGCGCAAATAGTATGAATACACAATTAGAAACAACTAAAAATCAAAAAAGATAAATAGGACTGTAGCATTTTAAAAATAAATAAAAAAATAGTGTAATAATGATAAAAAAAAATAGAAAAATAAATAGTAAATACTAAATAAAAATAAAGAAAAAAATGTGAAAAATAAAGAAAAAAATCAATATCTCGGATAGTAAAAGAAAAAATAAACTGACAATAAATTAATAAATATAGAACCCAACCCAAATAAAACCCACCCATCCCCTGGATCCAGAACTTCAGACTCCAGTAGCTTTTCACAGCTGTAGTCCATGGAGGCCGGTTAGAAGTGAGTATCTGAGCCAGGAAGGAAAGAGAGTGTGGAGAAATTATTTAAAGGCTGAAAACAAACATGGAGTCTTTGATAAACCAGCTGACATATTATGATCATTAAATAATGAGTCAGCTCTGTGTGTTTTGATCTGAAAGTTGTGTTTTCTGCGTCCCAGGTGAAAGAATGGTGTGGAACCTCATGCCCTACACAACCAAAGACTTCTCCATCCGCTCCCTGGCCGACCGCATCAGCGATCTCAACCACCTCCTCTTCCTGTACCCTGACCGAGCCAAGGACGAGGTCTTCTCTAAATACTACACCCCTCCACTTTGTAAGCGAGCCGGCTCTGACTGAACGATGTGTTTGCTGCTGTGTGACAGAAGCACTGAGCTCTTCCTCTGTCTCTGTTTGTTCAACAGCCAAAGCCGTGGACGGCTACGTGAAGCCGCAAATCAAACAAGTGGTGCCCGAGTACGTATGCAGCTCTTCTCGTCCTCTTTCGTTATCCATGGCAACATTTAGACCTAATCATCAAATACTGGAGCCGAATTCAGATCAGATATTACTGAGCTTTACAGCTGGAGGAGGCCAATTAAGGACGGCCGAGGCTCCTGAGTGAGCTCGTCTCACACTCATCATTACAGTTAGGCTCGTTAGCCAGAAGGCCCCGCCCCCAGCCCCCCCTACATGTTCCCATGGCTGGTCCTCCTGCAGCGTGGAGACCGGCGTAATGATGCTGTGAGGACTGGGAAACACGCTGAGGGCAGTTGCTTTGGCAACTGCTGCACAGAGACTGATGGGCTTTCATTATTTATGCCTGTGTGTGTGTGTGTGTGTTCGTGTGTGTGTGTGTTTACAGGTTTACTACAGCCAATCCAGACTCAGCAAGTGGGAATCAAACCTATATGGATCAAGGCGCCTCCCCAGCACCTGTCAATCACCCTCATACATACAACATGTATCAACCTATGTGAGTCAACAGTGAGCTGAGTGTGTGTGAGCGTGCTCTTGTTGTAAACAAAGACTGTACAATACAATGGACGTATCCTACGCAACACCACCCGTCTGAGCCTGATACCATGAAATGAAGTCTACTTCTAAATTAATCTAATTTATCTTCACTATAAAATGACGTGTATAAAACTCTGTACAGAGTTTAAATTTAAGGAATAATTATCTGAACAAAAAGTCTTTTTTAATTTATGACATATCTAAGTTTTTATTTAAAATAAATATGCAAGAATTTGAAAAAAAAAATTGAAGTTCCATTTTAAATATTGAAAACTTTGCAAAATTATTTTTTTTAAATGCTTATTTCAATTTTTTTTTATTTTAAAAAACTCGTTTAATTTAAAAAAATGTCTTTTTGAATAATTATCAAAATAAGAAATTTAAGAACTGCAGAAATAAAATTTAAAATGTATTTTTGTAAATGCAAAATTTTCAAATATGTGTTGAATTAAAAAAAAAAACTTGCGAAATTTCAATAATTTTCATATTGTGAATATTGGAAAGAAAATCAGAAGAATTAAATTGCACATATTGCAAAAAAAACCACTTTGAATTAAAAAATAATTTGGAATAAATTAAACTAGGAGTTTTAGATAATAAGAAAAATGTAAAAAAAAAAAAGAAAAGAAAAAAGAAAAAAGATATTCAAAGTTAAAAAATTGCAAAGTTTTTTAAAAAATTAAATTTTAAAAACTTGTGAAATATTTCAAAAATCTTGATATTGCAAAAATTGGAAAGAAAATCAGAAGAATTAAATTGCAAATATTGCAAAAAAAAACACTTTGAATTAAAAAATAACTTTCAATAAATTAAATTAGGAGTTTTAGATAATGAGAAAAATGTAAAAAAAAAAAAAAAAAAAGATATTTAAAGTAAAAATTAAAAAAAACGCAAAATTTTATCAAATAATTAAATTCCAAAAACTTGCTCAATATTTAAAAAATCTTTGATGTTGCAAAAGTTGGGAAAAAAAATCAGAAAAAAAATAAATTAGAAAATTTGCAAAAATGTCATAAAAAAATGTTAAAAAAATTTGTGTTCCTTTTTTTAACTTTTCAAAGTAGAGCGATGGCAGGCCCTAGTGACAAATTTGATGCACATTTAGTTCGACAAAATGTTAATGCATGTTTTTATTTAGTTAATGTCTTTAATAATTAATACCCTCTGTAAGAAAAAAAAAATCTTCATTTCAGTTAAATCTATTTTAAAGCTACAAGGAGCCACTGCAGAGGAGTCAAAGCGCCACATGAGGCGCCACAGGTTGCAGACCCTGGCCTAGGTCTATTATTCTTTTATTTTTGGGGATGAAATGCAATGTTTTTTTTCTCCTTCTAGATTTAGTTGGTGCGGCTCATATTCAGTTGCGCCCAATACTCTGTACATTTTTCTGAGCCAGATGTTGACCCTTTGGTCTTAAAGAGTGTCTCGTTCCTCAGCCGTGTTTCTAAACGTGCCTCTCCTCTCCTCTCTGTGCGGCAGGAGCGACTCCATGCTGGATGCAGACGGAGACTTTGACCTGGACGACACCATGGACGTGGCGAGGCATGTAGAGGAGCTCCTGCGGCGGCCTGTAGAGAGCCAGTGGGGCAACCAGCAGTCCTGACCTTTGAACTTTTAACCTGTGACAGCACCAAACGTACCCACCTCCTGACTCGCCCTGATCCCATTGACTTTCTCATGGTTTAATTCCATTCATTTCTCTCTTTTTCAGATAGCTATAATGTGAAATGTTAATAATGGTTGTGATTTTATTTCAGTTCAGCATGTCAGCATGCATGTCAGTAACTTCTCATAGTTTTTATTTGTGTCCTTCAGTGTTTGTAAAACAGACTAGGTATGATGCAAAACATGCGATGTTACAGTATTAGACAGAAAAGGTCTCATTCATTCACATTGTGCATGCGTTTCCAGATGAGTTTGAGCAGATTTCAAAAAGGATCCTGTATGAAGTCATTTTAAAGGTTGAATGTTTTTATTTTGTTTGTTTTCTCTGTAAATGGGTTATCAGTATTTTGGTAGTTACATTGAATTTGCCCTTTGAGGAAAAAAAAACAACTTCTACGACAAGTTTTGCTTTTGCTCTTATCAGTGATTCACTGCTCTGCAAAGTTACGGTTTCTCTAAATCCACATACACTAACCTGAAGGCCGAGTGACGCGCTCCGTCTCTCACACCAGCACGCGCGTGCAGAAGTGTACAATCTGTTTGTTCTGATTTGTTCACCAGCTAAAACCCAGCAGGCGGGAGGAGGTGGAGGTTTCTGCACCTCCCGCGCTCTCACAGGGCTATTCGTTTCCTGTCCGCACACAGAAATGCAAACCTGAGCATTTACCCGGCGCTGCCTGCTTCTCCTCTCAGGTCCCTCTGTGTCACCTCACGCCATCCTGCTGACAGCCAGTGCTGCTCCTGGTCCCCTTGTTTTTGATCTCCTCTGATCCTTTACGGCTGTTTAATGCTTGAAACTGTTCACCTGAAGAAGTTATGAAGTCCCACACACCCAGTCAGTGTTCAGATAACCAAAGCTCTGCTGCTCTCTTCATCTGTCCCTGTAGCCCCCCCGTGGCACTGTGGGAAAACTTGTACGTGCATGTCTCTGTGTGACAACATGGCTGCAGCAGCAGCAGCTGACGTTGCATTACATGTGTTGAGAGGTGCCAGTTTACATGCTCGCACAGAATGAGTGGGCCAAATATAGAGCCCAGGGGTGTTTTAGTGTCTGGCTTTGTCTTGGTTAGGATTAGTTTTCACTGTGTTCTCGTCTAATGACACATGACAACAGAAATATCAGTCACAGACAAGAAGCTTGAGACCATAACCCTAACACAGGGGTCTGCAACCTTTAGGAGCCACTTTGCATCAGCTCACCTGGATTAAAGTCATTCTGGAGCCACAAGATCTACTTTATCCTCACAATAAAGACATGACAAGTGTACAAAATTTCTATACAGAGTAATAACCCAGTGGATGATTATCTAAAAAAAGAAGTATTTAAAATTTATGAAGTTGTGCATGGAATATCTTAGATTTTGTTTTAAAATAAAATGTGCAAGAATTTATAAAAATAAAAAAATTAATAATGAACAATTTGAAAAAATTAAAAAATATTTTGGAATTTAAAAAAACATGGCAAAACATTTTTAAAAAATTAAATTTAAGATAACCAGCAAAAAAAGAAATTTTAAAAGTTTGCAGAAATTAAAAAAAAATAAATTGCAAAATTTTTCAAAAATAAGTTGTGTTTTAAATGAATAAAATTGTACATGCGATATCTCAGATTTTATTTGAAGCAAATGTGCAAGAATTAAAATAGATTAAAAAAAAAATTAAAAAGTTTGCAAAAATTTCAGAACATTTTGAATTTTAAAAAAACAGGGCAAAAAAATCAAAAATTAATTTTAAATAACTAGGGAAAAAAAATTGAAAAACTTTTCAGAAATTCAAAGAAATAAATTGTGAAAAATTGCAAAATTTTCACAAATATATTTTAAATTTCAAAAACTTGCAAAGACTAGCAAAATTTTTGCGAAAGTAAGAAAAAACAGATTTTTTTAATTTATAAGATTAGACAAAAACTGTATTTTAAAAAAGCCTTCAATTTAAAAAATATTTGAAATTTGAAAAAAATGCATACATTTAAAAAAAACATTCAAAAAAAAAATTTAGATCAACAAAATGCTAACACAGGAGTTTATTCAATCAATGTCTTAAATCATCAACACCCCCTTAAAGAAAATAAAAAAAACTTTTTTTCTATAGTATTTTGTTAAAGTTAGAAGGAGCCACTGCAAAGGAGTCAAAGGGCCCCATGAGGCTCCAGAGCCACAGGTTGCAGACCCCTGCCCTCATCCCTCCCCTGACACGCACAAAAACACACACATAGAAATCTTTATTAGAATAAAGTTGCTAACAGCGGCCTTGCACCTCAGGAATGAATTGCTTTGCTTAGCCGACGTGTAAGCCAAATATAAAAAGATCTATATACAGAATATATGAATTTATTTTCTATCATAATTCTATTTTATCATGATTTTCTTGCACTCCCCTACTGAATGTAACCTTTGTGCATGACCCTGTGAAGGATTACGTTCACACATTACCTCCTGAGTAGAGCAGAAAGTTCAAGCAGCTTGGAAGAGGACGCATAACAACTGGAAATCAGAGAAAACAGTGATGATGTACTTTTGGTGTTTTTCCACCGGACGTGAACAGTATTATAAAAATATTCCCTCAGTTATCTCATCATCTCTTCCTCAAACTTCTTTTTTTTTGTATCCCGTTTCTGTTCCTGTTTTTTAAATCTCAAGCTACATGGACGGTCTTTGATATATTGGTCATTCTCATCATTTGAAGCTTTGTTCCACTGTAAACTGTGTATTTTTTTCATGCTGTAGATGGCGCTGTGTGCTATTTGATGTACGTACCATGTTTGTGGTTTTGGTTTGTTCCTTGGGAGTTTTTCCAAGAAACAAGTGTTGAGTCGAAAAAAAGAGGATAATAAAGTTTTATAAATAATTCTAACTCAGCTTGTAGAGGTGTAAACGATATCTGTGTCTCTGCAGCGAAAGCAGTGAGGTCAGGAAAGAGGTGCTGGAGAAGAAGAACGAAGAGGAAGAGTGAAAGCATCATCCCTGTTTCACGTAGAGTCAGAAAAAGGTGACCACGGATTTACTCTGAGCTGCTGAATCAAAAAGATTTTTATCATTTCCATCGCCCTTCTAGAGATAAAGGTTACTCCTAAATGCTACTTCTTACGTAGCTTCCTGATCTGGTCGGGCAGCTCAGATTAATTTATGACACATCAAACTCTCTATGACAACACCACACCGGCTGATGAAGTTTAGTAGAAAGAAGAGAGATCTGTGTTTTTCTCTGCTGAAAATGATTTCTGTGATTAATTTTGTAGTGATGGTGGACACTGGAGCCTAACTGTCAGACAGAAAAAGGACAGAAGAGTAGAAGAAAGAGGAACTGGAGAGAGATAGAGCACGAGCTGAAGGCTAAAACATAAGCTAAAGGGTTTAAATATAGGCTAAAACACAGGCTAAAAGCTGAAACAGGCTCTCAAGGCTAAAACACAAGCTAATGGCTAAAATGGGCCCTTAAGACCAAAACAAAAGCTAAAGACTAAAACACGAGCTAAAGTCTAAATCTCGAGTTAAAGGCTAAAACAGGCTCTCAAGGATAAAACAAGGGCCAAGGGCTAAAACTCAGACTCAAGACTAAAACACAGGCTAAAGGCTAAAACAGGAGCTGAAGGCTAAAACAAAAAGGTAAGGCTAAAACATGGGTTAAAGGCTTAAACGCAAGCTAAAGAATAAATACAGGCTTAAGGCTAAAACATAAGCTAAAACACAAGCTAAAGGCTCAAACAGGATTTTGAGGCTAAAACACAAGATAAATGCTAAAACACAATCTTAGGAGTGAAACATGAGCTAAAGGCTAAACCAGAAGCTAAAGGCTAAAACAAAAAGGTAAGGCTAAAACATGGGTTAAAGGCTTAAACGCAAGCTAAAGAATAAATACAGGCTTAAGGCTAAAACATAAGCTAAAACACAAGCTAAAGGCTCAAACAGGATTTCGAGGCTAAAACACGAGACAAATGCTAAAACACAATCTTAGGAGTAAAACATGAGCTAAAGGCTAAAACTCAAGCTAAAGACTAAATCACAGGTTTAAGGGTAAAACACAAGCTAAAGGCTAAACCAGAAGCTAAAGGCTAAAACACAAGTCAAAGACTAAAACACAGGATAAAGACTAAATACAGGATCTCAAGGCTAAAACATAAGCTCAAACAGGCTTTCAAGGCTCAAACAGGCTTTCAAGGCTAAAACAAAAGCTTAAGGCTAAATCTCAAGCCAAAGACTTAACCACAGGTTTAAGGGTAAAACACAAACTAAAGGCTTAAACAAAAGCTAAAGGCTAAAACAAGAGTCAAAGACTAAAACACAAGCTAAAGACTAAAACATAAGCTGAAACACAATCTAAAGGCTAAGACATGAGCTTAAGTCTAAATTACAAGCTAAAAGCTAAAACTCAGACTCCAGAGTAAAACACAGGCTAAAGGCTAAAACAAAAGCTAAAGACCAACACATAGGTTAAAGGCTTTAACATGAGTCAAAGACTGTAACAAAAGCTAAAGGCAAAATACAAGCTAAAGGCTAAAAAATGGGCTTAAGACCCAACTAACATTACACGTCTCAGAGCACCGGGTTGTGAGTATAGCTAAATATAGCCGGGTACTAAACTACGGTACAAACTGACAAAGTTAGCTTGTTGTCAAGTTTTAAAGCGTAGCTCTACCTAACTGTTGATAAATACCTTACCTCCTGGAGTTGTATCTGTCAAGAAGTTTTCTTGAACAAAGAAAAGTAGAGTTAAAAAGAAGATTTTATCTCTATCCATTTCCAAAACAAACACATGCTTTGTTCAGAGTCATGTCTTCACGACAGTGTGTGTGAGACTCTGGGCCAGAGGTGTCGCTGCAATCCACTTCAAACAGATTCTCCTCATAGATTCTTTAAACTCTGCTAAGAAAACTTTAACTTGACCCCCCCCAAGACATCTGACATAGAAATATTCAGACAATTTTACATCTCCAGAATCTCCAGTTTCTCTGACTCTGGTCACAGTTTCACAGTTTTTGCATGACGTCTAAACATTTCTCTGATTCCTCTTTCTTTATCAGAAATGACAGTTTGAAACTCGTATAACAACCTGAATGGGCACCATTTCAGCTGTATTTAAACACATTGGAAACATCTGGATCATCCTTGCACAAAGGAGTCCTGGCCAAAGGTCAAAATGTCATTGTGTGGTCAAAATCCAGTGTAGTGTCTTAAACCTGCTTATTCACAAGTTTCTCTCTTCAAACTGGCAGCTCATTTCTGCCATCTAGTGGGCAGGAACAACACAACAGGTCTCTCAGTCTGTGTCCTGGCAAAGGTGATAAGAAAATCAAATTATCCTGAAAGTTAATGAATGTCTGTAAAATTATTCCCATTATCATGTGACGCTCTGCAGAAGTCATCGTCTTCTTCTTTATTAGAGAAACCAGCGCTAATGGGTTATTAGAGTCTGAAACACGGCGCTGTGTTCATTAATAAGTTGTGTGCAGCCTGCAGGCGGCTGGGTGGGAGGTCAGTGATGGTAATCAGGTGGAAAGGGCTCCGAGTGGTCAGTGTGGGATCGTTGCTTGGAAACAAGAGCAGCATTCATTGCAGCTGCTTTATAGTTGAGATTTATCACGAGGACTGTTGTTTACATCAATGAGGACGGACTCACAGGAGGAGGATGCTGCATCAGAGTGTCTGAGCATCCTCTCTTTATGAATGTACACTCATTAAAGATGAATAAGGATTTACATCAGAGGCATTCACAGTTAGAGATTCATTTCTGAATGGGAATCTTTAAGATTAAAGTTCAATAATTTCTCTAAATTAGGCCCCATTATCAACTAACTCAAATCATGCTGTTCATTTTAAAACCAAAAGTTTTGAGCCCTTCTGAAGCAATAACCGTGTTTCATTAGGATGTGAGGAGAACGATAAGTCTGTTTCATTAGGATGTGAGGAGAACGATAAGTCTGTTTCATTAGGATGTGAGGAGAACGATAAGGCTGTGGATGATGTTTCTGAGTCTGAATATTTATTTTAAATGAAACCAGAGGCTCCTCATTTCTCTACAGCCAGGATATATAAACTCTTCCTGCCTCATAAATTCAATCAAAATTGATAGTAATGTTTTCTCTGATGGCACTAAATATTACTCTTCGTGTAATGGAGCCCCATAGGTTGAGAAATTAATTAATTGTCATTTGATATTTAAAATATTAAAAACAATTCAAGATCATGAAGTATTAACCAGCTGAAAATATCTTACTGTACAGTCTTGAAAATGTTGCTTGTATTTACACTGTTTGACCACCAGGTGTCAGTAAAGTACAGCAGATTCAGTGTGATACCTCAGAATGGGACTTAAAAATAAGTGTTTATGAAGGTCATATTTCATTTCTACGTGATGATCTTTGAAACTACAGTTAATCTTGTTTTTTAACGACTAATTACAGTTGGAAAAAAAACTCATTGACACAAAACCCCCAAATCCCCTCACTTGACCTTTGACCTGCTGCACTTGTCTTTAGATTGACTCTACAAAGCAGAGGACTCATGGTGAGGTCAAACACTGAGAGATTCAGCTACAGCTTTAATGTAGCGTTCAACTTTACCAGGACTGAAACCATAAACAGTTTCACCAAACAGTCAATGTTGGGTTCTTTGTGCAGTTTGATTGGTTGGTTTATTGCAGGTGTGATAGTTTGTGTGGCGACATGGTTTGTTTACAGACTACATTACTGTTGGGAGGAAAGAAGGGATGGAGGTTGAAGAGGGTGAATTTGTACTGCCAAGGGATTTTAATGATGAGGATGAAGAAGGCTGTCAGTCTGAGAATGTTTTGGTCAAGGGTCTTCAACCTGTGGCTCTTGGCTACTTTGCAGCGGCTCCTTGTAGCTTTAAAAAAATATAATTCAAATGAAGAATTTTAATTTTTCTTACAGAGGGGATCGATGATTAGAGACACTGACACTAAATAAGATCATGCGTTACCATTTTGTTGAGTAAATATTTATTGCATTTTGCAATAAAGCTTAACACTCTACATTAAAAAAATAAACATGTTTTTGAAATTTATGCATTTTTTTATTTAAATTCTAATCTTTGCAAATTTTTAAAACTCAAATATTTCTGCATTTTATTTTTTTTTTGCCAATTTCTGGTTCATTGAACATTTTTTTAAATATTTGCAAGTTTTTGAAATTTAAATTTTATTTGAAAATTTTGAATTTTTTTGAACTTTATATTTTTAATTGTTGCAATGTTTTAAAAAATGTTTTGCTTATTATTCAAAATTTCAATTTTTGGAAAAAATACTACGTTTTTTTTTTATTTTGTTTGATTTTCTGATTTTTGCAAATTTATTAAACCTAAATATATCAGTATTTTTTTTTTGCTATTTTTTTGCTACATCAAACATTTTTGAAATATTTGCAAATTTTTGAAACTTCAAATTATATATGAAAATTTTGCAATTTTTTTAACTTTATATTTTTAATTGCTTTGTTTTTTAAAATTATTTTTTTTGCTTATTATTCAATATTTCAATTTTAAAAATATAATAAAAGTTTTTTGAAATGCTAAAATTTTTGAATATTTTTTTTTAATTCTTGCACATTTATTTAAAATAAAAACTGCAATTTTAATCTATGTGAAAATTTTGCTAAATTTTTTAACTTAATTTTTTTTTTAATTGCTGCAATTTTTTTTTCTTTTTTTCTTTTTTTATTATTTAAAATGACCATGTTTTTTGAAACTTAAATTTAAAAAATTATTTTAAGATTTCTTGCATATTTATTTGAAATAAAAACTAGGACAACACATGAACACTTTAATTAAAAAATAATAGTTGAGAAAAACTTTTGTTTAGTTATTTATTTACTGAATTATAACTGTGGATATACACTTTCTTGTTTTACACACTGCAGCTACAGATTGCAGGAGATGCTTTTATCTGCCTGAAAACCTTATTCAACTGCTTCACTGTGAAGTATTTAATTGTTACAGCGATGCTTTTTATTCTTTTTAATCTGCTCCAGCCTCTTGAACAGGTTTTGTTTTATAATCTCTGCTTGTGGAGGAGCTCAGGTTGTGTTTTGTTTCAGATAATCATGTCTTTAAAGAGTATTTATCTGAATCGTCTGAAGAAACAGGCAGAATGAGAAGCAGAGTTTCTGTTCCTGTTGGTCTGATGATCACTGAGGCTGGCACAGGAAGTGCAGCGGCAGACCTCAGGAAAACACGCCCTCTGTTCTGCAGCTTTGAGCAGCAGGAGCCACTTCCTCTTAAGGTACCAGTGAGGGTTCAGCTCTCACACATACCTGTGAGAGTCTCGTCTTCTGAACACCTGGATTTCTAGAACAATCTTAACTCTAAACCCTGTTAACATGAAGCAGCAGACGCTGAAGGGTCAGGGGGGACGGTGATGGAGATCTGATGACCTGAAGCTGACAGCTGCTGCAGCAGGAGGAGGGAGCGGCGTCTCACTGATACAGCCAGGGCTGACATCCTGCCACAGGAAGCTTCAGCAGACCTCAGTGGAAACAAGAGTCTATTTTAGCATCAATCTGAGCGATGAATTTCAGTTAAAACATGCTGTTACAGCTGCTTTGGTTAACTTAAACTCAATGAAGCCTGCTCTCTGCATCCTGATCCTCTCATTCATCAGACCCTGACACCTCCTCCTCCTGAATGACGCTGAGGCGGATCAGTCAGGGCTCCTCCGTCCTCCCACCAGCTGCGGCCTCACGCTGTGAACTCACCTGAACCAGTTTCACTCCAGCGTGGAGCTGATGTTCAGGGACGGGTCGTCACAGGAGTGAGACAGCTGGGCAGGGCAGGGAGGCTTTTAAAGCAGAACTTCAGCTGAATTATTTCTGAGAATGCATAATACAAGAGTCTGGGAGATCACAGGGGAAACGGGGTTGTGCTGTTTGAAAGGGAGGACAGAAGGAGGCCGTGAAATCTCAGCGGTCATGTCAAGCAGAGAAATGTGCGTGGGTCTTCTCTGTTTATCAAAGAAGCTGAGTTTGAGCAGCTCACGTCTGTGATGAAGAAACAGGAGCATGCTTGAATGAGACACTCACTTCCTCTGGCCTGTCCCGCCCTCCCAGTGACTCAACACATCCAATGGTTACATCCCGTAAACAGCATGTTCAGCTTGTTGTGGGTCAGTCTAGGAGACCTCTGAATGAGCCACATCTCTCCTCCTCCATGAGTAAAAACAGAAAAACATCAGCCTGACTCTTTCCACGAAGCAGAGCAGAGAGGAGAGGTTAATTATCCCTTTACTGCTCACTCAGATGAAGTTGTCGTTGTAAAGAGCCACGCTTTCTCAGATCTTATGCCTAAAGCCATTTGAGTGTATAATGAGAGCATGATTCCCATAAGTGAAACGATGACAAAAGCTATCAGACGAGTGTTTTACACAAAGATGAAAGAAACAAGGATTAATAGAAGTACAGTAGCAAAGACTGGATCTTCTACTGGAAGAATATTTAGCATCAATACAGAAAGAAAAATCCTATGAAGACTGGTGGAAAGGAAGGAGAGGGATGCACCATAAAAACTGAAATCTTATAAAATGTTTTTGGTCATATTTTAAGTAAAAATGAGCCACATTCAACTGATTAGGGCAGGAAAATGTCTCATTTCAAGTTGCTTAAGGACAAAATAAGCTCTGAATGGTTTTAGAGTTACAGAGCAGCAGTGGTTGTCGGGAAGATGAACCCTGACTGTAAACACAAGGTTTAATCTAATCTAATCCATGACTCAGGCAGGAGCAGAGAGAGCAACCTCAAGTTTCAGACCTGCAGTTATTTTCATGCCTTAGGATCTTCAACCTGTGGCTCTGGAGCCTCATGTGGCACTTTGACTCATTTGAAGCGGCTCCTTATAGCTGTATTTATTTATTTTTTAATTAGATAAAGAGTTTTTATTTTTCTAACAGGGGGTATTGATGATTAAAAACTCTGACACTAAGATAAAATCATGTGATAACATTTTGTTCAATTAAATATGGATCACATTTTGCAATGAAGCCTGCTACCACTGTAATTTAATTTTTTTAATAACATATCTAAAATGTCAAATTTTTTTAAGGTTTAAAAAAAAAATTAGGAAATTTTTATGTTTTTTATTTTTGCTAATTTTTGAAATCATTTTAATTTATTAATTTTTTTATTTTATTTTTGAAGTTAATTTTCTTGCCTATTTTTACGATATCAAATTTTTTACAGATATTTACACTTTTTCAAACTTTAATTTTTCTTTTGAAATTTTTGAAATTTTTACTTTACTTTTTAAATTGCAATAAAAAGATTTTATATTAATTTTTTTATTTTGCTTATTATCTGAAATTTCATTTTTTCTTATTTCAAAATGTTTTGATTATTTTTTTTCAAATTCTTGCACATTTATTTAAAATAAAAAAATAGATATTACATGGTCAATTTCAAAAATTAAAAAAAAAAAATCTTGTTTAGATAATTATTCACTATATTTTTAACTTTGTATAGAATTTCATACAATTTCTTGTCTTTACTGTGAAGATAAAGTAGATTTTGTGGCTCCTGAATGACTTTAATCCAGGTGAGCTGAGGAAAAAAGGCTCCTGTTAGACCTCAGGTCATGCCAGTTTGAATTTTGACACAAAAACCTGATAATGTACCCAAAAGTAGGTAGTGTATGTTTTATTTCACCAGCAGCTTTTCAGGGCCTGATATGATGAGCCTGGTATAAAACACACACCCACTTAAATCCGAGTGAAAGCGTTTAAATGATGATTCCTAACATCTGGCTGGTGTCAGTGAGTGTTAATTTATCTCTCCTGTATTAGCTCCACAGCTCCCTCCTACGGAGAGCCTGAACTGAGCTCCTTCACACAGAGAGGGTTTGACACGAGCCTCATTCCACAGTTAAAAACAGAAAGAGAAACTTCAAGAGCCTCCTCATGGAAACACTGCTCACTCCAGGACCTCCTGCAGTGTTTGTGCTGGGACACGGGGCGCGCGCACGTCCATAGAACCTCGCTGTGATTGCGCGCGAGCTCCTGGATTCAATTGTAGGTGCACGCGCTCGCCTGTGTGCATGTGCAGTGTGGGCTCATTGCGATTGCGCTCTCGCGGTCTTGAATTGTCCCGCGGATGCACACGGAGAGGGGAAGCTCTCCTGTTTGCAGGCTGTGCAGAAGCGCAGAGGACGCGAGGCGATGCGCACGGCGGAGAGTCCGCGAAGTGAAGGCGGGGAGCGAAACTGAATTTTAGAGGACGAGGAGACGCTGTGAACAAACACGGCGGCAGCAGAGCCTCAGAGGCAGGCTGTGTTTGCTGGGTTTGCTGGATTTTTGAGCACATGCCTCAAGGCAGCTAATTGGACGAGGTCTCACCGTCTGCTTGGTGTCTCAGCAGGACGGCTCAGTCTGACCGTCCGCTGCCCGGTTCCAGACTCAGCAGAGATCCGAGCCGCCCTGGACGTCAACAAGTCCACCGTGCTGGGAGAGAATGGGCTGTTACACTGAGGAGGGAAGGGCTTTGCTGTAACACCGGCGGATCATGGCAGGGGTTCACGCTTCAGATGCTCTGTCGGGACATTTTCTGGATCCTGCCATCGGCGTCCAGCCGGCCCAGGGCGCGACCAACGTGGCGGGGATCACCGGCGATGCGGCCGCGCTGACGCCGACCGGTACCCGGGCTTACTTGGAGGTGGCTCAGGGCTACGGCCCCGAAGGAGTTTACACTAATGGACGGTACAGGGAGCACGGCAGTCCACGGATCGGGAGTGGCAGCCGTGATAATTCCGCTGAGAGGATCCAGGGAGCTGGGAACCCACCTTGCGGCATCATGAAGGTTGGTTGGTTGTTACACTTTATCCTCCTTAGATTCTCAAGGTGACACAAGCAGGGTTTCCTGAGTGTCCTTTACACAGGAAACCCTGAACACAAACCTGATCCAGGAACTTCCAGGGGAGTTGTAGAGAGCACCCCCAAATTAAAAACACATTTTCTTTATTTTAGCAAGTTTGACCCGAGGAGAGGATACACAAGCGTGTGTATGTCACTTACACAACAACAAATGGGGTTACACAAATCTGCATTCATCTCCTGCACTGACAGTCTGTTTTTATCTGCATGTCCTGGCTTTGTGTGCAGACCCAGACCCTGTCCTGGAGTCAGATGTGAGATCCTGTGAGGACATGTTTTCCCTGCAGGTCTTCAGGACTTCTTATTGCAGGCTGAATCTCCATGTGCATGTCAGACTCCTGCAAAAGGAGCTTGAAAATCAGTCTTTGCTGTCAGCTGCTGCAGAGACCAAACTCTGACATCTCTTCTGCATACCTGTCCCAGTCACCAGTCGCCTGGTTTTAACAGTTAGTGTCTGATTTGGCATCCCAATGCTTTACATTTCACACTTTCTTACATCTCCTCATTCTTCTTGTGCAAAAGGATTTCTCTCTTTTATGAGGAGGAGTGCAGTATGTTGGTACGACAGGCCTCAGGGTGAAGTTCTGCGTAGGTGAGGACACACAGGAGAGTCACTTTCTGTCATATCAGACGTTGTTTGCTGAGCCGCTGACACAAACTCCGGCTAATTCTGAATTTGCATCCTCAGACTCAAAAGCAACAACAACCTTTGTTCCTCTGAGGAAGAAACAGTTGAATTATTATACGACCACAAAGCTCCAAATCCTCCCTCTCACCCAACGACAACTCGTCACCCGCTGTAGGGCTCATGAGCAAGACGTGGCGAGGAAGCTTGAGGGGATTGTGCTCGATGACAAATCTTTAGCGACTCATTCTCTAAAAACTGAGCTCACATGACACCACGCTGCAAGAAAATGAAATCATATCAAGTGTTTTTGTTTTACTTTCAGTAGAAAATGTCTTTTATGACTTAATATGAGCCACATTCACCTGACCAGTCCAGAAAAATGTCTTATTTCAAGTTGTTTAAAGACAAAAATAAGGTCCTAATTCCTTGTGACATTTATTTAGACATTTTTTTCAAGCTTCAAGCAAAATTTCTTGTTCCATTGGGAGATGTTTGCTACTCGTTACATCAATTCAGACCTCATTTTGTCTTTGAATAACTTTAAAAAAGACATTTTTCTTGATTGGCCAGGTAATGTGGATAAAATTGAGTCTAAAAAGAGATTCTCTACAGAAATAAGACAAAAACACTTGATAAGATTTCATTTTTTTTCAGTGCGTAAACAACCCTTTGGAATCATGCTTTTATTTTGAAGGGCTGCACTGGAAAAACTGTAAACTTATCAAGTGTTTTTGTCTTGTTTTCAATAGAAATGTCTTTTTTGACTTGATTTAAGCCAGATTCACCTGACCAGTCCAGAAGAGTGTCTTATTTCAAGTTATTCAAAGACAAAAAAATAGCACATTTTTGATTGAACTTTTCTTTTGTTCCATTGACATACATTTATTTTCATGTTACAAGCAATTGACACCTCATTTTGTCTTAAAATAACTTAAAACAAGACACCTTTTTGGCCCTTTTACTTGAATTTGGCTCATATCAAGTGTTTATAAGACAATTTTTAATTAAAATAAGACAAAAACACTTTTTTTGCAGAGTGTAAGCAACCCCCTGGAATAATGCTTTTATTTTGAAGGGCTGCACTGGAAAAAAATGAAGTCTTATCAAGTGTTTTTGTCTTATTTTCAGTAGAAATTGTCTTTTATGACTTAATATGAGCAACATTCACCTGAGCAGTGCCAAAAAATGTCTTATTTCAGATTATTTAAACAAAAATGAGGTCTGAGTTCCTCGCGACATGTATCAAGACGTTTTTTTTCTAGTTTCAAGCAAAATTTTAACCAAATTTCTCTTATTCCAAAGACAGATCTTTTTTCTTGTTACATACAGTTCAGACCTCACTGTTGTCTTAAAATAACTTACTTTTTTTTTTTTTTCCCAGACTGATAAGTTCAACGTGGCTCATATGAAGTATAATTAGGCAATTTTTACTTCAAATAAGACAAAAACACTTGATGAGGTTTCATTTTTTCAGTTTGTAAACAACCCCTTAGAATCATGCTTTTATTTTGAAGGGTTGCACTGGAAAAAACTGAAATTTTGTGAAGTGTTTTTGTCTTATTTTAAGTAAAAAATGTCTTTTAAGACTTAATATGAGCCACTGATGTCTGATTTCAAGTTATCTAAAGACAATATCGAGCAAATTTTTGATTAAATTTTTCTCTTGTTACATTTGTAGATTTTTCTCACTTGTTACAGCAATTCAGACCACATTTTTGTCTTTAAATAACTTGAAACAAGACATTTTTCTGTCCCTTTTCATTTGAATGTGGCTCATATCAAGTTTAATAGGCCATTAAAAAAAAGAATTAAACACAAAAACCTTTTCTTGCAATTTGAAAACAACACCTTGAAGTCATGCTTTTATTTTGAAGGGCTGCACTGGAAAACATTGAAATCTTATCAAGTGTTTTTTGTCTTACTTTCAGTAGAAAAGTTTTTTTTTTTTTAACTTAATATGAGCCACATTCACCCAGAAAAATGTCTTGTTTCAAGTTATTTAAAGACAAAATGAGGTCTGAAAATCTTGGAAATAAAGAAAAGTTTCTTGTATTAAGACATTATTCTAGCATCAAGCTAATTTTTTAGCATATTTTTCTTCTTCCATTGGCAGATTTTTTTTACTTGTCTAAAGAAATTCTTCATTTTCGTTTTCAAATAACTTGAATAAAGACATTTTTCTGGACTGGTCAGGTGAATGTGGCTCATATTAAGCCTAAAAAGACATTTTCTACTTAAAATCAGACAAAACACTTGATAAGATTTCAGTTTTTTGCAGTGTAGTGATTGATCCTGCTGTGCTGGAAGCACACTTTGATGAATAACAGCAGTTTCTCATGTATTGCTCTAAAAATGAGTGAATTATCGTTGATGCGTGAACTCTGAAACTGTGGCTCAGCCTGGAAGGAGACCATATGTGCTTTACAGTCAGAAAGCAGAATGATCTGTAGCTCGTTCTGGATGATTTCGTTGAGAAACTGGTCACTTCTTTTCTTCTTGAAGCTTGTTTTCTGTTGGATGAGCTGTAGAGGTATGAGAGTTTTCAGTTTGATGGAAGAACAAATTTCCAAACTACGCTATCTGAAACCAGAAGGAGAGTTTCACAAACATGTATTTGTTTCTGAGCCTCCAGACGCTCCTCAGTGATCCGTCAGTCTCCGTCAGAGGAGTTTAATCTGCTCTTGTTTGTGGATCACTTTGAGGCCTTGCAGAACAGGTTTGTGCATCAACATGAATATATTAAAAGCGTGGAGGTGAAACTTTCCGGTCACAGAGCCTTTGATGCATCTTAGCCCATTTGATAATTAATCTTTAGCCATGAAATGACACACAGTTTGAGCGCTGCATGGTGGAAAAGTGGGTCACTCATTCTGCAGCTCGGTCCATGTATAGCTCCAACACACCCGCCCACACTCCAGCCACAATGTTCCCCACAAGTGTGTGTGTGAGTGTGTGAGCTTTTGAAGGTGAAGGGGTTACAGCTCCATGGGAATAAGGAAGAAAATGAGCAATTATGTTTCTGCGTTACCTCGTTAACGTGCCCTCATCGAGCGGTTTGTGTGTCTGTCCCCTGACGGGCATCCAACGCCGTCCTCCTGCCGCTTCCTCAGCGGGGTGACACTGTCATGCTGGAGAGGCTGCAGAGTGGCTGCAGGGGGGTTTGTGATGCAGCCTGGTTATGTAATGTTGGACTGTGGACAGCTGCAAGGCTGGCTCCAGCCTGGCTGCTTGCTGCAGGGGGGGAACTGACAACCAGCACGTCGAGGAAAGGAGCAAACAGGATTTAACCAAGAATTTACAGATGATGCATCCACATCAGGCGTGCGTTTCCTCCGTTTCATCCTCTGCTCAAACTTGGCAGCAGAGGAGAGAAAAACACAGGTGTAGTGTTTGAGATCTGCAAGGTGAAAGCAGCTAATTGATGGGTTCAAAGTACGGCAGAGACAAGAGGAGACGTGAGCGATAAAACACGGGGAACGTCCACCGGGAGGAGGATCAATAAAGATCACACAGGCAGATCAGTGCGTCTTGTGTAAAGTCCTCCTCCCTGTCTTCACAGGCACGCCGCCTCCATGAGTGGCAGGATATCAATTCATCCTCTCATGACCTCATGTAACAGATTAGCGCCAGTATGACCCTGTGTGCCGCTCCTCTGCTCAAGACTGCGCTGAGATGCTTAATTAAGGCCTGACACGTATGATTGGCTGATGGAGGGCGGCTTTACCCGCTTTGACCATCCCTGAGATGAAAATCCAAAACCACGGGTGTTAAATAAAAGAGCTGGGACGGTCTGCTTTTCTCCTGATTCAATTTAAATTGAGATACTTATATGTATGTTATATGTTTTGTCTGTTTTTGATCCAAAAAACAGACAAAACATACTTTTTTTTGATTGCGTTCGTCTCGGCGCTCCATCCTTTGATCCGCTTCGCGATCTCCGTCATCTTTTCTCACAATGGCGCCACTTTTTCTCTCTGAACTACGGCGTCACATCCTCAGTTAGAGCGTGAGCTGCCTGAACTTTTCTGACTTGCAGCGTCTCTGTGTCTCTGTCATCTCACATCTTCTCCTCATATCCATGCTGAGCTCTCGCCCAAAGAGCACACCGCTCTCACCCACAGTAGTTTACGAGCAGGATTTTGATTGATAAGCTCCGCCAAGACCCACCTCCCCCTGATGAAAAACACAATTTACTTCTATAGAGGAATTATTTGTTTATCAACAACGGCAGATGCGCACGCAACTTGGGTGCAGAGTATAATGGTTTGGCAACTGATGTGGAGGAGTTAACCACCAAAAAAGTATTTTTTTAACTAAATATCATCACTTTGACGGATGGTAAACGGCTCCCAGGTTTGTGAAATAGCAGTGACTCGATGCCCATGACTGCATTATCCGTGGACACTTACCAGACTGTGACAGACCAGGACGTAAACATGTGTCAATAAATCAGAAACCCTCCCAGACCAAAAAGAGCATACAGACTGCTGAGTCTGAGACCTGGTTCATAATAAAAGAACCAGAAAACTGCGTCCAGAGTTAATAATCTACCCACAGACGTTGCTGGTGTTTCAGTGTAAAGTGCAACCCTGTTAACTGGTGACTCTCGGCCATTAACTACTGACACTGTAGAGTCACTGGTTAGCATGGTCGCTATCAACTCCAAAACACCAGTTGCTCTGTAACGATCAAGACCTGATAGACATTTCCCACGTTGTATAGTATCATTTCTAAAAACTGACCACTTAACCATACATTTTTATGCTGATAACAGGTTGAATTAAGTGTTTAGTGCGAATGAATGCCCGCTGCCGTTGAACACAGACATTTGTATACTGGTCAGTTGGAAAAAATCTGGATTTCAAATTTTTTCTTCTTTGGGTTTTCATTTGAGTAGTCATGCACTGCAATTTTGTAAAGTCCTAGAATTCAGGTTCTTTATTTGGGGACCTTAAGCAGATATAAGATCAAAATGCGATTAATTCAATTAAATAATTACAAATCCAGTAATTAATTAGATTTTTTTTTTTCAATCGCCTGACGGCACTAGTTATAAGACATTATTATAGTTTCAAAAAAAATTTTTGGGCAAAATTTTCTTGTTCCAGTGGCTGATTTTTTTTTTTCTTTTAACAAGCATTTCAGACCTCATTTTTAAAAAAAACTTAAATCAGACATTTTTCTGCACTGATTAGATGAGTGTTGCGTATATCGAGTATAATTTGACATTTTTTTTTCTACCTAAAATAAGACAAAACATAAGATTTCAGTTTTTGCAGTGTATATCAGGAGCCACATTTTCCCAAAAATGCAGATCACATGTGGGGAAAGTTGATAAGATTTATTCAGGAGATCCGACATCTCAACTCCTTCCAACCCAGCTTATAAACAAAAAATAACATGAAGAATTCAAATTTAATAAGGGTGCACTGATCCCAATTTTCTGGCCGATCACGGATCGATTTTAATTTTTTATTTTTTATAACTGATAGCATATACCTTCACTGTTCCGATCTTATTTTATTGAAAATCTTTGAGCAGTACCTGTGAAACAATAAAATCTTTATGTTTTAACTTAAACAACCAATAAAGCAACAATGTCTGGCTGTCAGACCTTCCAAACACAAAACCACGATTTACTCCCACCTCTACCAAATAGTCAGTCTTATGCATCCCCATGTAGAGCAGTGAGCAGAGATTCGTCTTCGAGGAAACAGACGTCTGAGGCTTTAACATGTAAAATAAAATGTAAACACTCTGCAGAAATTTGCAAGTCAAACTTTTTTGGCGCACTGAGCGTGAAATACCTCCAAACAGCTGAGACTTGAGCTCGGTGGTTCCTCCTCGAGCACCCTGCTGATTCATGCTGTAAAACTGGAGCATAAACTGCTCAGGATTGGCCCCGAGTGCTGGTTTGAGTGTATCTGCTCAGGCTTCTGTAACACTTCATATTTAGGTCAGAAAAACTGTGTGTGTTTAGACTTGGGTTGTGATATTTGTGTTTGTGCGTCTCAGACTGTGTTCTGCTAAACGAGCTGAAGCTGCTCATTTTAACGTAGAGTCTTTGTGCTTAACTCGCTGACCGTGAAGCTGAAGGGGTTGAACTCTGAGTGTGACCTCCTCCAGCCCTGAAAGCAGCTGCTTCACATCACACCTCTGACTCCACGGAGGTCCAGTTTTACCGCGAACCACGCAGACATCACAACCTTTCATAATTACCCAACCGTCAGCGTGGATCGCCTTAGATTCAGACCTCTTCAGAGTCTGATACCAAACTCAGAGCTCCAGAAACCATCTCTGTGGGATGATCTTATTAAAAACATCTGGAGTTCATGTTGACATTGAGCAGGGATATAAATAGACCAAAAGAAACGGACTCTCCTCCAAGTTTATATCATAACTGAATTATTCTCTCTTTCTGTTTTGCTCTGTTCTTGGCTCCAGATCTAAGGACGTGTGGAAGCAGGAACATGTACAGTAAATCATATTTTAGAGAAGGTTCACACGAGTATTTCACTCTGTGTGACATTTCCAAACTTTACTTAAAACCTGTCCAACAAGTGGATGAGCAGAAAGCTGCAGGGGTTTAGTCAGATGAGAGCTCAGTGTTTGGGATTTCTGTCCCTGATGAGTTAGTTTGGGTTGTTTTTTTAGTCGGTTATTGATGGTTTTCTTAAGCTCTCTCCTTCCTGTCTTCGTTTAATGTGATTATTTTCTGCTTGACCTCTGCCGTGACACCAAAAGGGCAGATCAGCTTAGAGGGGCAAGTGTGGTAGGGATGTTAATTGGGGCTAATTATGGCTTAAAAACAATTGTTTGTACAACATGATATGATTTTTTAAACTTGCAAAAGTTATATCAAATAATTCTAGTGATGTAAACATGCATAGATAAACTTAAGACAAAAGGTAGCATTTCTTCATGCCCATTCACTGTATATAAATTGGAAGGTGTGGCTTCGCCATTCACCATTGTACGGTTTTGATCAAAGTCTTTTTATTTTTGTGTGTTATCACAGGAAGAACAACATAAACAACAACAAACAAGTTGGACGGACAAACATGGCCCTGTCCTAATCCAAACTCCCGCAATACAGGGCCATCAATATTTGGCCATACAATTAAAAAAAAACTTTGTTAAGGAAGAAAAAAAAAAATAATAATTAAATTAAAATTTTTTATATATATATATATATATATATATATATATATATATATATATATATATATATGTATATGTATATATATATATAAATTCCTATTTTTTTGTATTTTATATATATATATATATATATATATATATATATATATATATATATATATATATATATATATATATATATATATATATATATATATATATATATATATATATATATATGGAACACCAGAAACTATGAATTTTAGGGCACCATTGTACGGTTTTGGAGCTAAAATACCCCGTCACAGGTGCAGCAGCCATTGGCAGCCAGAGTCTGAGTGGAGCCGTTTTTTTGCTTTCGAGAGTCTAGTGTGTTTTTGTCTCTCCCTCTCAACATATTTTACCACCCTGAAAAAAATACTCAAGAACGTCAGCTGTCAATTGTTGTTAAACGTGACGTAAAATCTCGTTTTTAACCTCTAATAACTAATGAAAATGAAAGTTTTCAGAAAAAAAGAGGGTCTGAATACAAGGCAGCCAAATGATATCTTCAAATCACCACAACAATCGGACGTCAGAGACATTTCTACCAGGTGTATTAATTTTTTAAAGTTTGACCACAGCCCATCTGGAATGACTGGGGAGATGGATTTTTTTGACCTATACTGCAGCCAGCCACCAGGGGGCCAGCAAATAAAAACGTACTTACTGTACATGATAAAATACTGTTACATAAATAAAATTGATTATAATAAAACTTAAGCCCAGCGCCCCCTTTTTCTCCCAGAATGTTACAAAAATAAAATGGTACACAAATAAAACTAATTGGTGTTTTTTTAATTTTTCAAAATGGAAACTCTTTTTTTACAAGATTAAGTCCAATGTATATATTTAAAAAAATGGTATGACATTCTTTGGTTTGATTGTCTCGATCATGAGTCCAAAACCTTTGTTTTTGACTATGCTGTAGGGGCACAAGTCCTCCGAGATAAAACAGGCGATAGATACGATGTGTGTCGTTAACTTTCATTTTGCAAACCTTAAACTCTGACTGACTCATGTGGAGCTGCTCTTCCGCGCAGAGATTATAAAAACCAAAATGAGCCCAAACTGCTGCCTTCATAGAAGATGGAACTGGCTCCTTTTCACGGCGAGTTGTGCGACAACTTTGTTTTTTTTTTCTAGTTTGCTGGAACGCAGCGTACGGAAGCCAGTGAGGAAACACTGAGAGACGGAGAAAACGTTTATAAAAAATCATTTTTTGAAGTTTGATGAATCGATCTACCTGCAGACGCGGCCTGTGGTCACTTTTGGGAGCGTGTAACCCAATCAGATGTTGATGATGATTCCCAGACCGGCTCCGTCGCCGCCTCTGCTCCCAGCTGTTGTTTCTTCCTGTCCTTTAAAAAACCTGAGCACACCCACAGCCTGAACTAATAACACTGATTACATTTAGAGGGCCCATCTGAGCTGATGATGATGATAATGATGATGATGATGGTGATGATGGAAATTGGACCAACCCATCCCCGCATCACTGCGCCTATCAGAGAATTTCCATAGATTAAGAGCCTCCGTCCAAAGAGCTAATGCACGGACATCCTGACGGTTAGGGTGGAGGGAGTTTGTCCTTTTAAGGGTTTTAAAGCCAGAAGTCGTCCCTGTTTTCTCCACCGCAGCTCCTCCTCTGAACACCGGGATATTTTGGGAAGAGCGAGATGTGCGCTGCATTGAAGAGGAGGCAGCAGAAGATGTGGAGCGATGATTACAGACCTCTGCTGAATCATCGCCTATTCTCTGGGCTGATTCTCTCAAAGCAGCAGTCTGTAAAATATAAACATCCCAAACCGGCCTGTTCGTCTTTGAATCAGCGGCTCACAGTCAGACTGAGCACGAATTTATCAACGGGTTTACAAAGGTCGCTCACGCAGGAGGAGAGATGCTGAGCACGAGACGACTGAATGCACTCGAGGAAGACGTGTGTTTACATCCCAGAGGACAGGATCGAATCATGAGCTGTGTTTAATGTGTGCTGCTTCTTTGTTTCTTTTGACCTTGTGAATTTCAGTTTGATAATGTGAAGAAAACAGCTGCAGCACCTGCCATTTCACTATAGGACTCAGTCTAATAGCTCAGAGTAGTGTCGTAGCTGGAGTCGGAGTCGAGTCAGAGTTGTGCCCTTATTAATTCTACTTGTCAATCCAATTCTTTGTCGATCCCCTTATCAATTCCTCTTGTGAATTTTCTCTGCACAGAAATTAGCTTTACAGGTTTTCCTTGTTAACAACATTACACTGAGTTTATGAGTAATACAAAATTACGTAATATAATATGTATTTTGTCCCTGGATCTGGATATCTCTGGGCGTAAATATACGTAAATAAATAAAAAGTAGGCCATCTAGATTCTTGAATTGGTTATAGCAGTATTTTAAGTTGTTCGGAACCGTGCTTGAGTCTGCATGTAACTTTTCTTTCATTTACCTCTGAGTTTTTTGACATTTGGAGTTTTCAGTATTTTTAAAGACTAGCTGTGGTACGTTTCTGTTTAAGTTAAAATTCTATTTTGAAGCTGAAGTTATACAGATGTATGCTAACCGCTAGCATATTGGATATAAATCTCTTGTGAAAGGGTAATTCATATTTCTTTGTGAGTTTAGTTGTTTGGTAAAATTTCAAGCTGAATATCCTGAATCAGAAACGTCAGCTAACTGCTAAGCTAAGATGGTCACGGGGGACGTAAGGTCCCACAGCTCTGGCATAGTGTAAAGAACTGATAAGGGAATTGTTAAGCACAAGGGCTAACGATATTGATGGATTGAAACATTTCTTATCGATTTTCAAAAGGAACCAGTTTTCTATGCCCATCCCTGTGTGTGAGTGGTTTCTAAGTACTGTGTATAGCGCGGTGTTCATGCTTTATGTGTGAATCAGGGGTAAATATTAAACATATCGACGAGAAATGAGCACACTATGTGGCAGACAGAGAGTCAGGAAAAATAACGTCACAACCACCACAAGAAATGCAAGAAAAAACCTTTTTGAGAGCTCCCAGGGTATTTCTGTGAAGATGGCAACACTCCTTCTATAATTGTTAAATTAGGGATGCACTGATTTAACTTTTCTGGTTCCAATACCGCAACCGATACCTGGGCTTTGGGTATTGGTATCTGATATTGATCCGATAGCAGTGTTAAATTATAACCTGCTTGCCCTTCTTTGGGACGAGACTGGTAATTTTTGGGGTGAAAAATGAGTGTATGGAATTACTGAAGTTAATATTTTTTAAAGTATAAAGTATAAAATAAATAAAGGCTTACTGGCAAATCAAAGTTTCAGAACGTACAGAAATTCTATTCAGTATTCAACTTTTATATCCTGTAGACTTGTAATGCAGCAAAAAACAAAGAAAGTGCATCTGAGGCAACACTTCAAAACAAGTAGCCGTAAGCACCGGTAAAAAAAAAAAGGTGTAGAGCTCGTAGTCTGGATCGGCCCCTTCCCATAGATACGGATCCAGCTTTGAGGGACACCGATACCAGATACCAGGATTGTTATCGATGCATCCCTAGTTGCAATCATTAACAGGCCTTTTTCTATTTCAAAGTTGTTAAAAAAATTTAACCTTGACATTTGGGCTATGTTCGTGTTTTTATTACATGCCTCATAAACAGTTTTATTTGGAAGAAGGTGCTTTTATTTTGAAATTCCTTGTCAAACAAGATGAACTGTGGTGCACTTTACAGCACTGAACGAAACTGAGATAGAGGAAGAAAATGCGCTTATGCATGACAACGTGTGAAGATTTTGACCTCCTGTAGTTAGCATGAGGGGTGTAATGGTACACAAAAATTTCAGTTTGGTACATTTTCGGTACAACAAGGGACACGAATGCAACATTTTTTTTTTTATAAGGATTTTAAATTTCTGTCTTCGGTCTTTTTCTCTTAATTACAGCACCAACAGGATTCTTAATAATTAACATTTTAATTTAAAAATTGTGAAACCAAACATAAAAGAAGTAATAACACTGCTGCAACCTTCAACCAAAAGAGTCAACAATAAAGAAAAGGTAGTTAAAGAATTCAAGGATTTAAAAAAAAGGTTTATGGTTTATGTTGAAGAAAAAAAAGTGAGGTTATTTTCTCAGTCTCTCGTTGTAAACAAATACAAAAAGTCTCAAGTGTAAAATGAACAGTTCAAGCTCTTAGGCTTACAAACTAAGAAATTGTCTTTTCTTTTTTAGGGAAAGGAACTTTTCCACATGGTCCAAAGGGCATTTACGGTTTAGTTCCAGCTTGAATGTCTGATTAGCTTCATTTAACTTTCATATTTTTTTGCCAGAAAAATCAAGTTTTGAGCGGATATCTTTGTCCTCGTGTTAAAAAAAATCTCTGTGCACACGACAGAAATATCTCTGTCCATACGAAGAGGCAAAACTAAAAACGATCACCTCTGAAGCCTGCAATGCCAAGCCTGGCCGATAAGTGGCAGGTTAAGAAAATGTGAAAACCATAGAAGAAGAGCGTTATGAGCATGCGCAGTCAACAGAGTAAGGAGATGGCGAAAAAACATTTGTAGAGCTGTAAGGAGAGCAAAAAGTGCAAAGAACACAGAAATAGCGCAGTAAATGTCGGCTACCGTTATTGTTGATGGCGACCGTTGCTACAGGCTCTGTTTAACACCACTACACTGATCCAATCAAACAGATATTCTTCTATTTTTTCACTTTTTTATCCGTTTTTCAAAAATCTCTGTTTATGTGGGTGAAATTTTCGTGTTTGTGTGGTTAAGAGGCCCAATTGGACTGAAAAGTGTGCGTTTAGAAAAATATCCATATTCGTGTGGTCCAGGCCTTAATGTTCGTGTGGTGCCTCTTGAGATGCTTTAAAAAATTAGACGTGTTGCCAGCACTGTAGCCTTTGACTGTTGAACTTCGCCGCACTCCGCATGTCTTGTCGACTTGTCTTTGTCCACTGATGTGTTTCACTGGGAAACCAAAGTGTTCCCACGCAGGAGACCTCAAAGATATCAGGGATCTTCCAGCTTGAGCTGTTGGTGGGTTGAGGTTGCCATGCCACTTCCTCTTTGCAGACCGTGAGGGAACACAAGGACACTTGGAATAAAGCTTTTACCGAAACAGTCCGGTCCGGGAACGTGTACCTTTAAACCCAGAGTTAGCATGAAGCTAACAAGTTCAATAGCCTGAAACTGATCAGTTATCAAGACCTGATACCAGAAGTAATAATGAACATAAACTAACACGCAGCCAGAGCTTGAGTCCGAGTCCAAGTCTGACCTGCTCAGAGAAGTGCAAGACCTCAAATCAATCCCCAATAATTGACATTTTGCTCTGATTACAGTCAAATGATTTTTCCTTCCTCGTCGTTCACTCACATGTCTTTGACACTTCCTGGACAGAGAGTACGTCGTCCACAGAGACGCTACATTTATGATGATGATGGTTTCATTCCTGCATGTGACCCATTTCTTGCTTATTGGGAGTGTGGTTATCTGAAGTTGCCTCCTAATCCTTCCTTGTCCTTTGTTTCCTTAAAGGATAATGACTTGGGATGAGACCTTCATTACCCTTGTCTCAAATTGAGCCCTGCACGGCTCTTCAAAGCAGAACATTTAGATTAAACGGACACCAGCGGGGAGTATTTTGGTTGAGTCGGCGTGTGCTCGACGCTGCGGCCGAGCACACGTGGATGTGATCGAGGTAGTATCGTCAGGAGATGAAACCACGCAAGGACATAAATCAGGTTTAGTCATTTCCAGATTAGCCGGGCAGGGTGGTTCCTGCGGAGATGGAGGTCTGGGGAACTAACCTGCAGAACATACGCCACATCTCCTCCATCTCATTTTGTCATCTGGTTAATGTGCAGAAAGACAGGCAGGCGGTGTAACTGTACACTCAGAGGAGGACTGTGTGACTAAGAATGATGAAACAGTTTGAAATCATCAGAAAAAAGAAAAACATGCAAAAAGTTCATGAAGTTCAAAAAGTGAAATGTGTTTCAGATTCGATGACTCGAGGTGTGTAGCTCTCGTGCGAACTTTATGTGGATCCCTGGTTTACAGCAGGTAGTCCCTCTGAAAGCAGGAGGCACAGGAGGAGGAGGCGGCTCTGTTGTGTTCCTTCAGGGTCTCTGTCATTATGCAACTTAATTAAAAAGAGCAGAGAAAGAGGGTTTACGGGAAGACCAATGCCAAGTCCTCGCAGGCCTCGTTTTATTTACTCAGACAGTCAATCTGTTCGCTGGAGCTGCCAGAGGGAGCGCTCTGTCTTCACGTCCACACCGCTTCATTCTCCTCCTCCTCCTCCTCCTCCTCCTCCTCCTGCTGCCCTCAGTCGTGTCGTGGAGTCATCTGTATGCCTGAGATTGAAACAAGGAGAGAACGATTACAAGCCGGAGCGTCAGCGTCCTTGTGCACGTGCGTGGTCATTTTCAGCCGCAGTCACTCAGAGAGAGGAAGTGACAAAGCTGAATGTTAATGGGAGACTTTGCTGCATTCTCTCAAAGGGCGAGTCCAACAGATCTGCTCATCGATCCAGAAGGAAATCCTCGAACCGTGATGGGAAGCGAAACTCTTTGGAGCTGTTTACAATGAGATTTCTAAAGGCGTGATAGATACTTGAAGTTTTACTGTAATTTTTTGAGAGTATGAAGATAGTCACTGATGCTACACATCCCTACTTTTCCACTGAGCGGTTCAGTTCAGTTCGTCTCGATACGTCACACATTTTGTGGCGTTTCCTTTGACTAAAATTGTGACAGATCCCTAAATTACCAATCTGTACTGTCCCACTTTTTGGTACCTCTCTGTTAAAGTGCCAGATAAAACCGATATGACCCCAGAAGGTGGAGCTAGGAACACCGCAGTCCATTGATTGGTTGGGAGGATCGTCACTTCCTGTGTGACAGCGGCTGCTGTATTTCTTCTGGTGGCACACAGCCTTCGTTTCCACCAAGCAGTCCGTTTCAGATCAGTGCGGTTTGGTACGGGTTGGATCGGTCAAGCCTGGTCCTGTTTGTGTCTCCACAGCCAACCATGCCCCCTGGTGGTAGGCGGCGTATAAGCTGGATGCTGATAGCTGCATCAGTTAAATTAGAGCATGACGTCATAGCAGCGTGTCACAGTGTACCCCGCTAATAAATCCAACAAAGAAGAAAAAGAGACACAGTCAACAAAGAGCAACTCGTCTTCTTTGTGATTTCCATGTGGCTCTTTTAGGGATATATCGGTATTTATATCGGTATCGGACGATATTTAGCTGCCAGCATTTTCAGAGCATCTCGAACGATCTTTCAAGACCCAAATAATCTTGTTTTCTCTGACTATGTAAATATCAAAACTACGTAAGAAGAGTGGACTCTCTTCTTTTATGTCTCTCTTCCTGTTTTTGATCCAAAAACAGACAAAACGTATTGTTTTCAACACATTTATCTGAGGCGCCTTATTCTTTGATCCTCTCCATTGTCGTCTTTTCTCATGATTGCGCCGCTCTTTCTCTTTGAACAACCTCGACACACCATCTCAGATTGTTTTTGTTTTTTGTTTATCAATATTGGTTAGGGATAGACCGATTATTGGCCCAGCCGATTATCAGGGCCAATATTTGGCATTTTGAAGCATATCGGCATCTGCCTTTTTTTTAATTCAACGGCCGATAAGAAACAAATTTAAAACTGCGTTGTTGCTGCGCTGCTGTCTGTGGTCACTACTCAGTCCCCAGCACTGTCCCACCCATAGCACCATCTGATTGGTTACAAATAGAGCCATGGCTTGGGAAACAGCCAATCAGCAATGCAGTTATTACAGTTATTACAGTTGCATTGAAACTTTGGAAAACTTTATTTACTGTAGAAATCTTTAGCCATTTATTTTTTTAAGTCTTCATCTTTACTTTATAAAACATGCTGCTTAGCCTGGGAGCTGTTTAATAAACTCATGCTTAAAGGTATTTAAATGAAGTTGAGTGTTGGAGTTTGTGTTTTTCAAAATTTTGGCTCCAATATTTTCACTTTGACTGCAAATTAATATCGCCTTCAAATATCAGTTATCGGCCTCCTTGACTACAAATAAGTAGTATCGGTATTGACCCAGGCAAACAGTATCAGTCTTTACTGATCTGACCCATACCAAACTCTACTGATCCGTACTGGACCACTTGGTGGAAAAAGGGCTGTATTTCCCTCGCTGATGAAAATGGGATGAAAAACTGTCCTTTCTTCCTCTTTCTGTCTCTTGAGAAGGACTTTCTCAAAGATAAATGGTGTTTTTGGACGACACAAACAAAACTTAACGACCTCGCCTCTTTCCCTGTCAGTTTTTAAGTATCTGTTAAATTATGATTTTTAACCAACAATCCAACATCTGTTGGAGTCCGTCGTAAATTTTCCTCTACATGCCAACAACCCTGAGTGCCTGAACTCTTCTCCAAAACCACAAATCTGTTAACCTCAGCCACAATGCTCATGTTGTGTAAGTTGTCGTACGCTCACACTCCAACCCGTGAAGTTAAAAACAGGAAGAAATGCTCTGCAGAGTTTACCGAGATTATGCCTCATTCTAAATATAACCGCTCAATCTTTTGGCGTCTTAAGCTCGTCATGATCAGCAGTCAGATGGTTGTGTTTAGCTTATTTACTGATAGCAGGATCCGAGCGTTAGCGTGGGTCTTTTTACCCCGTTGGTTTATGAGAGGCCCCTGGAAACCACACATTGCCAGAGATTCACAGATGGTGCCATCCTCTGCCACAGATGGCAAAAGACGTGGAAATTTCTGGCTCTCCGCTCAGGTTCTGAGTGTTTATGTAATTGGAGAGAGATGTAATTTTCAATTAAATGATCTTGTTTGATTTCCATGATTGTTCATTTCAGTGGTTAGACTTTAACCGAGCCATGTGGGCAGAGTTTACGCAGAACGTACATTATGTTTTTGTTTCACGTGTTGGATTTTGAAAGGAAGTTTCTGCTCGTGCGTTTGGATAAACACCTTACCAACCTTCTTCCCATTAGGCTCCTCACTTCTCCACATATTGTGAAACACGTTTGAAATAATTACAGTTCATCCACAGCCCCGCGCAGATGTTAGCGAGGCCATCTGCCTTGTTTGTGTTGCAGATGTTGAACTCGCTGTTCCTCGCGCTGAAGTGTCCCGGTTCACTCCGGCTGTGACTGAGTGTGTGTGTGTGTGTGTGTGTGTGTGTGTGTGTGTGTGTGTGTGTTGCTCCGGGGCTTCTTTCTGCAGGTTACAGTGCAAGCTCGGGCACGTCACTCAGAAATTCCAGCAGTGCTGAAAATGCAGACACGAACACGGCGTTTTGACACGGGGAGCTCCTGCCTTTCCCTCGCAGCATCAGTCAGCGTCCCTGGGGCTGAATCTGAAAACTGGGCGGTTTGTTCCTGTCGTGTTAAGTGGGTTTTGATGATGCATTTTCAGCGCCGTGATGTACAGATGTAGCGGCACTGACAGAGACAGGCCTCAGTTAGCCTTGAGACTTATCGTACAGGATATAAATTTAGGGATCTGAGGTTTAGGCAAAGCCGTCATCCCAGCTTTCCTCATCTCCGTCTGTATATTTATGTTTTCTCTGAGAGTACACAGTTTGTGCGGCGGGGGGAGCAGGCAGGGCCTCGCGCTCACTTTTGAGTGAGAGATTTTATTAGTCTCCTCTGCGCTGAGTGTGTAGCAGGCTTGAGAGAGATAGATGTGGACTTTGCAGTGTGAAATACGATACTGCGCAGCCAGCTCTCCCCTGGAGCTGGGAAAATGTGAGAGGGAGCGACTCAGAGGCCATGATGACAGAGCGGAGCCTCATTGATGTTGGTTCTCTTTGAGGAAACGAAGACGAATGGACGCGCAAACGACCGTTTCAGATCTGGATCCTCTGAGAGCCAGGTCCTCAGATTACAGGTGCGGTCAGGACCAATCTTGTCAGATTAATTAATAATTTGCTTCCAATAAATCACATTTGGCAGTTTGGCTTTCCACACGCCACAGCCTGAGGTGGGGAGAGCACACCTTTCCTCTTTTCCACCTGTGTACTAGGAGTGGGTGGTACACTAGAGGTGTGAAAAAATTACAATATTGATATTTCAACACTTATCAATTTTTTGTAAAAATAGAAAAATCAAATTTTAGCAGAGTTGGAAGTATAATACGACTTCCGCACTTCCACTGCGGTAGATGGGGCCAAAGAGCTACTACCCTGTACCATGTATTTCAAAATATATTTCAAGTATTTAATTTCTTTCTTTCTTTCTAAGGTCATATTATTGAAAACAAAGCCAATATGGACACAATAAATGTGGTTGTGCAAAGGCAGTTTTTTTTCCCTGCACATGTCTCCCAAATAAAAAACAAACCAACAATGTAGTTATAAATGAAAGGGAAGACATCCTCTCACCCATTCACCCTCAGCATCAAAACAGTACAAAGAGTGTAAAAGAATGAACAAAAAATAAAGTAACAATAAAAAAAAAAACCAAAAAAAGTTACAAACTGATTTTCAAAATTGACGAAGAGATGCACTGAAGATAGTGAAGACACGAGTAGGAATACAAAAAGCAAAAATTGATGACTGTTGAACTGAGCGTACTGAGTAATACTTTGATTTACATAAACATCATCTTTACTTTTCTTAGTTATCTGTGCAGAATATTGTAATATCTCCCAATATTGTGATGCATCCTGATACTATCGTACTGTGACCTAAGTATCGTGATGCGTAGGCTATGTGGGAGGTTTATTTCTCTCGATGTAGAGAGAGATCACAGACACCGATCTGTCAGTATCTCTGTGTTTGTCTGTTTGCTGTCTGAAAAAACACCATGGCAGGAAAAAAAAATCATGTCATTGAAATGTTATGTCTCATGCCACAGCCGCCTGTATTACGGCAGCAATCAATCAATTTTCATTTGTATAGCGCAAAATCATAGCAAGAGTTATCTCAAGACACTTTACAAAAACATTCACAGGTCTAGACCTGTAAATGTTAATTTTTTAATTTTATTAACAGAAACCCAACATCAAGACAAGATAAGGAGTCTTATCTCATCTTAATCCACCATGAGTACAGGACTTTGCTGCATTTAGCAAGTTACAATGGCAAGGAAAAACTTCCCTTTAACAGGCAGAAACCTCGGACAGAACCAGACTCATGATAGACAGGCATCTGAGGAGACTGTGTTGGGACAGCAATGTTTGGAGGAATAAAAGTTCAGAAATCTTAAGATTTGACTACCTGACAGGCTTCAAACAGTTAGAACTTAAATTTAGGAAAACTCATGGAATGATGAGCTAGTAATGTGAATTTTAACAAGTTTATTGGCATTAAAAAGTTATGCAAAAAGTTATTTTTTGTCTGTCAATATTCTTGATTCCTCAGTGCACTTTGAGCTGGAAACGGGAAAACACAGGACAGAGTCAGAATCATGTTTTGATAAGACTTCCCTTATTTAATGTTGGAAATCCGTGGTGATATAAACTTTACGTCATGTCGCCCAGCCCTAGTATGCTCATGAAAAGCCAAGGCGGGGGGAGCATTAGCAGAAAACCACAGAGACATTGCATACTACATGAGTTAAACCAGGCAGAGCGTTACAGAAGGAGGTAGGTTGTAGGATGAAGCAGTTTAAATAGATCTCTTATTTTGTTCGTGCGTGGGCATCAGCTGAGCGGTCAGCTGATCAGAGCTGGTATACAGAGCAGCTGATATCCTGTGGGCTTTGCTCAATTAGTGGTTAAGCTAAACTACAAATAAGGATCAGAAAGCTAGAAACGATGGAGGAACTATACGTCCTGAAAGTTTGACTTTAAAACATCTCACCACCTCAGTGACTCAGTCTGGAGAAGCCAAGAAACACATTAAATGAATGAAAGCAGAACCTTGAGGCCGCAGTCCCTCCTTATCAGGTCTTTATGCACCCATCATCTGACAGGCCAGGCGCTGATGCTGACGAAACTCCAAACCAAATGTTTATTTAGCTTCTTTAGGGTTGCTGCAGCTCCCACCGAGCCCCTCAGCTGGAAGCAAACACCTTTTTCCCTCACAGCGAGGGGAAAAAGTGATTCAGGAAAGAGTCAATAACAGCCCCAGAAGAGTGTCAAAACAAGTGCTGAAAAGCCTGATCCTTTTCAGAAGCAGAGTATCACAGGAGTTTCCAACCCTCCCTCCCCTCCTCTCCTCTCCTCTCCTCTCCCCGTGGGTGCTGGCAGAGCAGAAACAATCAAACAGAAAGGAAGTGAATCAATCTCAGGGACGCGCTGGTTTTGTCAAAGTTTGGTTGTCTGTGCAAGAAGATGTAAAAGTTTGCAGGAACTTAAAGACGCCCTGGCCTCAGGAGCATCGCCGTCAGTGGCTAATGGAGGAAAAATGTCACCTGATAAAAACGGCTCCAAAGTGCCCGGTCCCTTTGAGCCGGGTACGAGTCGTCAGCACAGGGTGACCCAGCTGTCAACAGCCTCGACACGGCACGAGAGGATCACTCTTCCCACCATGCAGACGTGCAGGTCCAATTTTATGTGTGTGTGGCCACATGTGCACACACACACAAGTGAGTGTACCCATTGAGTGCATGATTGTGTGATTGTGTGAAAAGGTCACACACTCTTGCAACACGGGAGACAGGTTGGTAATCAGGGAGAATTAAGGTCAGAGTGTGTGTGCATTTGTGTGTGTGTGTGTGTGTGTGATTGTGATTGTCAGCAGGTCAAAAATAAACACAAGAACACAAATCGAGCTAATTGAGCGTTTGATGGCAACAAAGAGCAGGACTGTTCTTAAAGCTGCGGGCCTGGCGTGCTCTCAGCTGTTGAGGAAGTTGGATAATGCTCCCTCTGAAGTGGTGCATGAGTGGAAACTTTGAATGGCAGTAATCAGCTTCATGCTTGGCATACTTTGTGTTTGAGTGAGCCTCATTTTATCGTGACAGACTTTATTCCGTGGTCCCCACATCAAGACTTTGTCTCCTGCTTCAACGCACCGACTGTTCCAATCACATTATGGTTAGATGACACAGACAGGAAGTAATTCACAGAAATTATTGATATTTTTGATTTGAAGTGAACAAAGCAGCTCGAAGAGGAAGGATATTTTAAGTAACTTTTCAGCTTTAAGGATGTGGGCTGCATGCAGACTTTTATGCTTTGCTAACATCAACTTTTGCATCAAAGCTGAAAACTAAAAGAATAACCTGCTTTGGACAGAGTTGAAAAACTAGTCTTTCATCTCAAACAAACATTAACTAGGTCTTAAGTACCGATTTTTGCATTTTTTAAAGTATCGTTGATCGGGAATTCTAGCCAATCCTCTCAACCGATCATTCATGTTAGCCATCGTAAAGCCAAAATTGCTGCTGTACGCCAACACGTCAGAGCGCTATAAGTGCGCCCAGTCTCATAAAGTTGATGAGGGAATGATAAAATAAGGTACAGGGACGTAGAACAGAACACAAGTGCACAACCAGACACGTTACAGCAATAACATCTGCTTTACAGCACCCTACGGTAACTCAGTGGGGACAAACAGCCCAAAGGGCGAACACAAACAAACACGGTTTATTCTGTTAGCTTTGGACTGACAACTCTGTGGCTTCAGTGTCAGTAGTGTGGAAATACAAATCAAACCATAAAGTGAAGACAACCAAAGGGTCCTGAAACATGATGCAACATAGTTCACTTACAGAGGAAAGGCTGCTCTGCTGTTTCTGGGCTTGAAAAGAACGGAAAAAGTCCACAAAATGCTGATCGGACATCCCTAGTCTCAAGGTCAGGCTTCGAGTGTCTTACAGAACTTATAGACTCAATGGTTTGTTGCAGTTAGCAGAGCTAGCACCCTTAGGCTCCATTTATACTCAATGTTACATTCAGATACGTATCTGTTCATTTCGTCCGTATTTCTGCACGTTTCCAGAAAGCTTACGGATACTAACCAAATGGAGCAGTACCTCGGGGGGAAAGATGGGGGCATGGGGGCAGTGTTGCTGTTACTACTTGACACGAAGCTTTAGTGAGACATGAAGAAGAAACAACAACCTACAAACCACCGCCTGCTACAACACTGCCTCTGCTTTTGTCTTTTATGCTAGCGCTACATTAGCAACACCTCCTCCACAGTCGCCATGTTTCTTTTTGAGTTCGTTGTTGTCATAAACTTTGACTCTGGGCTGCTCCCCCTGGTGGATGTATGGGATAACTGCAATGCCAATGTAAAGGATGCATGGAAGCATGTGAACTAGGGATGGGTACCTTTCACATTCAAATTACCAGGTTCTACCTAGTAAACAGTACTGGTACTCGATGGTACCACTTTTCAGTGCTTTTTTGGCTGTATATGGTAAAAAATATCAACTTTTCCTTTTATAATGGAACATATATTTTTTCAATTTAGCATATTTCTTTTTCAGTATATAACCTTGCAATGCTGTGTTCATGTCCAGCATGGAAAATAGCCTTCTCTCCCACTCCCTCACAGCCACAAGGATGCATTTAGGTACCTAAACATGGTACGTTTTGACATTTCGTGAATCGGTACCTGGTACTTTTGACTGAATTTGGTCGGTACCTTTGAAAGTACCTAATTCGGTACCCATCCCTGCACAGTTTGGTACAGGTTGGGTCAGTAAAGCCTGATCCTGTTTGAGTTTCCACAGCCAACCATGTCTGTCTTGGTAGGTAGTGTGTAAGCTAACAGCCGCACCAGCTATGTAATAGCATGACAGCATAGCAGCTCGACACAGTGTACTCTGCTAATAAATCCAACCATAAAAGGACTAACTTTCTTTTTGTTTTCCAAACCAAATGAAAATTATCTTCATGAAGTCGACCAGAGATTTAAGCATGGCAGGGTTATGTGTTGTTCTTTATTACAGCTGTCACTCAGGAAGTGACAGTACTTTCCACAAATCAGCAGACTGCAGGGTTTCTAGCTCCACCTACTGGGGAAAGATCAGTATGTTTGACACCACAACAGAAAGGTACCAAAGAGTGGGATAATACGGGTTTGTAATTTTGGGACCTGTCCCAGTTTTACTCAAAGGAAATGCTACACAATGCGTACAGTACAAAGACGAACAGAACTGAAACAAACAATTTTCTCTCCAGCTCCTGGACGATGACAAAGCCAAACCGTCTGGTGGTGTTGCAACACAATATGTAACAGAAATTTGAGGCCTGCAGCAGTTAAAATATGAAGAATTAGTCAAATCAGTGAGTAAATCTGGAGCTAGCTCGGGAAGGTTATATTGTATTCCTCAGTAAACCGAGCTCAGCTTAAAGTCACTCTTGTGTTTATTTCTTCTCAAGCTGACTCACTCCCACTGATTTTATGTAGTTAATTAGGCTATAACTTAAAAATCATGTCAACAAAGGTAAGTTAAACTTGGATATACGACCCTGAATTCCTGGAGAAGTTTAGCACCAGCTGTCTTTGCAGCTCTGATGAGTAACATGTCAGAGTTATGTAACACCAGTAACTCGTGAGTGAACGCTGATTGTGTCCCCTTTGATTTGATAACTCATCCTGTAACTCTCATCATACACTTCTTCTGCTTGGCCTTGGTGTTAAACGCCCCATGTTGGAGCAGCAGTGAGGGAAGAAAGCACAAATCAATAACCGGTGTGCTGAAGATGAATGCTGCTCACTGATGGGAAGAAAAGAGACGTGAGGAGGGGAGAGGAGTAGGAGACGGTGAGAAGTCTGAAAGGCAGAGGGACGGAGGTGTAAAGAAATAGAAGAACAGGCAGGGCACTGTCTGTTCTGCAGCTATAGGCTATTAGCACCTACAGTTGGCGGTTATCCTGCTGCTGAGTCCCAACAGCCCAGTCACGAAGCAGGACGGCGCTGAAAGAGACGGAGAGGTGGGATGGGAGGAGTGAGGGAGTGAGGATATGAAGCCATACATATTGCATGTACATGCTTCAGTGAAGGATGCTCCTCCTGTCTTCCTGTCCTCTGTTCACCTGAGTGTGTGTGTGTGTGTGTGTGTGAGAGGTAGTATCCTCTGGCTTTCTGAGACAGGTTTGAAACCAAAACCTTAAACAGAAAAATATAAATATCTGCTGAGTTGGTGGTTCTTGTTTGCATCCAGCACAGTGTGTTATTTTCAGGAACGGTTTCTCGTATTAAATTTTTAAAACGCAGCATTTTTACCTTTGTATAGAAGGAATAAAGACCGGAGGATGACCTTTGGTAGTTTTTTTTTTTTTTAAACAATATTTTTATTAAAGTTATAGATACATATCAAACTTTTTATCAAATGTACAAACATTTTCATTTTCATTTATGTCCCCTCAAACAAGTGCTCATTCACACACACACACACACACACACACACACACACACACACACACACACACACACACACACAAAATAATAATAATAATAATAATAATAATAATAATAATAATAATAATAATAATAATAATAAAAATAATAATAATTATAATAATAAAATTAATAATAATTATAATAATAAATAAATAATGAAAATACACAATAAATAAATAATAATAATTAAAATAATAATATTAAAAAATAATTCCAATAATAGAATTAATATTAATAATTCAAAAATGATAAAGAGAAAAGCTAAAAAAAAAAAAAAAAAAAAGGCAGGATCATTACATAGTGTTATTCAGTCAGTGTGATCCCTTTCATTAGTCAAGAATGACATGAATGAGTCCCAAACAAAGGCAAACTCCTCTTTTTTACCTTCAACCTTTGGTAGTTTTAGTAATTGTGGCACACAGTGAATTAGATTCGTCTCTACACTGTTGAAAGGAAAAAGTTGTGTAAACTCAAAATTTCAAGGCAACTGTCTTCTGAATTTTTGAGTTTTGAGGTCGACTCAAACACATTTAATAAAAACGTAAAGTTTTAAGTACTACACGCTTATAAATCAGAAAAGTTAACGCATAAATTTGTGATTATTTTGTTCAGACTTTACACTTGTCGTCTCTTTGACTAACACAAACCATCAGTTTAACATATTTCATACTCACCCCCACTTCACTGACAAGCCGTGTTGCATGACTGCAGGCGCAGGATTCAAACCCCAACCTCCTGACCTGATTGGTAGACAACGGCTACATTTACATGTAGTCGATATTCGGGTTAAGGTCAGTTTTCCAGTTTTTGAAACATACGGAGTAACCCTTTAACTTGTGTGAGCAAACAGGGTTATTGGTCTTTACATGGTGTCCTGATCAAAACAGCATCGGGCTGTCAAAACTACGTATGGATGGCTGCTAAATGAACTGACAGTTAGCTTGTTGACACGCTAGCTTACGGATACGTCTTAGCACCAGGCTGCCGATAGCACTACATAAAGCCTGCTACTACAACGTTTGCTTGTTGTCGCGTTCCAAACCGTATCACTACCTATCTGTTGATAAATACCTTAACTTGTTGCGTTGTATCCAGTAAAAAATTGACTTGAACAAAGAAAATTTGTTCCAAAACAAACACACCTGGTTAAAAGTCACATCTTTACGACAGTGTGCATGAGACTCCGGGCCAGGAGGTGGCGCTGCAGTCATATTAAAACAGATCCTCCTTATAGCAACTTTAACTGAAACAAAAAAAGTCTTTTTCATGCCAACAATTTCAAAGTTTGCATTTTTACAGTGCACTTTTACCTTAAAGTCTTCCCTTAGAATAGAATAGAATAGAATAGAATAGAATAGAATAGAATAGAATAGAATAGAGAATGCTTTATTTGTCCCTGAGGGGAAATTCAGAAGGAGTCACAGCAGCAATCAAGAAAACTAAAGTAAGGAAGTGTGTTTGCTCCACTAGCCATGTCTGTGAATAGCATGATGCTACTCTGCCTTCTGGTATTCCCTCTGTTGCTGGGTTTGCACAGCTAGCTCATCCATCTTATTGGAGATAGATCTTACGTTCCCAATAACGATGGATGGAAGGACAGGTCCATGTCGTCACTTCTTAGCTCACACCTGAGAACCAGCACGTCGTCTTCACCTCCTTCTCCTCACCTTGTGGGAAACATCTGGCCTAGCACCAGTTAGCACTGACACGCTACAGGCTGCTAACAGCCGATTTTACATGTAAACAATGCGGCCATGGTTACATGTAGGATCTCCAGGAGAAAAAGAAGTAAAAATAACACTATGGACGATATGCTTTTTCGCAGTTTGATTCTTTTCTTTCTTGGATAGTTCCAATTTTTGATTTTTTGGTTCACTTTTTTAACACCAGGGCATGTTGAAAAGTTAAATGATGATGTCTACAGATTATGTCAGGAGCCATCCCCCAAAATGCACATCATGTGAGTCAGTTTTTAAGATTAATCAAGGGGATCTGACATCTCAAATTTTTCCAACCCAGCTTATAAACAAAGACTTAAATGTAGGATTTAAATCTGAAGGAAAAAAAAAAAAATTTGCCCCAAAAAATCTTGATACTACGATACATCGATTTTTTCTTCCCACTTTTATTTGTTAAAGCTGAGAAACAGTTGTTATTATCACATCTTGTCATCCTTTGATGCCTGTTTGAAGGACACACAGACGAGGGCAGACGGAGGTTTGTCCTCCTCATTTCTGAGCCAAATTTCCTTCAGATATTTCTCCTGCAAGAGTCGGCTCCGTCATAGTATCAGCGCATTTTAACGGATCAAAACATAAAGAAGGAAATGCAGAGTTCAACAGTCTGTGGAGTTTGTTCCCAATAAAGCAATAAAGCTTTCAGTCTTTGAATCAGGAGTGACTCATTGGAGAGGAAGGCCTCGGTCGACTCATTCCTATGAATCACCTGGTTTCTGAGCGCTCGGCGACGGAGTGGATGCTCCTCTTCCTGTTTACCTGATAACGCTAACCTCTGTTTACTCACCTCTCTGTCTGCGTGTGTGTGTGTGTGTGTGTGTGTCTGTGAATGTTTATGAGCGCGTGGCTGGACGAGGACAGATCGATCACTGCTGCTCTTATCAACAGTTGGGAAGATTTCCAGGAAACACCTGAAGGACGTCGCTTTAAAAAACACAGCAGACACATTTAGTGCATGTCATCCGTCTGTACGCGGCGTGGATAATTAGCATTCACGCTGGATTCACCGACGCTTCACGCTGAGATTGATAAAACTCCCTCAGGCCTCACACATGTGTGCCCGCGTGTGTGTGTGTTTGTGTGTGTGTGTGTTTAAGTGTTGGAAACAGGTGCGCGCTTCACAATTTGCTCTTTGTTTACATCGCTGGTGGCAGTGAGGAGGGTGAAGATTGCAAGAAGCAGCGACGTGACGCTGGCAACAACAGCAGCCCCAGCGGTGCTGCCGCTCCCCAACCTGCCACTTAGACTCCAGACTCCAGAGACCTGTAGACCCTTACGTTTCTGTGTGTGTGTGTGTGTGTGTGTGTGTGTGTGTGTCGCTTCAAAGCAACACAGCTGACCTGCAAAAAGAGCTCATAATGGAGCTGCCTGCTGTCGGAGCAGAAGGAGAAAGGAAACAGTAAACACAGAGAAAGGATGCTGGGACGAGGTCGCTAAGAAACGCTTGTTTGGAGTAATCAATGACTCATGAATTATTTATTAAAAATAAAAACAGGAGGTCAATAAAAGAGCAGATTGCATGCAGTGGTGTGGATGGAAAGTAGTTTGCACCACAACGAAGAGGTCAAGGTCAAAGCTTGAGGGACTGAGAGTTGTTTACAAGACAAGGCTGCACGGTGAAGGAAGAATAATGGGACGCAGGAGGAGACGATCCTGGAGGAAGGTTTACGTGACGGTGAGTTAAATCTCCGGGCTGGACGGTTGCCATTAGATTAGCAGATAACTGCACAGCAATCCGATTAAGGGCTAGTTTATCAAACAGTGATGTTAGGAGCAGCGGAGTGGAACGCAGGTGAAGGCCAAGAAGCACATCCCAGGTCGGCGAGCGCAGGCGTGCGCAGGCGTGCACGTGCAATGTTTGCTAATGTTGTTAAACGCTCCCCTGTCCTCTCGGGAGTTTGTCCTTGTAAGAGGATGTGCCTCTCCTCCCCCTCGGCCCCTCCTTTCCTCCGCCGTCAGCCCACTCCCAGACAAGAGAGACGTTTAGGAGGAGGAGGAGGAGGAGATCACATTTCCTTGAGTCAACTCTGCAGAGGTGATACAGGAGGCTGGCAGCCAGCGATCAGTCATAAGCGTCTCCTACCCGAGTCATGCCAAGCACCTCTAATCCCCCCACCCTCCACTTTAAGTATTGATCTCATCCTGACAGGGACGCCGGCGAGGATAAGCCTGCGTGTGATGCCACCGCTGTATGTTATGGCTGTCATGTATGTCGGGCCATTAGCCTGCTTGTGGTATCAGCTCGGTGGCGACATACATCCCTTATTGATGGCGTTCTTGACTGGGAATAAATTGAAATGGAGGTCTGGGCTGAGGAAATGTGTTATTGACTTAGCCTGAGCTTTAAAGCGACGTATATCTCCCCAGCCCCCGCACGCCTGCAGGGCCACAGCAGAAAATAAGAAGCTACAGACGCTTCACCGTCCTTTACCAAACATTAAATGGGCACAGTGGAGCATCAAAATCATCCTTAAACAGCAAAAACATGTTGGAAAATAATATTTATATATTCAGCATGAAACTGTGTCAGACAGCAGAGCTGAGAGCTCAGCAGGAAAACCTGAATCAGACTCAATAAAAGAGAAATTCAGAGACAAACTCCCTGAAACAGCATCAGTGTTTGTCCCGTCAGCTGTGAAAAGTGCAGCTCATTAAAGGAAAACAGGTGATTATTAGCTTTAACTGGTTCAGGAAAGTTGTTTGTTCAGATTGTCCTGATTAAAAGCTTCAAGATGGATTCAATCAAGTTCATGCAGCACAATCGTCGTCCCTAAAAAGACGCCAACAGCCATTGGTAGCCTGGTTTGGGAGAGGCAGTAAGCCATCGTGTGTCAGTAGGACGATCATATGTGTGATTGCCGTGTTTGTGATCAGGCGAAATCACATGGAGAGCTTTGGCACCTGGTAGTTTTTGTCAAATTAGTAAAAGCCCGTGCAAAGCTGGTAGACGTCCCATCTTGTAGCATCATCACAGCAGATCGTACAAAGGGTTGTTAACGGTGCCACAGCACTGCCAGCTGTTGTCAGAGGGCCGTTTTCATGACAATGTAAAATTTTTGAAAAAGCTAGCTTAGCTACAGCTAAGCTATTGTGCACCTATAATGACAAACACTTAACTTGACAAGAAAATGAAGAATACAACTTCACATTTTATGGCTCACTTAACAAGAAAGAGCCCATCCATCACCAATGGCATAAAAACAAGTTATATTTTTGTAGGGGTGAGAGAAAAAATCATAGTCCTGGGATTTTTTGTTCAAAAAACTTTTTTTTTTTTTTTTTTTTGATTTAAGTCCTTCCTTTTTGACTTTGTTTATAAGCAGGGTTGGAAAAAAGTTGAGATGTAAGATCCTCTGAATAAATCTAAAAAAATGACTAACATGATGTGCATGTTTTTAATTTTAATTTAAAGGTGTTTATATTTTGTATTCTTCTTTGTACAAAGACCTTTTTATTTTTATTATTTATTTATTTATTTATTTTTTCTTTCTACTTAATTTCTTTTTTATTTTTGTAATATTTTGTGTTCTTTATTCTTTTTTAATTATTTATTTTGTATTTTTGTTTTTTTATTTTAAATTTTATGTCTACTTAAGCTCTATTTTTAAAACATTTTTTTTTTCATATTTAGAGTGTTCTTTATTATTTTCAATTATTTTTCAATTAGTTAATTTATTTTTTAAAATTTCTACTTAGGCTTTATTTTTCCTATTTTTGCAATATTTAGTGTGTTCTTTATCCTTTATTATGATATTTTTTTAATTAATTATTTATTTATTCATTTATTTTATTTTTTATTTCCACTTAAGCTCTATTTTTCCTATTTTTGTAATATTTAGTGTGTTCTTTATTCTTTATTATTATAATATTTTTAAAGATTTTTATTTATTCATTTATTTTAGTTTTTCTTTCTACTTAAGCTCTATTTTTTCAAATTTTGTAATATTTAGTGTGTTCTTTATTCTTTATTATTATAATATTTTTAAAGATTTTTATTTATTTATTTTAATTTTTCTTCATGCTTAAGCTCTATTCTTTCTATTTTTTTTATATTTAGTGTGTATTTACAATAACTGTACACAGTGTGGTTTTATTTGGGAGTCCAATTCCTTGTTTTCTTGAGATACTTGGTGAATAAAGCTGATTCTGATTCTGATTCTAATAAAATTTCCAAAACTGGAAATAATGGAAAACCACAACTAAAATTGAATTGGCCCCAAAAATTGTAGAAGAATCAAGTGAGGAGAAAAGGTGTATCATCCAAGCCCTATTGACAAGTCAAGGACGTTTTTTGAACCATTTAAGCTGTAATATAACAACTTACCTTTGAAAGTCATGAGTCACACACGTGATCCTCAGCTCCCTCATGTTTACGTTCTGTTCGGTTGAGCTGATGGTTTAATTTCATGCTTCTGTCAGACTTCCTCTTTACAGTACACCTCAGTGCCCCGGGCTTTGATTTCCTCCTCGGTGGCAGACTGACAGTGACACCTGACTGAATCAACCAGTGATTTTCCACTTTAGTCATGCATTAAAATTCATTTGCCGTTGATCAAAGCTCATCTGTGTCAGGCCTGTGGTGTTGTGAATAATATTGTACCAGCAGTGACGGCACCTAGGTTCCCAAAAGCCTCGTCCTCCCTCAACCAGAACAACTCAGAGTTGTTTTCAACGTGTGTTTTCTTTACATTTGAATATGCACAACCTTCGCTTTGAGCTTTTAAACTAATGAAAACACTCAAACAGCCTTGGTTGTTTCGTATCACGATGCAGGCACTTGTTTTCTGCGTCTTCTTGCATAATTTGGCTGGTTATTTTCGTCCTCTCACACAAACGGCTGCTTCGTCTGGTCTGAAAGCATGACAGAAAGTGAAAGAGGATGTGCAGCTGGAAATTGTTTTCCCCTCGCTCCAAAAAGCAGAAGCTAAAAGCTGAACAATCATCCAGAAAGAAAAGCAAGTCTTGTGCGTCCATGTTTGTGCGCCTGAGAAGGCGTCTGTGTGGTAACGGCTCACGAGGTTCAGTCTGCGTGTCTGGCTTTGTAGTGAAGGGATGTGGGTTTTATTTTCCTCTCTGGAGGGTGGAGAGGAAAATAATAAACAGGTGGACCTGGAGGGGGAGCAGAGTCAAGGAAAGTGAAATGTGCATGTTTAAACAAAGATTGATGGAGCAAGGGTCTTCAACCTGTGGCTCTTTGACTCCTCTGCAGTGGCTCCTTGTAGCTTTGAATAACAATTAGTTTTCTTCCAGAGGGTATTGATGATTAAAGACACTGTCACGTAATAAAATCCTGCGTTAACATTTAGATGAATTAAATCTTCATCCCATCTGTCAATAAAGCCTGCCACCGCTCTACTTCACCTCCTACAACATCAACAGCCCACCAACTTTCCATGCACCTGTGGCTAACCTCAAGTTTTACAGCCCTGGGAAGATAACTACATCTACAAAAAGACTCATCTGGAAGAAAATACTGATTTTAATTCTGTGTCGATGGATTTATTTAACTGACAACTTGCCAGCTCAATATACATGCTTGATATGTAGCAAGACATTAGCAGACAAATAATTTAAAAAAAAATGATGAGCTTAGTGGTATTATCAATGTGTGTCAAATTCAAGAATTCTTATTTTTTTGCATTTTGCATTTTGCAATTTTTGCAACTTTATTAAATTCCATTTTTTTCAAATAATTTTTGCATATTTTAAAAATCCCAATTCAGTTGAATTTTTTCTAAATATGTTGCTTTTTAATGGATGTAAGTTTATTTAATTTCTTGATTAACCAATTATCTTTTGTATATTTATCGAATTATGCACATTTTTAAGAATTTCTAAATAAACATTTCAAAAATTTGCTAAATTAAAAAAAATGCCCCAATTTTTTTAAAATATTTTTTTGCATTTTTTAATTACCAATTTGGTTGAATTTTTAGTAAATTTGTGTTTATTTTTAATTGATGTTGATTTATTTTAGTTGTCAATCAACCTACTTTTTTGTAAACTAATTAAAATAATTTTTTATTCATTAATAGAGTTTTTAAAAAATTCAGAATTAAAATTTCAAAAATCTGCCAAATCTGAAAAGTGCCAAATTTTTTAAAAATATTGTTTGTTTTTTTATTTAATTCAAAATTTGGTTGATGTATATTAATATATTTTTTCAATTAATGCAAAGGTTTTATTACTTAATTAACCTATTTTTTTGGAAATTTATTTAATTTTTTTTTGTTATTAATGCTGTTTAAAAAAAACTGTCAATTAAATTAAAAAAAATGCTTAATTTAAAAAAAAATGCAAAAAATTTCAAAATTTGTTATATTGAAAAAAAAAACTTAATTCTATTTTTTAAATAAATTAGCAAATTTGGGAAATTTAATCTTTTTTGTAATTTTGCAAATTTTTAAATAAAAAAAAGCCCAGACATCAGATGTACAAATTTATTATTTAAAAAGAATATATATCTTTTTAGATAATTACTCCCTAAATTTTTACTACAATTAGGATTGTTTACACTTTATAGCCTAAAGTGGATAAAGTGGATTTTGTGGCTCCAGAATGACTTTTATTGAGGTGAACTGAGGCCAAATGGCTCTGATGAAAGTTGCAGACCCCTGGCCTGGTGTGATATTGTGAAAGTTTGAGAGTCTGTCTGAGCGCCGTGCATCCTGCTGACTCTGCACTCACACAGAGAAACAGAAAGACGGAGAAGCAGAGAAAAAAGCTCCTGTAGCTTTCAGAGACAGCTGTCCATCACTCCTTCCTCCCTGCATTCTCACTGAAGCGAGGTGCAGCGAAGGACCCGTGTGTGAGAACGTGATAATAATCCTGTCAAATTGAAAAGTACATCAGCAGAGTGAGACAAAGTGTGATACTACTCGTTTTTCTTCTCTGCAGTCATCTTAACACTTCAGTGTCTTTCTTTAGAGCTCTCCTTCCTTTAAAAAAAGCCTGATCTCTGCTCCTTTTTGTTTTCGTAATCTGCCCTTTGACACCGCCAGAATCAGCCGCTGAGCTGGAAAGAGCAGGAGCTAACACCCACGGCCTCGGCTACCTTCCCTCACACTCCCGTCGTCCTGTGGATTGATTCCTCTCTCTGCGTTTTCACACCGCTCGGGCAGAGTTAAAAGAGGATGACTCATTTCGTCGTGTCCATTGTTTTCCTCATGCACCGGCGGTATACGCTGAGATTCGTGTCCTTCAGACCACCTCTGCACAGCTCAGGAACTGGATGTACTTGGCTGAGTGAGTGTGCACGGCTGTTTTCAGCTTTTCACCACCATTCGTGAGCTCCCCCTCTTCTTTTCCTCGCTCATCTTCAGCCACAGTCACAGTCCACAAAGGGTTTGTTTTGTTTCCCTTTGCTCTCAACACGAATCAGGCTGAGGAAACTTTCAGGAGCGGCGTGGCGTTTCCAAATGGCGGCGTTTCCAGGGCTGGGTTTCCTCGCCTGTTTGTGTCTGTTTGCGTCAGGCTGAAGGTGTTCCTACCTTTCCCCGTCCTTCAGTCACTGACCTTCCCTGAGTGTGAATTAACAAATGAAAGACATCACTGAGTTGCTAGGCAACCAGACCTTGTTATCCATCTCTTTGTGTGATGCTCTTTACATCTGGAGTCAATAAACTCCAGTGGGAAGTTGGACACTCATCAATCAGTGTACTGTACTTTCTCTTTAAGGCGACTTGAAAAGAATGTTCCAGCAAACCGCCGTCATTTCGCTCGCTAACGTCGAACTGTTGCCTTCAAAGTCTATAACTTCAGCAGTTTTCTCCCGCCCTCGCTCGGCGTGTAGGTGCACGGCCGTACAGCGAGCCAAACATGCTCCTGAGAGTTAGTTTTCTGGAGGAGCTGTGAGCGTTTGGCTCCAGGATCTGTGGAAGTAAATGATAGAAATTAAAAGCTTTGTTTCATTACGCGTTGGTCTGGAAGAAAACTGCGCTTTATTAGTCAGGGACACACGGGGAGTCCACACAGGATGAGTCATGTCGTCACAAAGTCCACGGGAGCTGGAAGAGAATTCTCCAACAGTCATCACAAAGAAAAAGAACAAGAACTTTGTTTCTTCAAATACTTTATTTTACTATGGTTGTTATATCACTAAAATTATCTCATTATAAGGTTGATTTTGCAACTCTTCATGAAAACACGCTCATTATTTCTTACTCAGTCGTTCATCTGAGAAAAGTGTCTGATAAACAGAAACGTGCTCCAGCACGATTCAGGTTTCTAAATAATTAGAGCCTTTGTTGAATTAAAAAGCTTTTATGTTGTTCTTTACTTTATGATTGATTTCCTGAGAATTGATGTCTTTCTCACAGAAACTTGACGTGAAGTTTGTTCAGGGGCGTGAACAGACTTTTTGAGGGGCAGGGGCGAAAGAAAAAAAAGGCACATACAGCGCGACCTGTCCACTGAAGAGGGCAGTAAATCCAGTTGGTCTTCCAGGGCACTGGAGCACACGTAATGGCCCCTGATTAGAGGACTATAGCGTGCGTTTTTTGCTTTAAAGTGTGTGCACTGTGGCACATGTGTAGCTCCCTAGAGGACACTATAGGGCACACTTAGCTCTGAAGAGGGCACTTAAGTGCATACTTTGGTTGAAGAGGACACTTTTCCGTTGCTAGGCGCTACCCAAGTAGCTGCCTGTTGCAGCAGCTCTCTCGTCTTTGTCCGTTTCTTGTAATTTTTTTGTCTCTTTTTCGTCATCTTTGTATTTGGAGTGGATCATCACTTTGTATGGTTCATTGTCGGTCACGGACACCAAACTTTTTGTAGCTTCGGCAATATTTTTTACTACTTTTCTCCTGTGTTTGTCTGGAGATCCTACGTGTAACCATGGCTGCATTGTTTACATGCAAAATTAGCTGTTAGCAGCCTGTAGCATGTCAATGCTAACTAGTGTAGGGCTTGATGATTTCCCTCGAGCTGAGGAGGAGGAGGTGAGGACGACGTGCTGGTTCTTGGATGTGAGCTGGGAGGTGACGACGTGGACCTGTCCTTCCATCCATCGTTGTTAGGAACGTGGGATCTAGCCTCGGGGGATGGACGAGCTAGCCGTGCTAACCCAGCGGCATCGTGCTGTTCACGGACGTGGCTGACGGAGCTGACATCGGACGCCGGTGCCACATTGGAGGAGCTTCGCCTGCTGTGAGCAGACAGGATCCAGGAGACAGAGACTGAACAGACTTCTGGGGAGGCTCAGTCCTGGACCCTGTGGAGGTGGAGACTGGCTGGGCTGGAGAGTGGTGGACGAGTGGTGGACGGGATGTCGTCATCTAATTTCTTATGGACTTTTTTGCACTTTCTATACTCTTTCTTACTTTTGTTTTCTTAAATGCTGCTGTGACTCCTGAATTTCCCCTCGGGGATAAATAAAGTATTTTCTATTCTATTCTATTCTATTCTATTCTAAAGTGTATGTTCCAACTCAGGAATCTACTTTTTCATGTGGTTTGGCATCCAAGAGAGCACTTTAGCGCATGGTTTCACTTCCAAGAGAGCACTTTAGCGCAATTTTTGGCTCGAGAGGACAATTAAGTACAAGTTTTGACTTAAGTGTGTACCTAAGTATATGGTTTGGCTCCCAAGAGAGCAATTTAACACATGTTATGCCTCAAAAGGAAACTTAAGTCAAAATATGCACTAAAGTGTGCGCTTTAGCGCACATCTTAGTGCACGTTTTGGCTTCCAAGAAGAAGTAATTAAGAGCATGTTTTGGGTCAAGAGAACACTTTAGAGCATGTTTAATTCCAAAGAGGACACTACAGTGCATGTTTCAAGTCAAAAGTGTACTTTTGCAAGCGTTTTAGCCCCCAAGAGAGCACTTCAGTGCATGTTTCGACTCAAGAGTGTACTTAAACATGTGGTTTAGTTCAGAACAAGGCACTTTAGCGCTTAATTTTTGTTTAAGAGGACACTTAAGGACACACTGAAGTGAATCTTTCAACCCAAGTGTGGACTTTTGTATGTATTTTTGCTCCAAAGAGAGCACTTCAGAGCATGTTTTGCTTCAGAGGACACTTGAGTCAAAACGTGGAGTAAAGTGTGCACCTTAGCGCATGGATTGGCTCTAAAGAGGACACTTCTACACATGTTTGGCTCCCAATTAAGGATATTTAAGCGCAAGTTTTGGCTCAAGAGGGTAGTTTTTAGGGATACCGGGTAGGGCTGAACAATTAATCAATTTTAAACCGACAATGCAATGTAATAGAATGCAATTTTCAAATCCCAAGCGCTACAATTAGAAAAAAAAAGTTTCATGGACACAGACCTGGAGGGAAAACAGTAACTTGTACTTGTCCTCCCTTAAAACCAGCAAAAGTCCAAATGCTGCTTTTTTCTGGCAGAAAAACACCCTGTGAGCTACAAAGATCCAACCAGTAGATCGTAGAGCCGTACCCCTTGGTCACTTCTTTCTGTATGGTTTGTTACTCTTACTGACAACTGGAGGTCAGTAAAATGTCAGTGTTCCTTTTTCTTTTTTAATTAAGAAACACAAAAAAGACTTGTTGAAATGCTGACAGTATCTTTTGTTGGTTATTAATTCTTTAAAATGACTTAAAACTTGTGTTAAGTGAACAATGCAGAAGACAAATGCCCCTCCCCCCAAAAAATTGCATGCTAAATCGCAATCGCAATATTGGTCTAAAAAAATCACAACTAGATTATTTTCCAACATCTTTCAGTCCTAATACCAGGTATCGGTATTGGGCTGATACCAGCCTTTTTTCAAGGTATCGGTACTCGTGAAGGCTGCAGATACCAGCAGCAGATACTCTTGGCAAGAAAATCTTAAGTTGAGCAAGTCCTCCTCGCCACTAGGTGCTGCTACTTTCTGCTGTTTAATACCACGACAAATATGTGTCAGGTCCTGTTCAGACAACATGAATAAATCAGGAGGAGTTAACTATTACACTGTTTGATTTTGCTCTTTAGTTTATTTAAAAAATACTTAAACTCTGACTGGTGTTAGTTTCATTGTGCACTTTTAACATATATTTTTTCATATTTATCAAAAAGTTATAAACTCAGTGAGAGTTTGTGGTTTATTTGGACTTAATGTCAGAGTGACTGTGCTGTCTTTGATCCAAATGATCTGTCACTGTTTATTGAAACTTTATGTATCAAAAGTACGAGTAGTATTGGTGCCCAGTGAGTACTCAAGAGTATTTGTACTGGTACTGGTCTGCACAAAAAGTGGTATCAAACGTCCCCAAAGATTTTTCATGCATCCTAGCTTAAAAGAGGGAACTAAAGTATGTTTTTCAACAGTTTATCCATGAGGAGGGGAGACTCCTTCCCTGACTCCTCATGTGCACACTGTTTGTGTTTGTATCCAGGAGAAACCTCGTCCTATGCGCCCACGGTTAGAGGACCAGGAGAAACCATCAGTTCTGGAAACAACAATAAGTAACACCGACCTCTGACCTCGCCGTGCTAACTGCGTTTTTTAGAAACCTTCAGAGCCTCAGGTCGAGCAGCCGCTCTTTGAAGCTCCTCTATTTTCCAAACCATTAATTTAACTGTTGGCACAGCTGAGCGCTGATACTTCAGGAGAGTAAAAGAAGATTTGCTGCTTAACAACGTGGATTTATTGATTTTTTTTAACATAACAGTTTGTTACAGGTCGTCATGCTCTGAACTTTGCTGTGGAGCTAATTGGCTCCGTCGTTATCACACATCACGGTGACCAAATGAAGAATATAAGATACAAACCATCATCAATGCTTTTCAAAGTGCTTTGAAATATTTACTGCAAGAGAGGAAATAAAAAGTGCAAAGTCCAGTTCATAATATTTGTCAAGGATGGAGCGTCTGGCTTCTTGGTTTGCACAGAACGTGTGAGCTCTTAAGCCGTTTCATTAGTGTAAATGTCAGAGGCTAAGCATCTCCTGGGAAGAAACAACAAAACACTTTATGTGAAGAGGCTAAGAGGCGTCTCCTCTCATGACAGAGGAAAGCCGATCAGCCTTTATTTACTCTTCACTTCTCCTGTTTTTTTAAACAGAAGTCGTCCTCCGACACATCGCCTGCATACCTGTGTGATCAGTTTTCCTCTCTGCACTTTCTCTGAACCCCATTAGCCTTGCAAATCATGTCAGGATCCCTTTCCAGACAGTATCTCTTAATTAACATGTTGACATTTATGCAAAACAGGAGAGAAGTTTTTATTTGGTGCAGGTCTTGCTCCTTTTTCCTGCTCGGTGTTCACGTTATCTGTCACATGCAGGTTTGTGAATGAAACGCTCCCTGAAGCAAAGGTCGACTCTGACCGATTTCAATTACTCATCCGTCAGAAATCGTCAGCTGATCTTAATCTGGGATCAAACTGCTGTTTGACTGACAGCTCTGTGGTGAGAAGAAAACACGTGTGAAGGGCAGGATGCAGATGGGAGACGCTCGGGGTGTGGGAACTGCTCACCAACCGGTTCTCAGATCTCAGAAATGCAAAGTTATCATCAAATATTTTGCATGCAGAAAGCTTCTGCTCACGTCAGGTGGAAAACTGTCAAATGCACGTTCATGGTTGTGGTATTCTGCTTCCTGTTTTTCACTAAAGTGAGCAAAGCTGTTGTCTTTGTTTCACAACACTGTGTTTGCTCACTGATGACAATCTGACTGAATTATGCAGCTGGATTTTTTTTTATCTCCTGTTTGTTTGGTCAGATTGGCTGCTGCGCATTTAGCTGTTTGTGTGCACATGCATCAAAGTGTGTGTGTGCGTGCGTGTGTGTGTGAGACATCCTGACCTTCAGGTGGTTTCTCAGAGTAAACACAGATCCAGAGAGGAAATAAATCACGGAGAATAAAAGCAGCAGAAGAGCGCAGTGGAGTCTTTCTGCTAACGCTCAGAGTCAGAGTGGAGTTAAACTTCCATCTTTGTTATTATCACCTCGCTGCAGTGTTACCGTACGATGAAATCCCTCCTGCTCTCTCAGCCTGCACAGTGGAGCAGTGCAGAGCTGGCTGTTGTCCTTAATGAGTGCACTAAATCAGCCAGGATGCTCAGGATGCAGCATGTTAAATCACAATGAGCTCTTTGTACAGGAAGTGACAAAGGAGCTTCCACTGGCACGACCCAGCGATTGAACAACCTCCGATAACAAGCACAGGAGGAGGAGAAGAAAAAAAACAAACTGCCCATAAATGATGCTCACATTCTGCTGGAGGAGGAGGTTTGGTCCTGGAAAGAAATGTCAATGAGAGGAAAGGAAGGAAGGAAGGAAAGGAGATGAGAGAGGGACAGAGGGGTCAGCGGGGACGGCAGATGGATGAGAGGAGGGGGCCCGGCAGGTTCCACTCTGTACGTGTGCGACGTGTGTTCACTGTTAAATTCTGCTGAGCTCACAAACAGGAGAAAAAAAGGGAAATTTGATAAAACTGAGGAAGACAGATGCAACAGAATCCATGTGGGAGACTTTTTCTGTGGTTATCAGTGATGAAAAATATTTTGGAAGCAAACAAAAAAGCTGTTACTAGGAAATAACTGAAACCCGATCCCTCAAATTTTGCTGACTGAATGGGTATAATTGATCAAATTTATATTTTGGAGAAGCTGTCATTTTCTCTAAAGGTTTAGAAAGACTTATTTTAAAGAATCTGGTCCAAATGGACAGAATATGTTAAACCTGTGTGGCCGGATTTTATGTGAGTGAAGGAGAGAAGAAAAGGTTAACTTTTAATTATTTTTTTTATTTAATAATTTTATTGAATTTTATTATTTTATTCAATTTTATTTTATTATTTTTTTATTTTGTTTTATTATTTTATTTTAGTATTTTTATTCTATTTTTTTAGTATTTTATTTTATTGTATTTTATTATTTTGTTTTGTTATTTTTTAGTATTTCTTTCTATTTTTTTATTTTTTTTGATTTATTATTTTATCTTATTATTTTATTCCATTGTTTAATATTTTATTTGATTTTATTTTATTGTATTTTGTTTCTTTATTTAATATTATTTTATTTAATATTATCTTATATTTTATTTTTTGGCTTGCTTGGTTTTCTTTAACCCTCTATGGTACAAACTGTAATGCCAGTTAAAAAATAATATTTTGAGTGTTTTTTTTTTTTCTTAAAGATTATCAAATAAACATAATCTGAAGAAATAATAATAAAAAAATTGTAGATATTTTTGGGGTTTGGTGCCTTGAGGCAGCACTGTACTGTAATGGTCACTCATTGCAAAAAGAGAGTTATTTATTTATATTTCAACTTTTTTTTTTTAGTTGAAAAATAGAATAAAAAAGGCTAGCACGCACATCCTATGTAGACTTTAAAGTCTGAGAAAAACCGATTCTGCTCTAGATGTCACTTACTTCCATTAAACTATTGTCTTGGGAGCTATTTTTTGGTGTGCGGATCTCTTTACTCATTTTTCATGTCTAAAATTTTTTTGTAAACACGTGGATAATACTTGATGGCCTCAACAGTTTACAGTGCATGACATAAAAGGCGTAAAATCCTCAAAAAATAACTCTTTACAAAATTTCATGTCTGAACGTTTTCTGCTGGCCACTCTGAACCACCGAGGAACGCCCCATTGAAACGAATGGGTCAAGGAGACTCAACATATTTTATACAACTTCACATGAACTATTTCACAAAACACTTCACTCTTTTGGCTGTCAGGAGACAAACTTTTCATTGTGGGAAAAATATGTGGAGGACATGAGCCTGTGCTCTGTTAAGAAGACGACGAGAGCCAAGTCTAAACTTTATTAAAACTAACATCAAATTTATCCAGGTGAAAACTGAAGAGGCAGCATTTATATCTTTATGCGTTTCCTTAAGTTAGTTCGCAAATAAAGTAAATTAAACTATTAGAGACACAGCTTTACTTGTTTATTAATATGAACATATTTTTTTTAGACTGAGAAAGACACGTTAAAAATGTTATCGGACAGTTTTGAAGAGGGAAAGTAGAAAGAGGGTCACATGACAAATTCAATCACTGCTATTGGTTACTCAAGTTTTTTTTCTCTTTTAAAAGTATTTTATGACAAAACCAAGTCCTCTTTGTTACATGGGTTTTCTGCCTAGAGGCGACGAGGTACCATAGAGGGTTAAAATGGATCTTCCCAGGTTTTGTTGTAAATCTTACGTTACTGTAAAAAAAAAAAAAAAACACTTAGAAGAGCTAAACTGTTGAAAAAAATATCAAGTATTTTTTCCTACTTTCTTTTCCTTAATAAAGAAAGAATATGATAATGAATAGATGAATAAATGAATCTGCTGAGCTCACTCGGCTGCAGCTTTCATCTCCCTGAGAAGAAACAAACTGCTGCACCGGAGCCGTATTGATTTCTCAGGCTCCGAGCTTCATTCACTCCTGGTGTTTGGGTTCATCTCTGACACGTTTTGTGTTTTTTTCTGAGGTAAAATCATCTGTTTGCTTCAGAAACTGTGTGTTCAGCCGCGGCTGAGCAGGATTCCTCTCTGCGGGGGTGAAACGTGTTTGTTTGTATGTGTTGTTGTTGTTTCTCTGAAGCTGTTGTCCCCCCCACTGGAGGCTCTCCACAGCTGGTCCGACCCCGGTCTCCCCCTCTCTGCCCTTGTAACACCCACACACTGTTTTTTGTTTTCTCCTTTTTGAAGGACTTGGAGTGCCGCGCTCTTCACTTTTTTCCCTCTATGATTAAACAAAAGCTTTTGTTGGCTTTGGAGAGATGAGTAACGCTGTGACTCTGGGCACAGTCGGCTTCAGAGCGCGGCCTTCGTTTTCTGTGCTTTTATCAGCTGGACTAATTATTATGTATCAGCAGAAAACACTGAGGGAGCATTAAGGCTGTTAGCAAACTGCATCATTCTGTGGAGTAAAATGTGTTTTACAACAAAAGCAGGAGTGACGCGTTCCCCTCGGCGTCACGGCTCCCCGCAGAGAGCGGTAATGACGGGGCACAGGGCCCAGCCCCCGAACGCTGATGTGGTTCTGCTTCCGGGATTTGAGCTTCTGTTGCTGCTGGTTGAGGCTTACGAGGTTTTCATGCTTCACAGGGAGCTGTTAAGTCGACCACATGAAGAGACGACACAACAGAGGACTAAAATAGCCCGACGGCGCCTCACTCACTTATCCAACTCATTATAGGTGCTTCCTCCATTTGATACGGATTTCACTTTCTCTCTGGAGCTGTGTGGGAGTGTGCATATGTGTGCTACAGTCTGCATTTACATGAGCTGCACGGGCTGGGCTGATCTGATGAAAACTACAAACATACACCAGACGCTTCCAGCTCAACTTCCATTCCACTCTGTGAAAGTCAAAGCTGCTTTTACGAGAGACGAAGGAAGAGAGAGGGACGGGCATTTTGAGCAGAAGAGCTACTCGATAGTCACTCATAACTATTCCAAGATTGTCGTCAATCAAAGATGGAGAGGGTTTACGCTCAGTGCAGAAAGTGCAGAAATACAAGCATCTGCATGAGTCCTCACACAGAGATCACCGTGATAATCGAGTGGGAAATAATTCATAGCGTAAAAGTGCGGCCACTCCCGGCAGAAAAGATGAATCAGTTAAGATAACCTGGAAAAATCTCAGGACAGAATTGTAAATGTGTTGTAAACGAAGGCAAACTTCTTTGACTCTGTTTAGTACTCTGGTAGGCGCACGTTTGTGATACATCGCCCCCTGCAGTTTGGGAATGGACACCAACGGACGCCGCACGTGTTGTTAAAAAGCATAAAAGCCTCATGCATTCCCTCACGCGTCACGTCCACACAAAAAGCAAAACACAGCCTTTAAGCTATGCTAGGCTAACCTTGCAGAGTTGGCACTGCACCTGTTGACTCCTGGTCTGGCTTCAGTCATTACACTGCAAAAAACTGAAACCTCATCAAGTGTTTTTGTCTTGTTTTCTGTACAAAATCTCTTTTTAGACTCAATCTGTGCCACATTCACCTGATCAGTCCAGAAAAATGTCTTATTTCAAGTTGTTTAAAGACAAAAATGAGGCTTAATTGCTTGTGACAAGTTAAAAAAATCAGCCAATGGAACAAGAGAAAAGTTTTTTGTATTAATCTGGTTTTAAGCAAATTTTCAATCAAATGTTTCTTGTGTCATTGGCAGATTTTTTTTTAACTTGTTACAGGAATTCAGACCTTATTTTGTCTTCGAATAACTTGAAATAAGACATTTTTCTGGATTGATCAGTTGAAACTGACTTGTATTGTGTATAACAAGACAATTTTACTTAAAATAAGACAAAAACACTTGATAAGATTTCAGTTTTTTGCAGTGTATGCCACTTTGTTGCCGTAGTAAAGTTAAATATGATCTGGTTTGGACCAGAGAAGTTTGATACCACTTTTTTTCAAACCGTTACCAGTACGAGTACTCTGTCTTGAGCACTCACCAACACCAAGTACCTCTAGTACTTTGTTTATGATTGACAAATCATTTCCATTAAGTCCAAAATAAACCGCAAACAACTCCGAGTTTACCCTTTTCTTTTTTAAATAAATCAACAAAAGAACAAAAAAAACCTTAAAAAAATTAACCACTGTCAAAGTTTTAGTTATTCTTTAAAAACAAACTGAAGTGTATATCTTTCATGTTGTCTGAACAGGACCTGATGCATGTTTGCCATGGTGTCAAACCAAACAGTATCAGCTGCCTTCACGAGTATCGATACATTAGATTAAGGCTGGTCCAGCCCGATACTAATACCTGGTATCAGTACTCACCCATCCCTAGTTTGGACCATAGACTGTATAAAACATGGACGTAGTCTTGCTAACGTCACCCATCTGTTTCTGAAACAGAAAATGAAGCAGATCGGCTATAGCGGCCATATTGGTAGTGGCAAGGGCTTCACCTACAGCCATAGGACACCTGTTGGTCACGTGACCCTCAGCTGTGCCTCTTATTGGGGGAGCTCGGGATCCTAATATCCTCTGAACGGCTGAGTTAGAAAGAAATTCACCCCCCGTACAGTGGGAGCTGCGACTCAGACAGGAGACGTTTTTTTGAACCAGGCTGTAAATAGGTTAATTTCTGTTTTGAAAACAGCTTTTTTTGGCTTGGTGTGTTTGTGACACTCGTGAAACAGTAGAGTTTAGCACTTCACCATTGTCTCATATTCTTAGACCAGAGGTTGCCGCTTGGTTTGGACTTTTTTTTTTTATTGTGAAAGTCAGTGAGCATTTTAGAAGGTTTCCATGCACAACTTCCTGTCCCACTCGACCTGCTTTATGTGAAATTGACGAGTAACAGCTTCAGCTTCCTGCATAAATCTGCTGCAAACAGGACGAAGCTATTGTTACATGACACATTTGAATTTTTTATGTCCATGACTTTTTGAATACTTGAAAATCTTTTCCATCCCAAAGAAGAACCTTGAAGATGATGATGTTGCAGAGTTTGTTTCAGGACTTGGTTTTGTTAAAAAAGCAGTTACAGTCTGAAAATCGAGGCTATCCACTCATCTTCACGTGACCTTCAGGAACTCTTCCAAGTAAAGACGACTCAGAAGCAGCTCGAGCCTTTTGGAGAAACTGGGTCAGCTTGTTTCAGGCCTGGAAAGCAGCGTGTCTTTTTTACACATCCTCATCACATTCACCTCCCCTCCTGCTGTTCACTTCTCTCTCAGGGAATCCTCTCCCCCCTGCACCGAGGAGGAGGAGGAGGAGTGAGGCCAGACCTAAAAATAGGAGCTGTTCTTCCTCCTCTTTCCCCCTCTGCATGCAGACCACTCTCTCTGTTCCTGCAGAGACCCCCGCGTGCCCCCGTGTAGATCTGATTCTCCTCTCCGTCGTCCTGCCTGTCACAAAGGTCACCTTCACCCGGAGCTCTTCTGCAAAGTGGGCATGTTGAACCACTCTGATCCGGTGTCCTCCACCCTCCCTTCACTTTGCATTAAAACAAACACGCGAACACACCCATTTCCTCCCATGTCCTACATTTGTCTCCACCAGTGGGAGAAAAACAGCTAATGAAGCTGGCGTTCAGCTCTGCAGCCAGCTGGTGTGTGCAAGCCGACCTGGGCTGGAGGAAATGCTTTTTACTTTCACAGGAGGAGTGTGCATCTTCTGAAATAATTACACTCAGATCAGGAGTGTGCAGAACGTCTCGTGCTTTGTTTTAACCGATGCATTAATGTGCAGGGTGCAGTAATGCAGAAGTCAACGGAAATGAAGCACAGAGCTGGGTGCAGATGCACTCTGTGAACTTCCACTTATGGGTCGTATAAAAACATTAGAGAGGTAATGTGAAGCGTTCATTCACGGCCTGAATGTACTGTACAGATTTATGCAACAGATAAAGATTACCTAATACAAGAAAGGAGAGAAGGAGCTGTACAGATCGGAGAGACGCGGGTGCAGATATCACACCAGTTTCTTTTTTCTTCTTTTCCTGGCACCGAAACAGTCCATGAGCCGGTTTGCCAGCCCCTTGACGAGACAGAAGGAGCCCAGCCAAGGATCAGGCTCACGGGGATTATTTATAGAGTTGAGTGGGCTTCACGGACGCAGGCGTGGAATGTGTCAGAGAGAAAATGCATCATTGATCAAAGACTGCTCAGAGATGTCGTCTTATTTTTGCCAAACGCCGAGCAGAGATGGAGGTTTGGAACAAAACAATAGCCTTCTCCAAAGGCCCGCTGCATGTGTGCGGAGCTATAGTAAGCCGGCCTGCTCTGCTACCCACACGCAGTCCTCTGCACCTACACAGGTGATTGAACTTCTCTGAACGCTCGCCAGGTTTAGCCTCCTTCTCTTTTTGTACTCCAGTGTCTAAATAGCTTCTCAGCTCGGGGTGTTTAAAATACACACACGGTGGGCGTTTGGAGAGTGAGTGTGCTGCTCATGGAGGCTGGTGTGTGTGCCTCCATGCTACGATGTGGGTTTTACAAAAGAAGCAGTGTGTGTGTGTGTGGGGGAGTTTGTGAGGAGGTGCAGAACTTCTTCAAGGAGTGTGTCACCAAAATTCTTGATTGGGATTTCATGCTTTGGATTTCTGACTCCGCCTGAGGAGAGACTCGTAAACACAGTGATGATGATGATGATGATGTTGTTGTGTTGTGGTTTGTCAGAACCACGAGGGGCATCTGTAAGACGGAGCAGGAGACTCACCCACCTTCCTCCTCCCTGTGCGTCCGTTCAGGGAGCTGGAAGAGGAGAAAAAGTGAGGTGAGGTGCAGAGCGGCTGGAGGAGGTGTCCTGTACTGCAGCAGCAGCTGCAGCAGCAGCAGCACAGCTCTCTAGCGGCAGGCGGGGGCACTTCTTTCTCTGTCGCCATTCACTGCAATGCAGACGGCACTCAAGGTTAAGCCTGAGCAGCTGCACTGACAGAGTGAAGTGTGAGGATGACGAGGCCTGTATGAAAGCAGGCCAACACAAGGTAAAGAGCAAAGGTCTTCAACCTGTGGCTCTGGAGCCTCATGTGGCTCTTTGACTCCTTTTCAGTGGCTCCCTGTAGCTTAAAATAAAAAATATTCTTGAAATAAAGAATTTTAATTTTTCTCACAGAGGGCATTGATGATTAAAGACACTGACATCTACATTTTGTTAGATAAAATTAGATCACATCTGCCAATTAGACTGTCACATTTTTTGGAGATTTTTGCAAATTTAGAAAAACAAAACTTTTTGGAAAATTTTTGAATTTTTGAAATTGTTGCCAGTTTGAAATTTATTTTAATTTCTGAAAATTTTGCGTTTTATTTAAATTTTCTTTTATTAACAATTTCGCATTTTTTCCATTTTTTTAAATATGGGTAGATTATTTTAATTTTTAAAATTTAGGGAATTTTTTATAAATGTAGGTTTACTTTTTAAATGTTTTTTTTTTAAATCTTGCAACTTGTTTATTTCATAAATTTTGCAAAATTTTTAAATTGTTGCAAAGTGTGGATTTTTTTTTAATTTTTAGGAATTTTTCAAATAATTAAAATTCACTTTCATGACAAATTTTGCATGTTTTTTCTTAAATTTATGACATATTAGCAGATTTTTAAATTTAATAATACTGGGAATTTTTAAAGGTGTTGTTACATTTTTTTAAATTAATTTTTTTTTGAAGAAATTTTGCATCTTGTTAATTTCATAAATTTTGCGATTTTTGAAATTTTTGCAAGTGTGTATTTACATTTTTTTCAATTTTTTTTTTTTTTTAATTTGGCATATCATTTAAATTCCCTTTTAAAAAAATCTTTTTTTTTTTTGCAAATTTTTGATATATTGGTTAGTTTTTTTAAATTTTGGGAATTTTTTATTTTTATTTTTCCACATTCTTTAATTTATTTATGTCTTAAATCTTGCAACTCGTGGAAATTTCATTAATTTTTCAAATTCATCAAAATTATGAAATTATATGTATTTTTTTAATGTCAAAAGTATTTTTACAATTTTTTTCAAAATAGAAAACTAAGACAGTACATGTACAACTTTAGAAACATAAAAAAACTTTTATTTAATTTTTTTTTTTACTAGATTTTTACTATGTATGGACAGAACAACTGTACATTTTGATGCTGCTGACAGGTTGAATTTAATGCTTAGAAAACACTAGCTAGTCTGAATGAATGTAGCTGAGTGGTGCTGCTGCATCTTTATGATGATGTAGACTGATGATCCGTCTTTACCAGCAGCTCTGTCTGCAGTCCTCTGGTAGGCTGACGTCTGTGTGAGGTAGACGGTGAGAGCTGCAGAGTGACATTTACTCTCAACCAGCTCCCTCCTGCCTGGCCTTAATAAACATGTCAGTCTGAACATCGCTGAACACTAAGGACCCCCCGCCTGGAAGTGGTCTGAGCCTCAGAGAGCTCCTGTACAAACTTTCATTGGATGTGGATCAGGGAAAGGCCACATCTGGTGCAGCCTGAGCTACTGCAGTAATCTGGCTTCCTGCTCTGCAGCCTGACATACCAAAAAAAAAAAAACAGAGGCAGGATGTACGGATTTCCACAACCGATGGGTCTGTAAGTGCACGTTGGTGTGCACCCGAAAGAATTCCTCTGGCTTCCCCTCGCTTCGCCTCCAGGGCTCAGGCAGACGATTCATTCATTTCAGCGGCTTCAAAACAGCTGCTTCTGTCGGATGTTATTCAGGAAGTGATAGATCATTTCCCACAGGGTGGAACATCCAGCACACGGCCGGTCCAACCTTAATTGTTTCCCAGTATCAATCTCGCGTCTTTATTGGCGCTGCATGAGGGGATAAAAGTAAAGGCAGAAGCAGAGTGTGAGCGTAAAAAGGGAATTATTCAGGAAGCCAGAGCTGAGCAGATGAAGTAACAGAGAGAAATATAAAGAGGGAGAGCAAACAGAGGAGCTGGAGACAGAGGAGGGGACTGATGACAGGACCAAAGTGTCAAAGCACCATTGTCAACAATTATCCTTTCAGTGGTCATCATCAGGAGCTCAGCAAACACACTCTGCTGTCACACACTCGCTCCAGCTCTGGCAAACACAGAGCAGATCCGGAGCCTGTGGCTGAAAAACATTTGGGGAAATGAGAAAACATTGTGGTAATGAATGTAATGAGAGGAATGCTGTGAGATCAGACAACACTCTTTAATTAAAGCGGCGCGGACCACGGGGAAGTATTAAAACAGAGTTCAGAGTCGATGGGAGCCTCCAGTAGTGAGAGCTGAGACACAGCTTATCACATCAGCACCAAACCGTTTTTATCCTCTGCTTTCAGTGATAAAAACCTCAGTCAAAATTTAACTTCTGTCACTTTCATGAAGACAGTAAATCAAACACATGCAAAGGTCCCCGAGCGGCTTCAGGTCATGAGATTCTTGACAGGGATCTGCAACCTTTACCTTCAAAGGAGACATTTTCTCTCAGCTCAACTTGGTTAAGGTCATTCAGGAGCCACAAAATCTACATTATCTCCACAATAAAGACAAAAAAGTGTGTATGATTATGTATATATCAAAAATCAATAAAATTATATAAACAAAAAAGTTTTTTTTGTGTTTATATAATTGTACATGGGATGTCTTGTTTTTTATATTTAAACAAATGCAGATTTTTGGACTTTTTTAAAATTAAGAAAATTAAGAAAAAATGAAAAATTTGTAATGTCATCGATTTTATAAAATTACAAAATTGATAATATTTCAATAAATTACAAAATTCTTCCAGAACTTTGAAATTTCTTTACAAAAAAAATTGGCAAATATTAAAAAAATTGAACAATTTTTAATGTCATAAATTTTGCAAAATTCTTCAAAAAAAATTGAAAATTGAAAAAATTTGCAACATTTTATAGAAAATACGAAATTTTAAAAAAAATTGCAAATTTTTTAAAAAAATTTGCCAAAATTTCATTAATTTAAGAACACTTAAAATGTTACTGCAGATATTTGCCAAATTTTCAGGAAATTCAAAAAAATTGTGAAAATGTCAACAATTTGCAAAATCTCTTTTTTTCTTAATTTGAAAAACTGTCCAAAAATTAAATTGCAAAAAAAAAACAACTTGCAAAATTCCCCAAAAAGTGAACACTTAATTGCATTATATATACCTTCTATAAGAAAAACAAAAATTCTTTATTTCAATTATTTTGTTAAAAGCTATTAATCTTATTAATCACTGTTTTAAACGTTATAACACTGTTACTGTTAGCGACAGTGAAATGAAGTGCGTTTCTCTGTTGCTCAGCCAGGCTCAGAGAGGAGCTGCAAATAAAATGTGGGGAAAGCGTCAGACACGCGAGTAATGATGAGAACAATCATGTTGACATGTCTTTAACATAGAGCTGATGCTAAAGTCAACTTTTCTTTAACAAATCTCACACAGCTACCTGTGTGTGTCTGTGTAACCTCAGTCAGAGAGGATCTCCTGCAGCGTCTTTGGATCAAACCAACTTTGGGGAGAGAGGGGGGTGTGCTTTTCCAGGTTTGAATGTAAGGCACAAGTAGCCGACTTGGGAAAGTAATGTGAAACTTTAACTAATTGCTTTTTAAAGTAACTTGTCCAACACTGATAAAGACCTTTATACGACAGAAACAGAACGTTCACCCAAAGGTCCCGCAGTGCCACGGGTGCATGCATTTTTCGGTGTATGGGCAGCCCCACAGAGGATTGGATTGCCTTGTAATCTTGGGAGACTCTGTTCTGGGTCAGAATACATTAGAGCTGAATGTGAGCAGAGAATAGTCAATGAAGGAGCAGCGCCAGAGAAATCATGAATGTAAGCCGGCGAAACAACCTTCAAACAGCCTCAGCTGAAGCAGGGGAACATTGGAGGGGATTGTACATTCAGCAGGAGATTGTTAGTGGATCCAGAGACAAACAGCCCCCCTGCTATGCCCCCCTCCCCTCTTCTTTTGCAAGCACAAGGATTACTCTGTTATTATTTAACACAGCCTCTGCAGAATTACACACATGACTTGACAGACACACAATCACTCAGAGTGAGTGGGAGCTGAGAGTGACAGCGGACACTTTGCCGGGGAAGAGAACAGCCACAGACGGATCAAACCGGAGCGTGTGACTGCGATGAAATGAGCTTGAACTAGATGTGACTTAACCCTGCAGGATGGACACACACTAACACACACAGAAACACACACACTCTGCTTCTTCAACTCTTTATCTCATGCTTAGCAACAAGCATGCACACATGCACACGCAGAATCTCACCTGGGCTGAGCTCATGAAGTAGCTTATGCAGGAAATAATTGGCCCCATTGGTGATGGCGATGCAGAGCAGCCGGGGACGAGGGCGGAGTGACGGGGAAGTCGCAAGAGAGCCTGACGCTGAGTTGCATGTGCACCGTGATGATGTGTGTGTAGTGAAGTCTGAAAAGATGTGTGAGCTCACCTGCAGGTTTGCAGAACGTGTTTCGTGGCCTTCCGGCGGATCGAGCACAGAAAGCGAATCAGAGATGAAGGCTGTGACTGAAATATCCGAGTTGGATTACAGCACTTGTTGCTTTTTTTCTGCGGTTCCCCCGCTCGATAGCATTGACCTCCGCTCTCTGCGGGCCGGTAATTAGTGCAACTCTTTGTTGCTCTTTGGCTTGTTTGGCGTTCTCTGGGGGGGATTTCCACTTATTATCTGAGCATGGAAAGAGTGTTAAAAGCAGAATCGGGGCTTTGCATTCCAGGCACAGCAAGCGCTCGGCACAAAAGACCACCTGGATGAAAACGTAAATCCATCCGTGCGCTGGAAGCAACACAAACATGTCTGCTCACTCCTGACTCGTGCACGTTCCCTCTCCTGTTCACACATTATGCTCGTGCTCGGAGCAACTTGCACCAAGATGGTGTGATGAGTTGCACAATGTGCGGCTGAGAGTGCCGCTGTGAGAATTTAAGCGCTCGCCCACACCAGAGATTACAGTGACAAACGGTGACAGGCCCGAATTCCCACTCCCCCCTGACTCTCTTCCCCTCATCCGTCTTTTTTTACTCCCTCCATCACTCCCTCGCCTCTCCTGTTTCCAGAATCTGTGTTCAATTTAAGATGCTTTATAAGCATGACAGAAAACAGTGTTATGTTGCCAAAGCGAAATGGCTTTGACATTGTATTTATCCCTCCATCTCTCCTTCTCTTTTTATGCCCCTTTGGGAATCTGCTTCTTCTTGCTGATTTAATTTTCTTCGTGGAGGCACAAACATCTTAAAGTTAAACCCAGTAAATTAGCGCCCTTTAAACGTCTCGGTCTCTGTTTTACGTCCCTGTGATGTCTCCTTTAGTGAGTCTGTTAGGACTGTCTGTCAGGATTCAGATGGTAGCCTGCGCAGCCATCTTGGACACAGAGAGGAAGCAGCTCTGTAATCCCTTTGGGGTAATGACGAGCAGCCCAGACTGGAGGAAGAGGGAGGGAGCGTTGACCTTGCTCTCGTCCAAGTAGACCGAGGCCGACTGAGCTGGGAAGTCCTTCAAGGCAAAATAAGATCTCTGAAGTCTTAAGCCCTGTTTCCACCGAGCGGTTCAGTTTGGTTCATCTCTGTACGGCATTTTTTGGCGTTTCCTTTGACTAAAACCAGGACAGGTCCCCAGATTACCAGCCCACTTGGCGCCCTCCTGTTCTGGCTGACAGACCGCCTACTAAGAAGGGCACAATTGGCTTTGGAAACTCACCCAGTACCAAACTGTACTGATCCAAACTGGACCACTTGGTAGAAACAGGGCTTTTTACTTGTGGTTCTTTTTTGGGCATGATTCATTTTGCCTCAGCTCCACTAAAATCTACTTTATCTTCACCACAAAGACAAAGCAGTGTGTGACATTCTAAACTTGGTGAAAATATGGTGATTAGTAACCTAAACAAAAAGTTTTTGTGTTTATAAAATTGTTCGTGTGTGATGTCTTGGTTTTATTATTTCCCTTTTTTTTTGCAAATGTAAAAAAAAAAATAGTAATGTCATACATTTGCAAAAATATTGAAATTTAAAAGTTTAAAAAGTTTAATAAAACAAAATTCTAAAACTTTGAAAAATTTTACAAATTCAAAAAAAAGTATAATGTAACTTTAAAATTTTTTAAAATTTGCAATATTAAAAAAAATATTTGTTTTTGCAAAATTAAAAAAAAATGAAAATAAGTAAAAATTCTAAAATAATTAAACATCTGTAATGTCATACATTTTATAAATTTGCTAAATCAATGAAATTTTAATAAGGGCAAAATTAAAGAAAAATATTTAAACACCTTAAAATTTGCCAAAAGTTCATAAATTCACAAAAAATAAGGAAAATGTTGCTTAAAAATTGTAAATAATTTGCAACTCTTTAAAAAACAAATTGAGAAATTTTAAAATTTAAAGACAATTTTGAAAAGAAGCAAAAATAAAAAAAACACATTTTAAAACATTTGCTAAATTTTATAAAACTTGTGAAAATGTAAAAAATGAAGAATTTACCAAAATAGGCATCTAGAAAAAAAGAAAATGTGGATTGTTTTTCAATAAATTTGAAAAAAAATCTCGATACATTGGAATAAAAAAAAAATTGCAAAAAGCAAAAAAAAAAAAAAATCATGATTATATATAGTGTGAATGTTCTTCAACACCAATACACTTTTTAAGAAAAATAAAAATGCTTTATTTCAGTGATATTTAATAAACCTACAAGGGGCCACTGCAAACGAGTCGAAGAGCCACATAAGGCCCCAGAGCCGCAGGTTGAAGACCCTTGGTGCTGCCAAATACTCAGATTATGTGTTTATTCTTTTTCCTCTGTGATGTTATAAATATGTTGAGAAGCGGCTTTTGAATTAAAAAACAAAAGATAAAGAGCACTTCTGTCCTGAAAAAGTGGATTTAGATAAATGTTGTTACTCAGGGAAGACTTTTTCAGCAGAATGAAACAAAACATGAGAAAACCTGTTGGTAAAATCTGTTTGTCTGAATCGTTGGGATCTGTTGTGTAATGTGGCCGTGCTCTCCCAGTTTCGCAGACATTGATCCTCACATGCAGGTAAACACAGCTCACACACTCTGACTCCAACATCATCAGGAGGGCTCCGCTCTGTTCTGCCTTCATTCCCCATTACCCACGCTCCCCTGCCGCCTTATTCACCGACTCACACCGCACGCACGCCATTGACGCAGGAGTTCTGTGGGTGAGACGGGATCTGAGCCGTGTCTGACTGCTTCACATCAGACCTGCTTCAGAGCAGAGATGTGACAGGAGGAGCTGGGAGTGGAGAGGTGGAGGAAGTCGGTCTCTGTGTGTCCAGAGTCCCTCAGGATCACCTTTAGGAGACGAATCCATCCTCTCTGAGTGGCGAATGAGCAGTTAAGCTCCAAAAGTTTGCAGCTTTTCTCTGTCATTTCACAAATCAAGCAGGGGAGGAAGCGTCTGATTTTTCGTGGTGCTTGAGATTTACCAACTCAGATGAAACAGGCGTTATTTTTCATGTTGAGCATTTCTTGTTCTCTAGATTTAATTTGGGCATCTCTCTTGATGCATTGGTCTGTTTTTTTGCAGCACTTATTTTTGCATGTCTCCTTGACTGAATTTGTTTTCTGTTTGCATACAGTTTCACAATTTGCATTGACCCTGAATAACAATGAGTCACTTAAATAAATCTCATCTTTCCCCACATTTACTTGGTAAAACACTGCAGTCTAACTCACAACCTGAGCGCTAATGTCGCGTTAATTACGTCACTTCGTTAGCCCTGAGCAGAAAGCATCATCAGGGATGAAGAAGGGACGTAGAAGGTGTGAGGGTTTACAAAAATACCCCCACATTTCAGAGGCGACGGCACAAAACAGCAGCTGGTGCAGCCAGAGGCTCGGACGCGCCCTCACTCATTCGCAGAAACACTGACATCTCCAGGAAGGACTCAAAGGTGCGATAAAAAAGGGAGGGGAGGAAGGTCAGTGAGGGGAAAAATGAACAGAAGAGTTATCTCATAAGTTTGAAATGAGCGATATTTTAGAGTTTTCCCCCTCTGTGATGAAGTGTTAAACCGAGAACCGAGTAACCAGGTTTTATGGTTTTGCACTTCCCTTCTATAAATAGAGTCAGGTTTTAACAGCGTGTTTAACGGGCACTCTGTGCCTACTTGCGTTTTATTGAGAGGCAGGAGCCGGGGGTTACAGCCTGCTGTCCTGCCTGGCTGTCCGGCTAATTGTAACAGCATGTTAATGAGACATAAGATTACCCTCGCGCTCTTTGACCCTGTGCGGCTGCAGCGCGTCTCTGACGAGCGCCTGGAAACAATCAGACCTGAACAGATCTCTCCCTCCTGCCTCCTCCTCAGTCTGCTCTGTGCTTTCTCTCAGCTTTCTTCACATTTCTGAAATACCCAAGACGCTGCAAACGTCCATCTGGTTGGTTTTGGATTGAATCAGTGGAGAGAGGAGCTGTCTCTTTGGACAGTTTATCAAATAGGATGTGATTTAAACTGCAGTTTTCTGTCTAAGGAGGAGAAAAGATCATGTTAGTGAGTGTAAAGAGCGTGACATTTGGAGTTTCCTTTAGATTTATATCCAGAAAAAGAGACTTTGATGAACAGACGGAGGTTTTGGAAGAATTTCAATCTGTCCTTTTCACTCCCTGGTAACCTCTGTGAAAGAGTCTGAATCATATTATCCTTCAGCTGAACCGAGAGAAACCTTGTTACCCTCAAAGTCTTGGCAAGGGAACATGAATTACCACAAGCCCTTGGGTCTCAGCAGAAGTTTTCCTACAATGACATAACTATTCCTCAAAGAGAAAAAAGACATAAAACCAAGGGTCTGCAACCTGCGGCTCTGTGACTCCTTTGCAGTAGATTCTTCTTCTTCTTGTAGCTTTAAAATTATTTTTTTTCTTTGAAATAAAATTTTCACTATATAGAGTTTCTGTTTTTCATACAGAGGGTAAAGATGATGAAAACATTGGCACTTAATAAAATCATGTGTCAACATATTGTTAAAGTACGTATGCATCACATCTGTCAATAAAACTTATAATTGTTTGAGATTTTTGCAATTAAAAATCAAGCATTTTGTAAATTTTTAAAAAAATTTTCTTTTTAACATTTTTTAAATGTAAAAAAATCCAGTTTGTTTCATTTTTGATATTTTTAAAAATTCATAAATTCAATTTTTTTAAGATTTTGCGTTTTTTTCTTCAAATTATTAAAATTATTTTTTTTAAAGATTTTGCAAATTTAAAAATTTTTACAACTTTTTAAAAAGTAATGAAATTTTTGAAATAACCTTTTTTTTGCAAAATTATGAAATTTTGGTACATTTTTGATATTATTAATTGTTGAGATTTTGCAAAAACACTTTTAGCTTTTTGCCAATTTTTTAATAATGTTTTTTTTAACACTTTTCAATATAAAAAAATCAATTTATTTCTTCTTTTTGCATTTTTCAAAATTTTAAAGGAAATTTCAATTCTTTAAGATTTTGCTTTTTTTCTTCAAAAATATACATTTCAATTCTGGGAAGATTTTGCAAATTTTTTCAAATTTTATTATTTTTTTAAAAATGATGAAATTTTTGTAATGAACTTTTTAATTTGTTTTTATTTTTTGCAAACTTATGACATTTTGGAACATTTGAGGAATCAAAAAATTCAGAGAATTTTTGCAAATTTTATTTTCTTTTTTAAATTTTGCAACTGAAATTATTGTCATCAATTTTGTAAATTCCTGAAATCTATGACAAAAATTTTGTCATTTTTTTATATTTGCAAATTTATTGAAAATAAAAAACTAAGACATTACATGTACAATGTAAAAACACAAAAATTACATTAAATTTAGATAATTATTCACTAGATCTTTTACTGTGTATAGAAGTGTGGCCACAGGATTACATTTTTAATTAGACCAGGTCTGATTAAAATTTCCCCAAGGTTTACCTGTAACTCTTTGTTTTTTATTAAACTTGAAATAAAAACATTATTGCCCTCATGAGACGGAGAATACCACGTGGTTTTGTAACTTGTAGATCTGCTAACTGATATTTTGGTGATCTTTCCTCTGTTTGAGTGTTTCATCAAGTCTAACCCCTGATCCTCTTTCTCTTCTGTTTTCAGGACACTTCCAAACAGAAGCAGGTGAGGAAGAAAACGGTGTCCTTCAGCTCGATGCCGAACGACCGCAAGATCAACAGCACGGCTGCTTGCATGGCCTTCATGATGGAGGGCTGTGAGATGAAGAAAGTACGCTCCAACTCCCGCATGTACAACCGCTACTTCCTGCTGGATCCAGACATGCACTGGCTCCGCTGGGAGCCATCAAAAAAGGATTCTGAGAAAGCAAAACTGGAGATCAAGGGCATCAAAGAGGTCCGTCTGGGAAAGAAAACTCCAGTTCTGCGCAGCAACGGTCTCTCAGATCAGTTCCCTGATGAATGTGCTTTCTCTATCATCTACGGAGACAACTACGAGTCCCTGGATCTGGTTGCCAGTTCAGCTGATATCGTCAGCACCTGGGTGATGGGTCTGAGGTATCTGGTGTCCTATGGCCGTCACACCGTAGACATGGTCGAACCCAGCCAGCCAAGTCTACGGACATCCTGGATCGGCTCGGTGTTTGAGCTCGCAGACATGGAAAAGGAAGGGCACATAGATCTGTTCAGGGCCACGCAGATCATCAAGGGACTCAACCCCGGGATGAAGGAGGCCAGGATAGAGCTGAAGTTCAAGGAGCTCCAGAAAGCTAAAGACCAGTACGGAGAGGACATTAACATGGACACCTTTGTGGAGGCCTACTGCGAGCTCTGCACCAGACCAGAGATCTTCTTCCTGTTGGTGCAGTTCTCCAGTAACAAAGAGTACCTGGACAGTAAAGACCTGATGCTTTTCGTGGAGGTGGAGCAGGGTGTGGAAGGCGTGACGGAGGACATGTGCAGGGATATCGTTCAGAAATTTGAGCCATCAGCTGAAGGCAGGGACAGGAGCTACCTCTCCATCGACGGCTTTACTCACTACCTCCTCTCCTCTGAATGCCATATCTTCGACCCGCAGCACAAACGTGTGTGCCAGGACATGAATCAGCCTCTGTCCCACTACTACATCAACTCTTCACATAACGCATCTCTCTTGGAAGACCACTTCTGGGGCTCGTCGGACATCAGCAGCTACATCAGAGCGCTAAGGATGGGCTGTCGCAGCATCGAGGTCATCGTCTGGGACGGCCCTGATAATGAACCTGTGGTGTACGTGGGCAGCTCAGTAGCTTCACATCTAGCGTTCTCGAAAGTCATGGACATAATAAACCAGTATGCTTTCGAGAGCTCTGAGTATCCCCTGATCCTGTGCTTAGTGACTCACTGCTGCATCCCCCAGCAGAGGGTCATGGCTCAGCACATGAAGAAGATCCTCGGGGACAAGCTGCACGTGGAGCCCCCCAACAAAGAGGACAGCTACCTACCCTCCCCTGAAAAACTCAAAGGTAAAATCCTCCTCAAGGGGAAGAGGCTACCGCCCAACTGCACTGACGCCGAGGGGGATGTGACGGATGAGGAGGAGGGTCTAGAAATGTCCAGAAGAGTGGGCGCTGACGATAAAGACCAGATTAATGGCTTGGGCTACAAGAGACTCAGACTGTGCAAGGAACTCTCCGATCTTGTATCTCTCTGTAAGTCAGTCCAGTTCAGGGACTTTGAGCTCTCGAAGAGGGAGCATAAGTTCTGGGAGATCTGCTCGTTCAATGAAGTGGACGCCAACAGGTTTGCCAACGAGTTTCCAGAAGAGTTTGTCTGTTATAACAAACGTTTCCTGTCGAGGGTTTATCCCACTCCGATGAGGATTGATGCCAGCAACATGAACCCCCAGGATTTCTGGAAGTGTGGCTGCCAGATTGTGGCCATGAACTACCAGACCCCAGGTCTGATGATGGACCTGAACTTGGGCTGGTTCAGGCAGAACGGGAACTGTGGGTACGTTCTGAGGCCGGCCATCATGAGGGAGGAGGTGTCCTACTTCAGTGCCAATGCTCGGGACTCTCTCCCGGGGGTGTCCGCCCAGCTTCTCCACATCAAGGTCATCAGCGGGCAGAATCTACCCAAACCTCGTGGCTCTGCTGCAAAGGGTGACGTCGTGGAGCCGTACATATACGTGGAGATCCACGGCATCCCAGCGGACTGCGCCGAGCAAAGAACAAAGACCGTGTCCCAGAACGGGGACAACCCAATCTTTGATGAGAGTTTTGAGTTCCAGATCAATCTACCAGAGCTCGCCGTGCTGCGCTTCGTGGTGCTGGACGACGACTACATTGGAGACGAGTTCATTGGCCAGTACACCATCCCGTTTGAGTGCTTACAGCCAGGTTATAGACACGTCCCTCTGCAGTGTCTCACAGGGGAGTTTCTACCCAACACCACCCTGTTCGTCCACGTGGCCATCACCAACAGGCGGGGCGGAGGGAAGGCACATAAGAGGGGTCTGTCCGTGAGGAAGGGGAGAAAAGCCCGGGAGTACACCACGACCAAGACGACAGGGATCAAGGTGGTGGACGAGCTCTTTAGAGCGTCCACGCAGCCGCTCAGGGAGGCCACGGACCTCAGAGAGAATGTACAGGTAAGGAGCTGGAGATGATCTTACGGCCTTGATCTGCTTTGTCATCATGAGCGGCAAGTGGGCAGTGAATAATGCTACTCCTTCAGAACAGGAAATTACTCTGTGATAGTTCTTGATTTAGAGTTTTGAGATCTAAAAATCATGCAACAGATTTTTTTACCGTGGGTTCCTCTAAAAAACTTGTAGGAATACAATTTTAAGGCCTGATATAGTATGGTACAATAAAATGCGATGTGGTACTGTACAATAGCACAAGCATCTAGGATAACAAATATATTTTCTGCAATGTTTCATGTGCTTTCATTAAAAATAGATGCACTAAGGGCACTAAAATGGTCTAGTGGTCACTACGTGAAGCAAGTCCTTGGGCAGGCAATTAGGTGCGTCTATACGACAACTGTTTTAGGATGAAACCCAAAGGTATTGATCATAGGCTGTATAAAACATGGAGGTAGTCGCCCAGACGTCACCTGTCTGTTTCTGAAATGGAAAATGAAGCAGATCGGCTATGGCAGCCATATTGGTAGTGGCAAGAGCTTCGCGTACAGCTACAGGGCGCCTGTCGGTCACGTGACCCTGAGCTGTGCCTCTGTTTTGGGGAGCTTGCAATCTTAATGTCCCCTGAACAGCCGAGTTAAAAACAACAGTTAAACAAATTCACTCCCCATACAGTTTGTGCTGATTGTGAAACTAGCGACTCAGACAGGAGTTGTTTTGTGAACCAGGCTGTAAATAGGTTAATTTCTGCTTTGAAAACAGCTTTTTTTGCTTGGTGTGTATGTGACTAACGGTACTTTCGGAGCCAGCCTCAAGTGGACACTCGAGAAACAGCAGATTTTAGCACTTCAGCATCGTCTCATATACTCAGGACCCATTTCCACGACGTTACATCTGAAAATGCTAAAACGTAGTGAAATATCAGGGTTACATGGAAACGCTGAGGGACTGAAAACGCTGTAGTTAGCATGCCAGGCTTATAGTTGGCGCTATAACTGTCCTTTACAGAAGCCGCTTTTGGTAGATCTCCTCTGAAGTAGAGTTAGGTCGATCATCTGGTGTATTGGTGAATACTGAGAGCAGAAGTGGAGCAACAGATGCTCATTTAGTTAAAGACAGTCACAAATTCAGCAGCACAAGCACAACATGGTAGACCAGGACGATGGTAACAACGGTACTGTTGTCCTGTTGAATGCTCTTGAGCAAAGCAGAGTGTGATGTCAGCGTTTCCACTGAAAACGTCGGCTTACTGTTTACACGGCAATGGTGTCTGCAGCGTTTCAGAAAATCCCACTCTGGGGGCTGTTTTCAAAAGTTTGGGCTTTAGGTCGGCTGAAATGTAACAAAAATTTTGCGTTTCACCCTAGAACCGTTGTCGTGGTATTGATGCGTTTTGGTGTTGAAGCCGACCCAAAACGGAAACTTTTGGACACAGCCTCCAGAGTGGGATTTTTCTGAAACGCTGTGGCCACCATTGCTGTGTAATTAGCACACCAAAGTTTTCATTGGAAACACTGACATCACACTCTGCTTTGCTCATTATACTTTCATCGTTGCAACAGGCCCTCCCAAAACTTTTGCAATTTCAGTCCATGCCTTCTCTTTTCTGTTGGTGTCCTTATGGAAATAATGTGTTGTGTCGTATAAAAGTAAAAGGTTTTTCACCTCCAAAACGTCGGATTTCCTCTGGATCTGACCTGCTGATGACTTCTGGCCATGTGCCACTGACATAGTTTTGATAAACGAGGATGAGATCTATGTCGAAAGCCAGAACAAGGAGCTTTAATTTGAAATGATTGGATACTCTAATTGTTTTCGTGTCTTATTTCCTGTTTGGTACCATCTGCTCTTCAGAGATTGATGCGTTTCTGCGGCACACTCCGGCAAAAATAGATCATCAGTGTAAAAGCTGCGCGAAGCCGTTGGTGATTGGGGCGCCAGTGGACTGAAGATCAGAGTGGTTTCTGCACTTTATGTGTGAATTAGGGGTGAAACTTCCATTCACAAAACAGACAACAAATGATCAGCTCACCTGTACTTTGCTGGAGGACTCATAAAATGTGTCTCTACTGTTATATCGCCAACTACAGGCCTGGCATGCATATTACAGCGTTTTTTTTCACTGTGCTTTTTGCATTTTCTGGTGAAACTTCGTCGTGTTAATGGTTTCATAGTGGATTTAATTGTGTTTCTTCCGTTTCAAGAGCTAGCTGTTAAAAACGTAGACACAATTTGGTGTCACAAAGTACCTTTCAGTCAAGTAGAGCTGAATTTCTCTCCGTGCTTTGATAAACCCAAACTGATTCAAGTGTTTCACATTAGACTCATTGCACTTCCTATTGTGTACAAAGACTCGACACTAATTGTGCTCCATTAACGTTTCCGAAGAGAACAGTAATAAAGTGACATCGCTGTACAATTATGAGGTTTATGAATAGTCTAATCATTAACGAGGGACAATTAGTGGCCGGAGGAGAGATCTGGGTTGCTAGGCGCCTAATGCACTACTTTAAAACTCCCTTGCATGGATAGATGAAGATTTTAACAGCAGTGTGTGTATGTGTGTGTGTGTGTGTGTTGGGTTGATGACCAGTAGCGTTTGCTGTTTTGGTTGTGATGACCGACGGGTGTGACACAAAGCTTGTCTCATTTGCTCGGTGAACAGATTACAGCAGAGAGAGACGGAGCGGGAATCTGTGGCCTGTCGTGTGTCGCGTTGTCTGGTTGTCAGTTCAGAGCGACAGGCTCTTGTCTTCTCTGACGGCTATAGAAAAAAGAATAATACTGTAAACGTTTACCATAACGCTTTGAAAAGAGCTTCTTTTGTCCAGTGTATGAAAAGAGCTGGTTGTAAATGCACTGATTAAAAAACAAGCGTAAAGAAATGCAGTTAATTTCTGTTTTAAAATCATTTGTTAAGAATTGGTCGTTGTGCATTCAGAGACAAGAGGAAACATAATTAAAGATGAAGCCGTCCCAGAAAAAAACCTGATAAAGTCCAGTTACCTCCAGGCTCTGCACAAGAAGCAGTTGGCCCATGGATGGATGGACGCTGGTGTAACCAAATCAGATGTATAATGCTGATGTCTTGTGTGGGAAGATGCTAAATTAGATCGACGCTCGCATGTTCCTCCAGGAGCCGATGGAGCACACTCCAGCTACAGTTTACTGCTCCAACCCCGGGTCATAAATACCACTGACTGTCAATCTGGCTTCAGAAAGCAGTAACCAGAGTCTAATGGCAGAGTAAACAGAGGAGCGGACCAAACCAAACAAGCAGAGAATGTGATTAGAAATCCAGCGGCATGCAGGTCTGTGTTTTTCATGGCTGGACGTAATATCTTCACCACGCAGAGTTTGTGCGTTAGCTGGGAGATTGATCCTGTAATTTCAGATGTAGGAGCATCAGAAAATGACAGCCTGAGTTGAGGGATATGAAGGTCATTTCAGGGAGATCATTGGAAATTAAAGAGGGGAATCGGTAGTTGATGAACTTCATAACAAAAATGACGACTCGCACTTTAAAAGATTAGGGTTTATTTCTCACAGTGGATGTGTTTCAGAGTTTTACACTGATGGAGAATGAATATCTCAGTTTCATTTGTTGGTGCACAAGTCAGGAACATTTAAAGATGCTGTTTTAACTAGGGCTGCACGATTATCGCAATCGCAATCACAATGTCAGCACATGCAATTCAGATTTTTCTCCATGATAACCAAGCAAGTCTGTAGACTCATCATGACACAACTTTTTTTATTAAATTGCAAGCACAATCGCAATGGCAATATTGTCCACCTAATCGCAAATCGCACCTTTTCCCCAAATCATGCAGCACTAGTTTTAACTGGACTCCTTCGCCCCCTTCTGGCCCGGAGTCTCACACACACTGTCGTAAATGACTTTTAGCAAAATGTGTGTTTGTTTTGAGATTAAACGGAGATTGGATCAATACAAATTTTCTTTGTGAAAGACATTTTTTTACTAGATACAACGCCCCGAGGTAAGGTATTTATCAGTACAGTTACATAGTCCTATTAGGAATGGGTACTGAATTAGATACTTTTATAGGCACCAACCGAATTCTGTCAAAAGTACCAGATATTGTTTCATGTAAAATCAAAAGTCGCCTTTCCACCAAACAGACCGGTTCGGTTCGTCTCTGTACGGCTTGATTTTGTGGCGTTTCCACTGACTTATCCCGGGACAGATCCCCAAATAACCGAGACGAGCCGTCCCACTTTTTGGGACCCTTTCATATGGGTGACTGACTGAACCAATCCACTCTCAAAAGGTGGAGCTACAACACTGCAGACCGTTGATTGGTCAAAAGAATCGTCACTTATTTCTCCTGGTGGCACACAGACTTCTCTGAAACAAAGTTTGATTGTTCTTTGTAACAAAGAGCTACATGTCAATCACAGAGAGGACGAAATGCTGCATGTCTTCATGGTTGCTCTTTGTTTACTGTGTCGCATTTTTTCTTCTTCGCTGGATTTATTAGCGGGGTAAACTGTCACGCTGCTACGGCGTCATGCTATTGTCAAACAGCTGCAGCTTTTAGGCATCTGACTTACACATCACCAACCACGAGAGGACACAGTTTGCTGTGGAAACGCAAACAAGATCAGGCTTAACTGTACCAAACCGTGCCAAACCGTACTGAACCGACCCGGACTGCTTGGTGGAAACGCGGCTATAAGGTACCATGTTTAGGCACCTAAACACATCCTTGAGACTGTAAGGGAAGTCATGCTGAACATGAGCACAGCATTACAAGGTTATGTAATGAAGAATAAATATGTTAAATTGAGAAAAAAATACATTTTATTACTAAAAATATATATTTTTTACTACAAAAACAAAAAAAAGTATTGAAAATTGGTACCGTTGAGCAGAGATAGACCGATATGGATTTTTTGGGGCCGATACCGATGTTTGAAGCCAATATCAATTTGCAGTCAAAGTGAAAGTATTTGCATAAAAAATTTTTGAACAATACAAGCTCCAACACTTCACTGCAATCAAACGCCTTCAAGCAAATGTTTATTAAACAGCTCCAACGCTTAGCAGCATGTTTTATAAAGTTAACTGAAAACTTTAAAAAAATAAATAGTTAAAGTTTTCTACAGCAAACTAAGTTTTCCAACTGCAATAAAACTTGACAGAATTGAGTTTGTGCTGCCTTTTACAGACATGTTATGCAGTTGAATTAATTTTCTGTTTGGTTTTACATGACTGATTTTAAATGACCATCCAGGGCTTCCATAGTGTAGACAGAGAGAAACTCTGTGCAGAGAAGCATCAGAGCCAAAACAACACAGTCTTGAATGGGTTTCATATCAGTCGTCGGGTTAAAAAAAGGCCCCAAAATGCCAAATATCGGCCCGGCCAAGGGTCTATCCTTACCGTTCAGTACCAATGCCAATTGCCATCGATACCTTATCGTTTCAAATGTGAAAAGTACCCATCCCTATGTGCTAGAGTTTGAAACACGACATCAACCAACTGTTGTAGTAGCTAGCTATATGTAGTGCTATCGGCAGCCCGGTGCTCTGACGTTTCTGTTGGCTAACATAACAACAAGTAAACACTGTCAATAACCTCACTCTTCATTCTATTGACAGACTCGAGTTTGAACAGACCACTGAAGAATAACTGCTGACTGTGGGTTGGAATCAACATTAATGCTAACAAATTAGCCCCTTTTAGCCTTTAGCTCATGCTCTATCTCTCTCCTGTTAATCTTTCTTCTGCTCTTTTGTCCTTTTTCTGTCTGATAGTTTGGCTCAAGTGTCCACCATCACGACAAAATTACTTCAACAGCTGGAGTGGTGTTGTCATAGAGACGGTCCTGCTAAGCTAAGAAGTAGCATTTGAAATAACCAATAACCCGTAATATTGGTGCTGATAATATTATTTTAAAGTGTGGATTATGATCAGGCAGATACATAGAAGGAGGACTTTTTCAGGATCACTTAAAAACTCTCTAAGGAACAAGTCGAAGGGTTCGTGAAGAGCTTTTAGGAAATAGTTGTTGAATCTGGAAATGGTAGCAGGCTAATGATACGTCACAGCTGTCACTGTAATCCGTCATTAGACTCTGCCTGAGAAGTGGAAATGTATACATTAGGATCTGAATCGGCGTCTTTTAACCGGATCAAACAGCACTGCCTCTGCCATTGCTCCCCAAACCGTGAAATCCTGAGGTTTGAAATGTAAATTCTTCTTTTTGAAACGCAGAGATAAAAGTTGAAGGAATAAATGAAAGAGGAAGGAGGGGGAAGAGGATGGCTTTGGAAAGGATAAATGAAGGTGTTTTAGGAAATGGTCTTTGCCTTTTAAATGTAAAAAAAGGAGACTTGAGAGAGCTCAGCAGAGGCCAGCTGTGCGGAGTCCGGTGCCTCGGATGTGGAGAGGGGGAAGCTGGAGGGCAGAGCGGAGGTCGGTGCCAACTACCCACAAGGCAACAAGCAGAGCAGCTCTGAAAGCTTTGCCACCCGCGAATTAAAGCCAAGATACGAGTGAAACAAGAGGGAAACCATCCTTCAGAAGTCATGTCTGCGTCATTTTACCTTTTATTGTGCACTAAAGAGTCATGTTAGCTTGACTTTTCCAATCTAGTGGATGATTCATGAACAAATGCTCTCACGTTTCCTTCACGGATCGATCCTGTGTCATCTTCTTCTGTGGGAAACTTCACTGAAGTCCTTTCCGGGGTGTCGCCGCCCGTGAACCCTATCAAGGGGTTGATGGATCCTGCCGAGAGCTGCCAATCTGGAGTCGCTCTTTATTTGCTGGAAGGCACGAGTGCCATCATAGGCCCATTCATTACCACTCAGTACTGGAGCCAGAGAGGAAAGGAGAGAGATCGTCTGATAGAGGCAGAGAGAGGAGGTGGGAGGGTCGGGGGTGGGGGGCGTACAGAAACAAAAGCAGTGTTGTAACCGGACACAGAGCTCTCATTTGGGGAATGTTCAGAGGGGAGTAGCGCGGGGGAGGGAGTAATTAAAAACATGAGCCTCTCATTGAGTTGTTTTATTTCTTACATGTTCTGGAAACATCGCGGCTTTGTTGCACAACAGGTTTTGGAAAATGAACATGCGTGTGGTTGCATGCACATGTGAAATTATACGCAGCATTATGGATGTAAATAAGCAAAACAAGACACAAACACAAGCAGTCACACACACACACCGGTTAGAATCCAGGGCCCCAGAGCTGTCCCGTTTCTCTGCAGCTGCACCCAGCGGCGTGAGAGGTGCTAACCGTGGCTGCAGCTCAGAATACAGATCCAGCTCCAGATAGTCACTGTGTCCCCCGGCCTGCTCCTCCATCTGCAGAAAGGTCGAGTCCTGCATGTGACAGCACATCCTCGACCGTCGGGGAGGGTGGAGGGTGGAGGGTTTTTTCTGCTGGCCTGGAGGTCCAGACCAGGGAGCAGCTGGTTCTCATACTGCAGCGGGCTGGCTGTGTGGACAGGATCCCAAACACCAACACTGCTTGGCTTGTTCCCCCTAAATGTTTTTCACTTTCTTACAGCCTGCTCCAGGATCTTCATGTATGGGCTGCTCCTTCTCTTGTTGAAGCTGCAGATAGTGAGGCTATCAGTTTAGCTCAGTTTCCTTATGCTCGTGTCCATGATGCACGCAGAGAAACCCTGCAGTATACACAGTGAGGAAGTTGAATAGTAAATTAGAGGAGGCCGGTGTGTTTGGATGCACTCAGCATCTCCAGGCTGTTGTCAGGGGTTTGGCTTCAGAGCCTCTGGGCTGTGTAATGAGCAGTCTGACTTTGGAGGCTGATGATTTGACTTTCTCTAAAACAGACACTCTCTGTAATCTTATGAATATCGTCATCCTTCTTATTAAACCTCTGCATTCAGGGTCATCTGTGCACAAATGCTGAAATAAACTGTAAAAAGTGAATTTGCACACTTGTGGTTCTAACATATTTTAAGTCGGTATGGCTGAAGTTGTTGTTGTTTTAACACATAGACATTAGGGGTGGAAGAAAAATTTAAAATCAATATATTGGGAATTTTTGTTTGACAATATCAAAATTAGGATTCTTTGTCAAAAACTTTTTTTTCAAATTCACATTCTTCATTTCAGTCCTTGTCTACAAACTGTATTGGAAAAACATTACCAATTTTCTCCAGCAGAGGGTGAAATGTTTCTCTCTGACTCATGTGATGGACATTTTCTAAGAAAATATGGCTCCTGATGTAGTTTGTAGACATTTTAATCATCATTTCACTTTTTCACATGGTCTGGTGTTAAAGAAACAAACTTAAAATTCGCAAAAATCATAAAAGAATTGAATCACGAGACTAGCATATCGTCCCAGCCTCAATAAATAAAAGTTATTTCAACTTAAGACTCTATGTCCACATAATTCAGAAATGCATGTCAATTTGACAATCAAGGTGTTTGAGTGGGAATGAGAATAAAAATAAATACAGCACTATAAAAAATTACACTGTGAAATAACAGTAAAATACTGCAAACCTGCTGCCAGTACTTTACCTGTGTTGGACATCAAAGAAATTCTTTTGTTGTGATGGTGTTTTGTAAAACACAGTGGATATGAGACCCTGCTGTACATTGGGAGGTTGCAGGGTGTCTGTGCTTGGCTGCACGGACCGGCCGTCTGTGCTCTGCTGCATGGACCAGCTGGCCGTGCTCCACATGGCACGGGCCCATGTACTCAATGATTTTTACAGTGCGTTCCAGTGTTAATGCTAACAAATGAGATGAGTTGATGGGTTAGGATCAGGACAGGCAAGACAGCTGGTCTGTGACATGTAGAGCACAGGCAGTCTGTGCCCTCTGTACAACACCTCATTGTTCAACAGGGTCTTATATCCACTGTGTTCCCTCCTCACTCACAGTTCCAAAACACCATCACAACAAAAAGTACTTTGCTGTTAAAAATTGATGCGTTAAGTTCAACCAACATCTTTTGTAGTTCTCTTCACATTTTTTTAAACAAGATGGCTTCAATTGCTTTTATGTGATACCCACTTTTTGTCTTTTTTTTATTTTCTTTTATCTCTTATTTCTGTCTTACTTCAGTTGTACTCTTGTTAGCTTTTCTATTTTTTTACCTCTTGCTTATTACTTTATCATCACTTTTATTACCATTATTTTATTATTCCATTCACTCTCTTATCATTGTCTTTTTATACCTGCTGTCCTGTTCTCTGCTCCCTTTTTTAGAGCCTTTTATTTTTATTTTTCTTGTGGATAGATGTTTTTAGCTTTTATTTTGGTCTTCATGCTCTCATTTTATATTGCCATGGTTCTTGTATTGTCTGTGTTTACATGGGTCGAAGCTTGTGTTCTTTGTTTGTTATGTCCTGGCTGCTGTCAAAGCACTTTGTAAACTATCTTTCTTTAAGTACTAAACAAATAAAGCAATATTTTTATTGAATTATTGAATGAATGCAATGGTATTAAAAAAACAAAAATTTAAAAAGATGTTTTTAAAAGTTTTATACATACAATAATTATTATTATTATTTACAAAAAAAAATTCAACAAAATCTGAATTAAAAAAAATTGGAAACATTTTGAAATATAAAAATGATGCAAAAATTTAAACTTCAGATGTGCAAAAATATAAAAAAAACTTTTTAAAAATTGAAATTTCAAAAACATACAAAATTTAAAAGCACTTTTTTAATATTGGCAATAAATCAAATTAATTTGAAATTTCAAACATTTGCAGAATAAAAAAAAATCATAAATTTTGCAAAAAAAAAAATCAATTTTTTGAAATTTGGAAAAAATAGGATTATTAAAATGATGCAATGGTATAAAAAAATTCAAAAAATCTGTTTTTTTAAAGTGCAATAAAAATAGTGTTATTGTTATTATTATTATTATTAATAATAATAATAATAGTAGTAGTAATAGTAGTAGTAGAAGGGGAGGTAGTATTGTTGTATTATTTGAGTGCATTAAGTTGAACCAACAGACAGATTTTTTACAGTGTATTTGCTTTGTCATTGCACTCCTGGGCTCTCTTGGGTTTTGCATTCTGCATTTTTCATTCACAGTAAAAGAAACAAACTGTAATAACAGATCAGGGGTCCGGTGCACAAGGCTGAAGCATTCAGAACAAATTCCACTTCTAAAAATCTAATAGATTTAAAAAATGCAAAGATTGACTCTTTTATTCAAACATAAATCTTTCCCCTCTTTGTGGGATGCTTTCTTTCCCAGAATGCCATGGTGTCCTTCAAAGAGCTGTGCGGCCTGACTCCAGCAGCCAACATGAAGCAGTGCATCCTGACCGTGTCCACCTGGCTGATGAACAGCGAGCGGTCTCTGAGGGTGACGGTGGACCTGAGTGAGACCTACCCCACCATGGAGGCTCAGGGTCCTGTTCCCGAGCTGCTGCGCAAAGTGCTCAACGCGTACGACATGGTAAATATCAACAACACACACACACACACACACACACACACACACACACACACGATGGAGGCTGCCTTCATGTGGTGTGACAGGAAACATCTCTCAGATTTGTATCATCGCTGATATGAAACTGTAGAATACACACACTTGTAAGACAACAACACTCAGTAAACATCTGCTTTAGGTGAAAGTAAAATGGCAAAGCACTCAGGCGTTAAGTGTGATAACAGAGGAGGCCTGAGTGCACTTCCTGCTCAGCGCTCATCTTCATTGTTGCTGCTCGTACAAAAATACAACAGATGAAAAAAGAAAGTGAAGGCTGAGCTTCCTCTCCCCATCAATTCCACTTTGCTTATCCTTTGAGTCGAGCGTTCACACAGCTGGCTGAGTTTTATAAGGCGTCTAAATGTGGCTCAGCTCAGACTGTTAATCTGCTGCTCCTTACTGTGTATTTCCACATGTCCTTCTCCAGCTCGCCTCCTCTCCTGCATTTTTCACCACTTGACATTGGCGCAGCCCAAAAGGGGGGTTGGAGGAGTCAGTCTGTAATTGGTTATCACCCGCTGTTTCCTCCCCCTCCTCTCCTCCCCCTGTGAGGCATGGTGGGAGCTGGTGAAGTGGGTCATGACTGAGGAACAAGGTTGCCGTGTCCACGTTGCTCATGCTCCTCAGCGCTCCCCGCTGCTGACACCAACAGGAGAGTACTGACATCAGAGCGACGCAGCCAGCGGATCTAAATAGAGCCTGCTTTAGCTTTTATGAGGCCTCGCACCAGGCGGCAGGCTCGGCTCTGTCAGAGCGACTCTCACGCTTCAGTCCACAAAAAAGTTCCCAGGGAAAAGCGCAGGAGCCGGCTGTGGATCCAGGATTTCAAGTTTGAGATGAACTTGTCGCTCCCATCCTTTCCCACCTTCGTTACCTTACACAAACAAAAACTGCGACACTGAACGCACATGGTCGTGACCTGAGGCTTGAGTCTGGTCAAAGTTGCTTTTGCCTCCATAAAACTTGTCCGTTGGCACGCTCCTGGTTCAAACACAGAGCAGGCTGTGTGTATATGTGAGACCATGTGACTTCATGAGAACATGGCTGCCAACACTAAACCGTTTCCTGTAAGCTATCAGCATGCAGCTCTTGTCCTCAGTCAGCCCCATGTGGGCCGCAGCCAGCTGAGGTTGTGACCCCAAGCTGAACAAAGCATCAGCACACTCGCTCTTTGTTTCCAGGGTTCAGGTCAGGTGATCTCACATATACAAACTTCATGCAGCAGTTAAATACAGTACACACACTCAGGGTGTGTTTACAGTGAAGCTACAGAGTGGAATATGAACTTGGCAGATAGGAAAGATCTAGAGCAGAGATCTGCAATCTTTCCTCACGTAGGAGACATTTCACCTCAGCTCACCTGGATTTAAGTCATTCTGGAGCCACAAGATCTACAATTCACAATAAAGAAAATAAAGTGTATCATATTCTATACATAATTAAAATCTAGTGCATAATTATCTAAACCAAACGTTTTCTAAATTGTACACATGATTTTTTTTTATAAATAAACAAAACAGTCAAAACATTTTTGAAATTGAATTAAAAAATTTAAAAAATATATTGATTAGCAAATATCTCAAACACTTTAAAAATTTTAAAAGCTTGAAATAATTTCAGAAAATTTTCAACAGTTTCAAAAGTTTCAAGAACATTCAATTTAGAAAAAAAATGGCAAAGAAGTCAGTTTTGACATTACAATACTTAGCAACAAATATCAAAATTTTAAAACTTGCAAACATCTGAATTTACAAAAAAAATTAAACAAAATATAAATTTCTCAAGAATTTGGAAAACTTTAAGAAGAATGAAAATAAATGCAAAAAATTTTAACTTTAGAATTGCAGAAATAAAAAAAAAGAAATTTCAAAAACTTACAAAATTTTAAAGAATTTTTTAATTTTCAAGTATTGGCAATAAATCAAACTTTTTTTTAAATTTTAAACATTTGCAAAATTCAAAAGAAACCTTAAATTTTGCAAAATATTTATATATTTTTTTTAATTTGAAAAAACTTAAATTATCCAAACTGCAATGCTATAAAATTATGCACAATTTACAAAATTTGCATGCATCTGAATTGAAAAAAAAGAAAAAAATGAATTTAAAAAATATACAAAAGTTTAGAACTATACAAAAATGCAAAATTCTTAAACTTGCAAATTGCAAAAAACTGAAAAAAAAATGAAATTTTAAAAACTTCACTTAATTGAAAGCATTTTTCTTTTTATGAAATATTAGTAATAAATCAAACTATTTTGAGAATAAAAACATTTGCAAAATTAAAAAAAAAAACTGAAATTATGCAAAAAAATAAATAAATAAATAAATAAAAAAAGAATAATCAAAATAATGTTATGGTAAAAGATACAAAATTTTAAAAATTTGCAAAAAATTTAGTAGTCTTCAAATTTCAGAAATTAGAAAAATGGTTAAATTCTTGAAATTGATAACACATATTGATAGTATCGGACAACTTATTATTTTATGTCTGCTTATATCTTGCCACATATCAAGCCTATATATTAATCCAGCAAGTTGTCAGTTCAATGAATCCATCCACACAGAAATCAAATCTGTATTTTCTTTCAGTTTATTTTATTAAAGCTGTTTTTTTAAAAGCTAAAATGAGCCACAACAAAGGAGTCAATGAGCCGCATGAAGCCCCAGAGCTGCAGGTCGCAGACCCTTGATCCAGAGCCTTAGACGAGCAGAGGAAGGAGAAATGAGGAGATGCAGCTTCGAGATGTGTTTCTCTGAATTCTCTCTCCTGTCACTTTGAAAGATTTCAGCTCTCACCTATGTAAACAACTCACAGGCTTCACATCCTCCTCTGGGAGCTGCTGACGGCTCTACAAATACTTAAAGACATCAGAGATCCTGCTTCACATCGTTTTTTGTAGATTCTTCGATAAAAACCTCTGAATGAAGTGACGGTCGAACATGAACCCCTGCACCAGCTCTCACAAGGGAACAGCACAACAAGAAAAGGCATGCATAGTCACACACACACACACAGAAGGAGGGTCCACTTCCTGTCTTCCCGTTAACAGGAGTGTGAAACTTCATTAGCTTCCTCCTCAGTGCAGCAGAGCCGGCCGGCCCAGCTGCTCCTCTGCAGCCTGTGGGATGATGTCTGGGCTCTGGCTGCACAGCTGTGTTGGTCAAATGCTAATTGTGGAGGAAATAAGGAGTTACATCTTTAGCACTCTTGGTTTCCTTGAGGTAACCCCAAACACACAACAATGCATGCGATGTTAGAGGAGGAAGGAAAAAACACAAGTCATGGTGCAGTTTGCTGACTCTGTAAGAAACGTGACTCTAGTTCCTCTTAAGGTGCACACGTCCTGTGACCCGAGGACAAGTTAACATAGGGAAGAAACAAATGGGAAAAGAATATATCTGCAGTTTTTATGTTTGTACTGAGAACAGAAGCACAGTCAAAGTTTTATAATTCTTAAAGACTTCAACAATGATCGCTTGTTTGTGAGCTCCGTCTTGGATTTTATCACGCTCTTTTCTTACGTAATGTGTTTACAAGGCCAATTAATTGGAACGAAACCGCTTCCTTTGATTATGATACCCCAATTAAAAGGGATCAGATGAAGACGTTTACACGGCAGCTCTGTGTGTGTGTGTGTATGTGTGTGTGAATTTGGCTGAGGCTGAGAAAGCAGCTCAGATCTCTCCAGAAGAGCCTTGGCTTTTAGATAATAACAGGTATGTGGAAACACAGAACCAAGAGTGTCCCTGGTGTTGTTTTTCTTTCTTATCTCCGTGTTTCACACCTTGAAGCTGTTTTTTTTTTTTTGAAGATCCGAGCCTTTGATGCAGGAACATCTCTGCCCTCTTTTATCTTGCAGATGATCCAGACCACCAGAACGCTGATCGAGTCAGCAGATGTCGTCTACTCCAAGCTCACACAAGCACAAAGGGCAGGTATGTGTCATAACCGGGTGTGAGACGTTGTTTTCTTGAAACACAGGGAGATTGATCTGGGCTTTAGCACAAAGATAGACTCAAGGACAGTTTTTATATCCCCTCTTCCTGACGTCTATCTTATATATAAATGTAAAGGTGGGTTATGTATGAGCTTTCTAAGTGGATTTGTACTGCAGGAAAACACGTCTGTAGCCTTCTCGTGCATTTTTGTGTCGTGTCCTCCTCCCCGGCACGGTAGTCGAGCGCATCCACTGCTGCAACGTCTCCATCAATGTCAGCAACAGGGGTTGTTGTTGACAGAACAGGCCATCATCAGTGAGTCAGCGGCGAGTTGTTAGCATGTCAGTGGGCAGGTGAAAACAATCGGCTGGCTGCAGAGCAAACAGGAGAAAGAGGACAGGATGAATAAACATCCTTTAGAGGATTTGACAGAGAGGAGTGAGAGAGAGGGATGGCAGAATGAAACGATGTGAGTGGATCAAACCAGAGGAAAGGAAGGTCTGAGTAAGAGGTCTGGATCCTCTCAAGATCATTTAGAGCAGGGGTCTGAAACCTTTACTTTACGCTCACCTGGATTTAAGTCTTTCATGAGCCACAAAATCTACTTTATCTTCACAAATAAGACAAGAAAATGTATAAAATCCAATACAAAGAAACAATCTAGTGAATAATTATCTAAAAGAGATTTCTTTTTCTGATTATTTAATTTTACACTAGATGTCTTCGTTTTTCATTTTCAAAAAATTAGCAATTTTTTTAAGTTAAAAATTTGTAAGATGATAAATTTCATAAATTTGTAAAGTTTAAGACATTTCAATAAGTTGCAAAATTTTCAATTTTTTTTAAATTCAAAAATTTGCAAAATTAAAAATCAAGAAATTAAAGAGACATGCTGAAATTCCCTCCTAAATTTCAAAATTGTAAATTAATTTGCCCTAAATTTGATAAATTTGCAAATAAAAAAAAAATCAATATTACATTTTTGCTAAATTTTCAATTAAAATGAAAAATCAAAAGTTTGCAACAATTTTTATATAATTTGGAACAAAATTCTGAAATGCAAAAAGTTTTGAAATTGACAAAAAAAATTCAAATATTGGCATAATATTTAAAAAAAATGAAAAAATTTTTTTTTTAAATAAAAAATGAATAACAAAAAAATTGCAAAAAGTTTTCAAAAAGTGCCAAAATTCTCAAAAAAAATGCAAAAATCTAAAAAAATGCAAAAATTGAAAAAAAAGAAAGCTGTATTGCAAGAAGTGATGCATATAACAAAAACACAATAAAAATTCAAATAAATAAATTATTCGCAAAATTGCAAAAAATTACAAAACAGATTAATTGCAAAATTGGCAGGAATAAAAAAATTTTTTTTTTTCAGAATTTTGAAAAAAGATTAAAAAAAAATCAAAAATTTCAAAACAAATTTGAAACATTTATGAGGGATGATTCCACGCATTCAGTTTTTTCACAGTCAGTTTCTTTTATCATCTGTTCCCTGCTGTAAGAAAAATAAAAATTCTTTATTTAAACATTAAACATTATCTTTAAAGCTCCAAGGAGCCACTGCACAGGAGTCAAAGGGCCGTATGAGGCTCTGGAGCAGCAGGTTGAAGACCCTTGATTTGGAGGAGAGATGATAAATTCTGTGATGAAATTCTTGAAAGCTTATGACAGCTCTTATAAACATGACTAAACATTCATATTCCTTGTTGTTTTTGTTGTGTTCTCTGTACGATAAACCCAGAAATAGAGGCAGCGAAGGCTCAGTCACTGCCAACCCAATGTCCCGAGGCTTCTAAGCCAAAATAAGCCCGCTAAGCCCAGTGTTACTCCCCGATGCCCCACAGAGAGCGGCATATGCTCCACTCCCTGCACCTCAACAAGCCAGGATGATATTTGTGTGATGCAATTATCCAGGGACGTACTGAAAGCTCGGGCCTCAGTCACAGAGCTGGATGCTTCTTCAAAGGGGAAGTTAAGCAGCGCTGCGGCATCGATAGCTGGGTACAAAGGGCTAATGTTCAATTTACGCACAATTCAGAAATGTCATCTTTTTTTAGACGGAGATAAAAAATGTTTGATGCTTTTTGTGGCGTTTAACTTGATTCTTCATGGGTCTCATAAGCCCAGAGGGGTAAGGCAGTTTTCCCAGAGAACATGTCAGCGTTACAAACCCAGCAAAGTGAAAACATGGGAACTCCTAAATCTGGAGTCAGGTTTTGTGAAATGATCCCAGAGTGACACAGGGATGCAAAGATGTGAAGCATTAGCCCTGAGGAGGCCTCAGCTGCTCTCAACAACACACGCCTGAGTCCAAACAGCTCCTGTTCTCACATAACTGTCATTTCTGTCTGTTCATGCCTGCAGACACGCTGGTGTGGGGTTTAAAAGAAGGAGGGAGAGAAATATCCTCTGTGGTTTTCCAGCTTTGTTCACCAGAAATTGATTTACTCCGCTGTAAGTCAGAGATCTTACAGAGATCTATGAAACGTTTTACTTCTTCAAACCAAAACAAGGAAAAACAGTTTGAGCTGAAATCGATTTTGAATTGACGTATTGTGATTTTTTGGATAACAATTTTCAATCAAGATTTTTTTTTTTTTTTTTTTTTTTTTTTTTTTATTTAACTCATTTATTTTAGTCTTGGTTAATAAGCTGGGTTGGAAAAAGTTGAGACGTCAGATGTACACTGCAAAAGAACGGGAATCTTATTGAGTGTTTTTGTCTTATTTTAAGTAAAAAATGATCTTGTTATACTTGATATGAGCCACATTCAGCAATTCAGTCCAGAAAAATGTTTTATTTCAAGTTATTTAAAGACAAAATGAGCTCTGAATTGCTGTAACAAGTTGAATAAATCTGCCGATGAAACAAAAAAATTTGGGGGGGGGACAAGGAACTAGGATCTCTTGTTCCATTTGCAGATTATTTTTTGGTAATGGTCCCTAATGGTCCTGTTCATTTAATGACTGGACATGCATACGGGCCCTGGTGTTAAAGGTCCCACATTGTGCAAAAATCACTTTATTAAGTTTTTTAGTGAAATTTGTGGGTCTTCATCTTTCCTCCCAGCCCACAAAATGTGATATTTAATGACCAAACCTGTTCTTAGTAGAGCTTGTGAATGTAAAATCCTGACCTAAAACGAGCTGTTTGGATTTTGGGGATTTGCCGACGTCAGTGATTCCCTTTTTTGACCAATCAGGAGCAAGTCTGACTTGATTGGTCCACCGGAGCAGATACCCCAGAACCCCCTCCCCGCCCACTCCTCTCCCCGGGAGAATGCCGAAGTTGAAGAGCCATCACTGCTCTGTTTTTGGCTGTAAACAGGCACATAGTTCCATGCAACAGCTTCCCATCTCAGAAGAAGACAAAGTGTCTAGAGTTCATTTATCAGGAAATGTTCCAGCTACACTCAGTAAAACTGTGCATGTGTGTGCTAGTCACTTCACGGCCGCCTGCTTTTCCAACTTTGGACAGTCCAACAGAGGGCTAGCCAATAGACTGGTCCTGAATCCAGGCGCATTACCAACCATCCTCCAACAAACCTGGGACCCTGGAAATGTGAGTATTTTAAATGCTGTGTGCTGTGGAGCAGATGGAAGAGCTTTTCCTCAGTGTCCCCCCTGTCTCTGTGTTAGCTTCGGGATGCTAACTTTAGCTGCAGTTAGCCTGTTGTTTCAGCCTGTAATGTTACGGTAAACGAGCTTCTCTGTTTTCTAAACATTGTGCACTCGGAGCTCGTGACACCGCTCTCAGTGACGTGGAAGAGCGGGGCGGTATCAGCAGTGGCTCATTTACATATGAAGGCCACGCCCACTAAATCAGAGCGTTCTGAACAGAGGGGCTATGAGAGCCTGGAAACAATGCTGCTGTGCTTGATTTATTGGCTTTTTGGACCAAAACATGTTACTACCATTTCATGAAGACATCAATGATCCAGATTAAACTGCAGAAAAGGAGCAGAATATGAGACCTTTAAAAAAGAAAATTAAAATTGTCAGAGAATTGAATAAGGAGTAAAGCAGATCTTCTCTACTCATTGGCTGTACGACATGTCGGGAATACAGAATCGTCTCTTTGTCCTGCTGCGTTATGTAACCCTATATTTCTTCTCTGAGCTGTCAAAGCTTTCACCGTATTGTCACTTATGTAAAACATCTCCATGCATACATATACATAAAGTGATAACTGTCATTATCTTTGCCTACAATGCACAAACGTCACATCAGATAATCAGCGTACAGACACTTCCCTGATGATAAATTATGACTCCTGATTCTGCCTCCACTCAGCAACAAGTTTATATTTACTGGAACAATCCGCTGATGTTAAGAAACAGATTTCTTTGGGATATTAATGCAGACACTCCTACGCTCTGAGTGCTCTTTGTCCCCTCCGCATCCATCCTGACTCATCAGGTCCCCGAGGTGTGTGCGCCTGCTGCCGTTTTAGGTCGCATATATGCATAATTCTTTCATAATGGCATTTTTATTACGCTACAGACGAGAGGATTTAATAGATTGCGTAACCTAACACTTAAAACTTTACCCTTGGGGTTAAACTCAGCTACTTTAGGCTAATTTCGCAAACTGAATCAGTGGATCTAATTCACAAGCAGCACTCACCTGTCTCCTCTCGCGCAATACGCCAACAAAATCATTCCTTTCTAACGCGCCAATTTCTCCTACTCTCTGACCTCCTTTCTGTTTAGCCTGTCTCGTTTCATTATGATAATTTCTGGTCCCTTCGGAGCGCAGGAAAACAAATAAGCGAGGACTCCGGGATGCTCTCGGCAGCTTCCTGGAGGAGCATGAACTGACCTCCTGCGATGGACCCACGGGCTGTGAATGCACCCCGAGAGGCCAAGGCTTAGACCAAATGATTATGTTCAGGCTGAAATAACAACAGACAGTCAGAGAGTGGAGTCGTACCAGAAATAACCTGATGTTAGATTTGCATAGAATTGAAGGTTTTGTCTGTATGATGGATCTGGAGGCCAGAGGTATAATTTGGGTGTAATTTGGCGGTGCGAGGAGCAGAGAAGGGTGCTATTTGAGGACGGCCTGTCAGAAAAGGAGTGGGAATGTGTGATGAGTAGGATGTGTGTTTGGTGTGTGTGTGTGTGAGGGCTTTTTAGCTTGATTTGAGGCCTGTGATTGGACCTGACACTTTGGCCCCAGCCACTAAGAGCGCGCTCTGCTCATCAGCTAAATGCTGTTGTGACAAAGCCTTAATCATAATGAGGAGCAGGCTGCGGTCCCAAACGAGGGACCTGGACTCACCTCTTGCCTCCTCACTTGCCTTTCATTCCAAATCCGAGCAACGCGAGACGAGCCGTACGTCGGCGCATTAATCACTCGCACGGCGATGATGAAGGACAGTTTTAGGTTGAAACGGCTCTTCCTCCCATTCTTCCCCTCTTTCCCGTCTCCTTCCCTGTGTTCATTTTATACCCCGTCATTATTGCGGCTAATCAGTTTAATTTGGGCAGTGAGGCTGACGTGTTGATGAGGATGGAGAGGTGCTGGATGATCCCCCCTGGGCGCTATTGATGGCTCGCCATCATGCACACTGCTAATGGGAGACCAGATAGACAGCTGGGATGCACACTCCGGCACCTCCAGATGCTACCACTGTGTGTTTGTTTCTGGGTGTACTCTGCACGCATAGCTAATCTGTTTTTAACACAACTCCCACTTGGTCTCCTAAATAGCCTTTGCTCCACTGGTTTCAAAAATACACTTTCTCAAAGTGTTAGATAAAAAAAATGTTTTCCTCAACTTCTGTGCAGCGCATACACCAACTTATGTAACTCTGATTTTTTAACTTTATATTGTGCTTCTTAAAGGGGCTGTAGATTTATACCTGATCCCAATCCACACTTTAAAACGACGTTATCAGCGCTAATAAAGGTGATACCAGAATGCTACTTTGTGGCTTTCTGATCAGGTTGAGCATGACCAAATTGATTTACAGCACGTCTAAGTCTCTATGACATCACCACGCCGGCTGATGAAGTTTATTAGAGAGAAGAGCGATCTGTGTTTTTCTCTGCTGAAAAATCAATTTCTGTGATTAATTTTGTAGTGATGGTGGACACTGGAGCCTAACTGTCAGACAGAAAAAGGACAGAAGAAAGAGAAACAGGAGGGAGATACAGCATGAGCCAAAGGCTAACACAGGGGCTAATGACTAAAACACAGGCTAAATGCTAAAACACAGGCTAAAAGGCTAGAACACGAACCAAAAGCTAAAACATGAGCTAAAAGCTAAAACATGAGCCAAGACAGAAACACAGGCTAAAGGCAGAAAAAAAAGCTAAAGGCTGAAACATGAGCAGAAGGCTAGAACACAAGATAAAGGCTAAAACACGAGCAAAGCGCTAAAGTATGAGCTAAAGACTAGAACACAAGGTTAAAACTAAAACATGGGCTTAATGCTAAAACAGGAGCTAAAGACTTAAACACCAGCAAAAGGCTAGAACACAAGCCAAAGGCTAAAGCACAAGCTAAAAGCTAAAACATGAGCTGAAGACTTCAACACAGGCTTAAGGCTGGAACACTAGCTAACGGGTAAAACACAAATAAAGGCTAAAACATGAGCTGAAGGCTTTAACACAAGAGGAAGGCTAAAACACTAGCTAAGGGCTAAAGCATGAGCTAGAGGCTAGAACACAAGCTAGGGGTTAAAGCATGAGCTAAAGGCTAGAACACAAGCTAAAGTATAAAACATGGGCTTACTGCTGAAACACGGGCTAAATACTAAAACCCAAGCTAAAGGCTAAAATTCAAGCTAATTTTTACGACACAAGCTAAAGGCTAAAACATGAGCCAAAGACTAAAGCATGGGCTTAAGACTAGAACACAAGCCAAAGGGTAAATCATTTGCTAAACACTTAAACAAAAGGTAAAGGCTACAATTCAAGCTAACATTTCAAACACAAGCAAAAGGCTAAAACATGAGCTAAAGACTAAAACATGAGCTTAAAGCCGCTAAACTACTGTATGAACTGACAGTTTGCTTGTCCTATGGATATGATGTAGCAAAGGGCTGCTAGTAGCGCTACATCTCATTGGCTACAGACGTTAAGTGCAAACTTAACTTAGCAACTTAGCTTGTTGTCACATTTCAAACAACAGCGCTATGTCACTGTACTGATGAATACCTTACCTTGTTCCGTTGTATCCATCAAAAAATTGACTTGAACAAAGAAAATTTGTTCCAAAACAAACACACCCCTGGTCAAAAGTGTGAGACTCCGGGCCAGAAGGTGGCGCCGCAGTCACAATAAAACAGATCCTCCTCATAGCATCTTTAAATTGAAGTAAATGCAAACTCATCCTGCACCAGGAATAAACAGAAGAAACTGACGTGCTCCATGTTGCATTTTTTCCCAACTCAGAGATCTGACACATTTGTTTATTCATCCACGTTTGTGACTTCATTGATGCGACCGACCGCTCTGACTGCTATCAAAGTCTGAGGCCTCTCCATGTGGATTCCATTACCACAGAAATCCAGAAGATGAAGATATCCTCTCTTTTTTGTCATTGTTTCCCTCTTCATCATCAGCAGACAGAAAAACCTCCTCTGTTTGCAGCGGTGATATTTATCCTGATCTCAGCTTCATGTGTGAGTCTGTAGAAACGCTAATGAAACACTGATGCCACTGTATGTTTCATCATTACTTTGAAGGATCTGTCTGCTTTTATTATTTACTCCCTCCTCTCTTCCTCTGGCTCTGGCTGTCTCCTTCAGCGTGTTTGTGTGTTTGGACTGAGTGATGCGGCGCTCATTACAAAGGCAGAAAAACCCTCTCTGCTTTTTCAAAGACTGTAAGCCTTTGCTGAAGTGTGTGTCTGCGTGTGTTTGTCTGCTCTAACAAAGACATGTCTCCTCCGTCCTGTCTGCCTTGGTGATCATTTCTCTTTTAACTCTCTCTGTTTCTAGAAAACAAGCACAGCACACCATCCTGTCTCCCAGTTGTGCCACGGGGGCATCATTTTGTTTATTAACTCAATTTCTTAGCGTTTAAGTGACGGGAAAAAACAGCAACTGCGCGACTGTTGGGGGGAGGAAAAACTTAATAATTGGGAAATTAAATGCTTGAAGAGGCTGTTTTGCGACACGCCGCCTCCAGCTAATTTCATCTCGCATTCAGCTCTGTGTCTGCTGCGCCACCAAAGTTCTGTGATCAGGAAACCTCGGCGGCTCAGCGCTGCACCAGCAGCAGGCCATTTACTACCCCAGATTACAAGATCAAATCAGCTATAAACCCTGTTAACACGACTCAGGCTCAGGAAAAATGTCTCTCTGTTGGCTGAACATCAATACTGGGAAAATATCGGACGGCAGGAGTCTTTGCTCTTTTTGTGATGGGTTCAGTCTGATATGAGCTGCAAAAACCAGGGATCAGGTTGATGCCAGTTTATTATCAGCTTCATTTGTGCTTAAGTATTTGTTCAGGATGCTGATTGTTAAGCTGCACACACTATAAATAACAACATTTCTCCACATTAAGCTTTAAAAAAATCACTTTTAATGCAGATTTAGAGAAATATTTTTGAAACATATTTGTTAAATATTATACATAAGTGTTTAAAGTTTTATCTTAGCCATGCCTGTGAATAGCATGATGCTACTCTTCCCTCTGGTATTCCCTCTGTTGCTGGGTTAGCACAGCTAGCTCGTCCATCTTATTGGAGATAGATCTTACGTTCCCAATAACGATGGATGGAAGGACAGGTCCACGTCGTCACTTCTTAGCTCACACCTGAGAACCAGCACGTCATCCTCACCTCCTTCTCCTCACCTTGTGGGAAACATCCGGCCTAGCACCAATTAGCACTGACATGCTACAGGCTGCTAACGGCTGATTTCACATGTAAAAAATGCAGCCATGGTTACATTAAGGATCTCCAGACAAACACAGGAGCAAAGCAACAATTATTAAGTTATGATTAAGGAATAATTTGAGAAAGTCCAACACAGTCGGCTAAATTGGCCGTTAGAAAATAAATGTACCAAGTGCTGTGATGGCACTTCTAGACGGCAGGAGTGTGAATTTGCATATCAGCTCAATATTTAGAAATCGTTCCTCAAGATTTAGAAATTTTGACTTCAAATTTACAAATATTTGCAAATATTTAGAAATTTTGACTAAATATGAAGTTAAGATTTCTAAATCTTCAGGTATAATTTCTCAATATTTAGCTAATATTCAAATTCACACTCCCACCCATCAGAAGTACCAAAATAAAAGTTGGAGGAAGTGACCAAACCAAGCAGGATTCTGTGAATGTCAAACACAGTCGGCTAAATCAGCCGTTAGAAAATAAACGTAACAAGTGCACCTGTAAAGATCCTGTGGCCGATATCGAAGAAGTAGAACTTGACTTTCTCAAAATCCAGCTCAGCTCAATCGCTTCCTCCAGCTTTTATTTTGGTGCTTCTGGCGGGCAGAAGTGTGAATTTGCACATGAACTAATTATTTATAAATCTTCGCTCAAGATTTAGAAATCTTAGATAATCTTTGACTGTTAGCTAAATATTTAGAATGAAAACTAATTGTTTAGAAACGTCATAACATTTCGATAAAACATTCAAAATTTATATTTGACAAATATATTTCACAAATATTTCTCTAAATCTGCAGAAAAAGTGATGTTTTAGGGATAAATATGGAGAAATGATGTTATGTGTTGTATGTGCAACTTTACAAGAAAACCTGTAGAATTTGGAGCTGGTATTGAAGACAGATCTGATTATGTATAGTAACAAATAGTTTTTTTTTTTTTAACCATTTGTCCTGAACATACAACGTGTAAAATGCCTTAATCATCGGGTTCCCATGCTTAATAATGATAATGATGATAAATTTTATTTGCAACACACTTTTCATTTTTTTAGAAATCTCAAAGTTCTACAAAAGTGTTAAAAAGGTGTTTTTTTTTGTTTGTTTTTTAATGTACTATTGTAAGTTAAAAGCCTTTTTAAAGAGGAATGTCTTCAAGTTTCTGATTGTACCTAACTGCACCTCATGTGACAGCTGCAACTTCAGCATGATGATGTCATGATCTGCGTCGACCTGGTGGTTTGCTCCATTATTAAGCTCTCCAAAAAACTGAACTGAATCTTGAGGCTCTTCCCCTGCCGAACTTAGTGCTACATGTAAGAAAGGAGAGTCCCACCTTGGCTGACAAAGCCCTGAAATGCCTTGACCCTTTTGCAACAACTTTCTTGTGTGAGTCTGGATTTGTTGATTTAAATTTCATGTTCCAAACACATGTAGTCTGTTGGTTTCCAAATGCTGTTCTGGGGCCTTTGCATAGTAAAGTTTTAAAATAAACTGTGCATGAAATACGAGGACTTCCTGCAGCTGAGGTATGAAGACACTGTGTTTGGTTGATGAACAGGAGTTTGTTGCCTTGAGTGAGATGAAGCTGCTTGTTTACATCTTTGCACACGTGCACGTGTCTGCAGGCTGGAGGACATTTGAATTTCAGGTTTCACTTCATTATACTTTATAAGAGGAACCAAAACAGCTCTTTGTTTTTGGAGACTGTAACTACATGATAAGTAAGAGAACATGTCGTATTTCCCTCCAGCCAAAGATTCATACTGTGAAAAATCCCCTCGCTGTGTCTTGGAAACTGTTATTTAGGAGTTATTGAAGAACAAAAAACAACAAGAGTGTGCAGCTGGAGGAAAACCCTCTGACAGCAGTGGAAGTTTTCTGTGAGTGGGTTAAAAAGCTGAGGACGGAGGATGTGATGGATAAGAGTCTTTGTGGTCAAACGAAGCTTAAGTGTGTGAGGTCAGCGTCACAGCTGACTGACAGCAGGTGAGACGAGCAGCTTCAGAGGGAGTTTGTCTTGAGAGCTCAGAGGATTAGAAACTGTCTGAATGAGCTAAACGAAGCCAAACCTACTGACGGACCAATACAGAGTCAGCCTGCGCTGCACTTCTTCTGTTTCACTCCCATTAGCGACGCAGCACATCGAACGCTGAGCTGCTGCTGAAGAAGAGCAGCTTTGGTCTTTGGTTCTCCAGACTTTGAATTGTTCAGCCCATAAGTACAAGAAAACACATAGCATTATCATCTTCTCAGGAGTTTTACCAGGAGCACCAGCCAACCAGACCTGAATTGTAGAATTTAATAAGAAAATGTCTTGGTTTTTTTTCTTCGCTGCATTTTGCTTTCAGCCTGGGTGTTCATGCATCTGCAGATTTTCTAGATTTTGGGGTGAATTAAATTCCATTAAAACCTAAAACAGACTGTACAGTTACATTTAACACTGGTTTGCATGGAGCATACACTTGATTGACCTTGTGTGACAGGTTCAAGTGTCTGTCCCTTCATATAATCTTACCTTAACGTCTGTAATAACTGAATATATTATACTCAGAGGTCTGCAACCTTTACTTTCATAGGAGCCATTTTACTTCAGCTCATCTGGATTAAAGTCAATCAGGAGCCACAAAATCTAAATATCCGCACAATAAAGACAAAAAGTGTAAAAAAATACTAAAACAGGGTAAAAATTCAGTGAATAATTATAAAAAAAAAAAGGTTCTTTGTGTTTATAAAATTGTACATATAATGTCTTGTTTTTTTAAATGTAATAAATTTGCGAATATTAGAAATAATTTTTTTAAAATAGAAATGTCAGTTTTAATACATTTGGGAAATTTAAGAAATTATAATCAGTTAAAATGAAATTTAAATTTCAAAAATTTTACAAAAAAAGAAAAATTTGCATTTTTTTTTTAAATGGGAATTAAAATTATTTGCAAAACTGGCAGAAATTCAACAAAATAGAAATTTACAAATTTGAAAAAAAAAGAATTTTATTGAAAATTTTGAAAAAATATGAAAAAGTTGCAAAAGTCTGAAAACAAATTTGAAAGCTTTGTTGCAAGAAGTGATTCATATTTTGTGTAACCAAATATTTACCCATGATTTATTTAGTGTCAGACTCTTTAATCATAAATACCCTCTGTAAGACAAATAAAAATTCTATATTTCAATAATATTTTTTCAAACTACTAGTAGACACTGCAAAGGAGTCAAATGGCCGCAGGAGGCCCGAGAGCCACAGGTTGAACACCAAAAATAATTAAAATTCAAAAACTTGAAAAAAAAAAAAAAACTGAAAAATTTGCAATTTCTTTTTTCAAAAAAAGGGAATTTAAATTATTTGCATAATTGGCAAAAATGTAATAAAAAAGAAATTTGCAAAATTTAAAAAAAAACTGTTTTATTTTGAAAAAAGGTTAAAAAAAAAAAAAAAAAAAAAAGGAAAAATCTCAAAACAAATTTGAATTTTTCTATTGCAAGAGGTGATGCATATTTAGATTAACAAATATAATATTTTTGGGAGGAGCCACTGCAAAGGACCCAAAGGGCCGCATGAGGCGCAAAAGCCACAGGTTGAAGACCCTTGATCATACTGTTATGTGAAGGATTTTCTCTCATGGAAGAATCTGAAACATGAGAATCAGCTACATGTTTTCCCCCTACATGTATTTTCCTCTGGAATCAGTTTTGGTTTGATACATTAACACAGACCACATGTATTTGTCTGTGTCCAGGTCTGGACTTCCATGAGGACCTGCATCGCATCGGAGCAAAGGAGGGTCTGAAAGGCCGCAAGCTGCAGAAAGCCATGGAGAGCTACGCCTGGAACATCACTGTCCTCAAGGTGAGAAACACTCGAGCATCACCCCGACGCCGTCTTCTCTTTTATTTGCAGACTGTAAGCAGCTGGATCAGCCAGAGATTAAACTACACGGTATCTCAAGAAAGCACTCACGGCTAATAGTATTTGCCCTCTCTCTAATCCCCGAATCTCTTAATTAATTGCTGTTGATTACAAGCAGAGTTTTATTTATTTGCTCATGTTAACTATCTTGACAAGCCTCGAAAGGATTCTTCACACTTGTTTGCAGACACACTCGTGCTGCTCCATCACTGCGCGCTCGGCTCCACCGGGGGCCCCAGGACGTGCTTTGAAGATGATGCTCAGCAAAATGCATTCTTGTCTCTGCCTTTCCCATGACAAGAGGAGATAAGGTTGCCCGATGGCCTCATCTCGCAGCCCGTATGAACACCAGTAGTAACAGCGGCGCTGATAAGAACACCACACGCTGCTCCGTCGCTGCTCTGCAGGCCTGTTTCTGCTAAATAAGGACAGAGCAGCTGGGATATTTTTATCTCATTTCATCACCCTGAAATCATTTAGCATCGAGTGAAGACGCTCCCTCAACTCAGCTTTGGCTTTATTGTCAGGTTAGGCAGATTTCTGCTCCTTTATCTCAGTCCCATCAGACAAAGAGACAGCGATGAGTCCCCACGAACGGCGAGGATCAATCCATCAGACGTGTTGTAAATACCTCTATCCATTAAGTGTCTGGGAACGATGAAAGATTACAGAGTAGATCGCTCTTTTTCTGATGGATTCTGGCGAAAGCGCTGGTGAATAAAGTATTTCGTTGTTTCCCTTCAATCTCCCAGCACCTGCATGTGCAGCAGCCAGATTTATCTTAATTAAGCCTTATCACACTCTTAAGAATTTGTTAAGTAGTGAAACAGATGGACGATAAAAACTAATCCCTTCATCACCCTCCGCCTCTCCATCACCCCTAGACTCACCCAGCTCCTCCCGCCCCTCCTCACCTCCTTAAAGTCCCCCTTTCCATCCTCTTCTGGGGCCTCATGTAAAGAGGCACAAACATAGAGCAGTAATTCTCTATATAAACATCAAATAACACTATATACTGTGGAGAAAATAAGTATTGAACACGTCAACTTTTTTCTCATCACATTTATTTCTAAAGCTGCAATTCAAACGAAATTTCTACCAGACATTGGTATTAACTCAAATAATCCACACATGAAAAGAAATCACAAAGTTCAGGTCCATAAATAATGATTATGGTGAATTAAGTACGATAACACAGGAAAAAAGTATTGAACACGCTAACTGAGACTCATCTAATACTTAGTGGAGAAGCCTTTGTTTGCAATGACAGCTTCCAGAAGCTTCTTGTATGTTTGAACTAATGGCCCACACTGCTCAGGTGTGATTTTGGCCCATTCCTCTGCACAGATTGTCTTTAAATCTGGAATATTCTTTGGTGCCCTCTGGTGAACCCTTTTCTTTACTTCTTTCCACAAATGTTCAGTTGGATTGAAGTCAGGTGATTGACTAGGCCATTCTAACAGATTGATTTTCTGTTTTTGAAACCATTTGAGAGTCAACTTTGCCGTGTGCTTTGGATGGTTGTCCTGCTGGAAGGTCCAGCCACGTCTCATCTTCATCATCCTGGTGGATGGCAGCAGATTCAGATCAAGAATTTCCCCATACATGGCTCCATTCATTGCTCCGTCAGTTATATGAAGTTTGCCAACACCATGAGATGAGAAACAACCCCATGCCATGATGCTTCCACCTCCAAACTTCACTGTTGGTGTAGTGTTTTTTGGCTGATGTGCAGAGCCATTTCTCCTCCAAACATGGTCTGTAGTATGACAGCCCAAAAGTTCAGTTTTGGTCTCATCTGACCAGACAACATTCTCCCAGTATTCTACAGGCTTGTCAAGATGCTGTTTAGCAAACTTTAAACCAGCACCAACATACTTTTTCTTGAGGAATGGAGTCTTGCGGGCCGAGCGTCCATAGAGGCCATCGCGGTGGAGTGCATTGCCTGTTGTTTTCTCTGTAACAATTATACCTGCTGCCTCCAAGTCTTTCTGGAGCACTTTCAGGGTGGTCCTTGGCTGATTGAGTACTCTTCTGACTATCTGTCTGACTCTCTGGTCAGAAATCTTCAAGGAGCTCCTGTGCGTGGCCTGTTGATGGTAAGGTGGTGCTTCTTCCACTTGTGAATAATGGCCCCAACGGTGCTGACTGGAATATTCAGGTGCTTTGATATAAGTCTGTAACCAGACTTATATCAAAGTGTCCTCTGGAAACACTTGCATTGTATTGTGTTGTCTTTGCAGCTTGTTTTCTAAATGCAGCGCACATGTTGTCAAATTGATGAAGATGTTTCTCAATTTGCTTGTCTTTGTCTTTTTGCATGTGTTTTCTTAAGTCGCAGTGCTGTGAGCTCTCAGGGCCACCATAGTTAGTTGTGTTAGCTATTTCCCAGCATCACCTTTAAGTGTTGCCAAAAGTGAGGCACCACATATTTCCAAGGTCATTTCAATCTTGAAACATCCCAAAATGGCGTGAAAAAGAGCGTACGCCACGTTTTTGTGCGTACGTACTCTTTCCACATGAGGCTTCTGATCCTTGAGTTTCTGTCTTGACGTTTTCCAAAGTATCTTGGCGTGCTCGTAACCCCTCCTCCTCCTCCACCTCCTCTTCCTCCTCTTCCTCCCATTCTCCGGCTGTAATCTGTGTCTCATCCTGAACATTTGGTGAGCGCCTGGTGCTTGCTTTGCCAGCTCTGGCAGCCATGCGTGGTTATTTCACCTGTCAACCTCGCCAGATCCTCAGCAGGTTTGGAAAGACTTTGCTGGTAGGAAGCAAGAGCGAGGGAAAGACTTGTTTATCACTCTTTCTGCTGCTGCCTGTTTCCCAAACCTGCCTCTTCGTGCTTATTTTGACAGAGGCAGTCAGATCAAAACCGTCACGGTGGAATCAGGTGTTTGTGTGTGTACCCACGCTGTCAGTCATGGTACCTGCACAGAAATGAAGCGTAACTAAAAAACCAGGCTGTTGTGAAGCAGGTGGAAGCGTGTTTTAAAGTTTAAACAGGTTTCCACTCTGGTTTTGTTGCTACTGTGCTCAATATTTCATCCATCTGCAGCCTGAAAGTGGCGTACAGTAAATCCAGGTTATTGGCTGCAGCTTTCTTTGTGATGGAAAAAGGAGATCAGGACAGACTGTAGCTGTGAGATTTGGCAGCTCCCCCGTGGACAGCTTTAGTCCAGATGTCGAGGTGAGTGTTCCCGAATCTTCAGGCCTTGTCATGATTTAGCTCTGGAAGCACGGGACAAGCTGCTCGCTGTCTTATTTTATGCCTGGTGAGTCATGACTTACATAATACGCTCTTTTTTCAAACATATGACTTATTCATAGTTGTGGTTTGCGTGCTGAAGTGGTTTAGGTAAAAAGGCCACTTGCAGAGTATTAACATCACCTGGGAGGAAAACGCGGCGCTGTGTGTGCAGGGCAGCACCTGTGCTCGCTGTGCAGTAAGTCAGAGCGCCGCTCCACGAGGACTTTATCCTTTCACCGTCTGTACTCCAGAACGTGTCGGCCTGTGCCTCTTCACAGGGGTTTTAACTCAGAGAGCTGTCACAGCAGGTCACACAGAGTCCAGAGCGAGGTTCAGAGGAACGAGGGGAGACACACAGAGTCACGGTTGAGAGGGAGACCGCTTCAGCTCGTGAACAGATGTTGGGCGGATGGTGGTGGGAAGAAAGTGGCCTGGCAGGTGGAGGAGAGGCCGCGGTCTTTTCTTTCAAACCTCACATGCACAGACGTCTCCACCACGTTACACATGACACAGACGACCAGCATAAGGAAGCAGGGAGCCGTGGTCGTGGCCCAGATTGGCTCAACAGGGCTGTAAAGTAAAGTAGGACGCCTGCCCTGACGACTCCCTCCGCACGTGGAGGGGTCCTCCTCTGAGGTGCTCCCAAACAAAGAGCAGAGATGTAATTTAACATTATCACCACATGACAGCAGGATTCAGCAGCAGAGGCAGTTAGAGGGGCTGGCAGGCACCCAGAGGCCTCATCAGTGGCGTTACACTGCCCCCTTCTGCATCTTTATGGTACTGCACTGCTCTGCTTATCTCCTTTTTTCTTTATTTAACAAAGTAAAGCTTCTTCAGGGATATAATAACATGATCCTGTCACATTTAACATCAACATCCTTATCAGTGGTGGTGTTTGTTGAAGATATAGCTACAGCTATGGATGAGAAACAATATGCAGAGAAGAAGTTATTCAATAACAGGTTTCAGTCTGTAAAAACAGAGGACACAAATGTATTTTGCTCAGGACCAGACATTTAAAAATGGTTGGCAATAGTAGAAAATGAGTTGGTCATGTGTAAAAAGTGGTTTGAAAGGAAGGAGTCATATTAAACGAAAATAAAATAACAATTATGTTTTTTTAGTGTTGGGACTATCTGTGAAATAAAACTAACACTAAATGAAATTGAAACAGAAAGAGCATGTGAAACTAAATTCTTGGAAGTAATTTTAAGTTCATAATCTTAGTCCTACATATAAAATAAATAAAAAATGAATTATCTACATCTATTGGTATTATTTATGAAACAAGGGATTTGTTGAGTAAGAAATGTCTGCATATATTATTTTTTCTCACTTTTAATGACATATACGTTGTATTATGTTAAATTTTGGACATACATAAAATATTCTATAGATCCTATGATTAAACTTCAGAAAAGAGTAATAACATTAATAAATAATGCTTCTGATCATAAAACTACTAATAGATTATTTACAGTCTCACACCTTAAAATTCTTTGATATTGTTAACTTAAAAACTTCAGAAATATTTTTTTCTAGTGAAGAATAAAAGTCTGCTCAACTGTATTCATTTTTTTAAATTATATTTTGGCAAAATAAGCCTGGGCTTTATTTAACTAATTTTTTTGGTAACAGAGTTAAAATGTTAAATTTTTTTATTTTTATTTTTTTAATTAAAAAAAAAAAGAATTGAATTTATATATTTTTTTGTATTCATTTATTTAGTAAAGTAAATGCATATAATTCATTTTCTGGACTGGAGATTGTAAACAAAAAAAGTGCTGATATTTATAATATATTTTTTAAATAATAAATGAAATAATGATAATAATAATAATAATACTTTATTTTTACTTTACTTTATAATGATTTATTTATAAAGCACCTTTTGATAAAAGTGACAAAATGCTTTACAATGAGCAGTACAAGCAGGTAGTCTGACACCTTGAAATTCTTTGATAATGTAAAACTTAAACCTTTAGGAAAAAACTTGTTTTAGTGAAGAATAAAAGTCTTCTCATCTGTATTTTTTTTTTTTTTTTTTTTTTTTTTATTTAATGATATTTTGGCAAATAAGCCTTGGCTTTATTCTTCTCATTTTTTGATAACAGAGATTGTTTTTTTTGTAATGATTTTTTTTTTTTTTTTTTTTTTTTTTTTTTTATGTATTTATTTATTTAGTTAAGTAATTCCTTATAATTCATTTTCTGGACGGGAGATCGTAACCAAAAAAGTACACATATTTATAATAATAATTAGAAAAATAAAATAAAAAAATAAAAAGATAGATAATAATAATAATAATAATAATAATAATAATAATGATAATAATACTTTGTTTATATAGCACCTTTCCATACAAGTCAAAAATAAAATCCTCCACAATAAGCAACAAAAAACAGGTAAAATGAACAGCAGACAGTAAAAACCAATTAAGATAAGCAGCAAAGCAATAAAATAAATTTATACAAGCAAAAACCAATACAATCAAGTTAAAAAAAAGGAATATTTATGAAATATTTTTACAAATTTTTGAAGAGCTTTCTTTTTTCTTTCTTTCTGTCTGTCTGAATCCCAGGGCCAGGCAGACCTGCTGAAACACGCCAAGAGTGAAGCTCTGGACACCCTGCGTCAGATCCACTGTGCGGCTCAGTCTTGTGGCCTCAGTAAGAACGGAGCCGCCTCCCCCCAGCTCCAGCACCACCCTCACCACCACCACCACCAGCCGCAGCCGGTCCAGACTCAGCAGCAGCCCAAGGCCCACCCACAGCCCCTCACTCCAAACCAGCCCCACCCTCAGACCCAGATGGTACCTCAGGCCTTCCTCCACCCCCTCCCCCAGCAGCCGCTCCAGCTCCCAGCTCTCCCTCTGCTTCAAACTGTTTCCAAACCACCAGCCTACACCCAGCCCCCACCCCTGTCCCAGCTGCAGCTTCAGCTCCAGCAGCAGCAGAGGGCAGACGGACCTCTGGACGCCATCCCCGAGAAAGAGACGGTCACTGACGACCCCGTGGCGTCCTGCTGACCCGCAGCCTGTGCCCACAGAGAATCCTTCCCACAGAGAGACAGGGACGGCCAGACAGGGGCGGAGAAGAAGAGGGGGGTTGAAGCGCAGGAGGCTAGCTACCGAGCGCAGATGGAGGAGGTGGCTGAGAGGGTTAAAGAGATGATGATGGCGAGGAAGACTCGGCGTGTAAGAAGCGAAACACAGGTCTGAGAGGAGGCTGAGGGTCCTCACGCTTCAATCACACATTTTAAGACAGGTCTGACACTGGAAAGGATCCGTTCAGGGAAGTTTAGGTCTCCAAACCTCTGGAGGCGTGATCGGTCATTCGACATCCCCGTCTCTCTCTGGGCAGCGCTGCTCACGCTCTCACCGCGTGCTCGAGCTCTGTGGGTACAGGCTTTACCTCACGCCGGCATTAAGGTGCCGCACATTTGCCTTTTTCATTTCCAGAGACTTCTTTGAGCTCTTATTTTTTTATGGCTCACACCGTTTCCCCCCGTGCACCGCAGACAGGAAACTCATTTCAAACACAGGACGCCATTTTCGCCTGAGGATGAGCGCCGTCCATCACAGACGACCATTTCAGCACAAACCAGGGAAGAGTGGAGCTGCAATAGAGGAACACTGAAGCTCTTCCTCCATCCCTCCATCCTTCGCCGCCTCACATCCGGACCATTTATTTGAGCTCTTGGCATTACTTTGACACCCCGCAGGGTCTCCTTGTCTCCTCCCCAGGGGCTGTGTGTGTGTGACGTGAGTTGTTGTGTTGGTCCCCAGGGTGGAGCCTACCAGCCAGTCACATCTGGAGTTAACGACCTTTTCCCGTCAGAGGTCAAAGGTCAACAGGAACACAAACTGCTGTCAGTAGAACACAAAGTGACTATAGATGTAAAATGTATGTAAAATGTAACAGAAGAACATATATTGCTATAATAATTCTTGCAGACACGGAGGTTAATTATTGATATTATGATTGTTGTTAGTTCTATTGATATTCTGATTCTTTTCTAACATTACTTCCACCGATACCGTGATGTGACGCCCGTTGTCCTGTGGTGCAGATCAGGACAACGGGCTCATGTGGGACTGGAACGAAGGATTACGGGTCAGCACCACGACACCGGGTCACACAGTAACCTGTGAGTCTGGATTCTGTACGAGCTCCTTGAAGTGACCCATTAAAACTGGCTTCATTGTTTACGACGGCTCCTCTCGTTTCTGTCTCGTTAATGACTTTGTAAAAAAGTGGCAGAGAGAAGTTTCTGGAAATGTGCGACTGAAGTTCAAACAGCCGTCGATGATTCTTTGAAAGCAGCTTTCAGAGTGAATCTGAAGCAATCAATGAGGCAGCCAAAAGCTTTATTGATTTCTTTTAATGCACCGTGATGCACGTGTTAACACTTGATTCCAAAACTAATGTCTTAAAGAAACAGAGTCCATGCTACGTGTTCTGCTTTACTGCAAAAAACTGGAATCTTATCAAGTGTTTTTGACTTGTTTCCAGTAGAAAATGTCTTTTTAGGCTCAATATGAGCCACATTCACCAGAAAAATGCGTCAACTTTTTTCTCATCACATTTATTTCTAAAGCTGCAATTCAAACAAAATTTCTCCCAGACATTGGTATTAACTCAAATAATCCACACATGAAAAGAAATCACAACGTTCAGGTCCATAAATAATGATTATGGTGAATTAAGAACAATAACACAGGAAAAAGTATTGAACACGCTAACTGAGACTCATCTAATACTTAGTGGAGAAGCCTTTGTTTGCAATGACAGCTTCCAGAAGCTTCTTGTATGTTTGAACTAATGGCCCACACTGCTCAGGTGTGATTTTGGCCCATTCCTCTGCACAGATTGTCTTTAAATCTGGAATATTCTTTGGTGCCCTCTGGTGAACCCTTTTCTTTACTTCTTTCCACAAATGTTCAGTTGGATTGAAGTCAGGTGATTGACTAGGCCATTCTAACAGATTGATTTTCTTTTTCTGAAACCATTTGAGAGTCAACTTTGCCGTGTGCTTTGGATGGTTGTCCTGCTGGAAGGTCCAGCCACGTCTCATCTTCATCATCCTGGTGGATGGCAGCAGATTCAGATCAAGAATTTCCCCATACATGGCTCCATTCATTGCTCCGTCAGTTATATGAAGTTTGCCAACACCATGAGATGAGAAACAACCCCATGCCATGATGCTTCCACCTCCAAACTTCACTGTTGGTGTAGTGTTTTTTGGCTGATGTGCAGTGCCATTTCTCCTCCAAACATGGTCTGTAGTATGACAGCCCAAAAGTTCAGTTTTGGTCTCATCTGACCAGACAACATTCTCCCAGTATTCTACAGGCTTGTCAAGATGCTGTTTAGCAAACTTTAAACCAGCTTCAACATGCCTTTTCTTGAGGAATGGAGTCTTGCGAGCTGAGCGTCCATAGAGGCCATGGCGGTGGAGTGCATTGCCTATTGTTTTCTCTGTAACAATTGTACCTGCTGCCTCCAAGTCTTTCTGGAGCACTTTCAGGGTGGTCCTTGGCTGGTTGAGTACTCTTCTGACTATCTTTCTGACTCCCTGGTCAGAAATCTTCAAGGAGCTCCTGTGCATGGCCTGTTGATGGTAAGGTGGTGCTTCTTCCACTTGTGAATAATGGCTCCAACGGTGCTGACTGGAATATTCAGGTGCTTTGATATAAGTCTGTAACCAGTTCCATTCTGATGCTGAGCAACAATCAGGTTGTGAATGTCTTCAGAGAGCTCTTTGCCTTTACCCATCATGAGGTGTGTGGTATTTAACTGCTTGGTGAAAAGACAAAAATGAGTTTCCCGAAAGTTTCATCAAGATCTGTTTGTTACTTTTTGAGGTATGTTGTTCACAGACAGAGAAACTCTCCCAAACACGTAACCCCCTTGGTGGAGGTAATGAGAATTATTTTTACTTAAAATCAGACAAAAACACTTAATAAGATTCTAGTTTTTGCAGTGTAACTGATTTTTACCAGAGCCTTGAAAGAAAAGTGTCAAAATAAGATAATCCGTCTTGAAGTTTCAGGCGTTTTAAGTTGTGGGCTGATGGATTTATGAAAACTGTTTCTGCACAGCTGAACGTGGTGTGCAGTAAACAAACGCTCACAGTTTCTGTTGTCAGTGTGGGGATAATTCATTAGCATGACTCTTCACTGAGCAATGAGCTCATCAATAAGCAGGAAAAGGGCATCTTGGCTTCTTTTACACTTTTACTTTAGGACTCATAAGACACAGCTCATTTACTGAGACCCGTCATTATGAAGGTATGTCTTTAGAAAGCATCGTCCTGCCAGCACAAAGACATACCTCTGGATCGTCCAGGGTCCAGAGAAAAGCCTAGGAGATGTTCTGACACAGGGCGCTAATTAATGACAAATGAAGGGGAGGATTACGACTCGTGTGTCATTTTTTCGGTTGGCCTGAATGACGTCTGTCAGCGTGGACTGAATAAAAGACGCTCGTTTTCTGACGGGGAGATAAGACGACTCTTCATCCCACAAACAGGAAGATGATCTGTTTCCAGTCCAACTTCAACACAGCTGCCGTCATGGACAAGTCAAACAGGGTAAGACAGCTACATTTGATTAAATACGTTTTTGGACATTTATAACACTATTTTACTTCATCCTCAAGGGTTATTGCTGAGGAATGCATGGTATTATCGGCATGTTATTGGTATCCGATGATGTTGGATTTAAAAAACTGTAAAAAACTGAAATCTTATCAAGTGTTTTTGTCTTATTTTCAGTAGAAAATGTCCTTTTAGACTTAAAATGAGACACATTCACCTGACTAGTCCAGGAAAATGTCTTGTTTCAAGTTATTTAAAGACAAAAATGAGGTCTGAATTGCTGTAGCAAGTTTAAAAAAATCTGCTAATAGAACAAGAGAAAAGTTTCTTGTTTTAAGACATTATTCTAGTTCCAAGCAAATTTTCTAGGCAGATTTTTTTTTTACTTATTACAAGTAATTCAGACCTCATTTTAGTCTTATAATAAGACAGTTTTTACTGAAAAATAAGACAAAAACACTTGATGAGATTCCAGTTTTTGCAGTGAATCAAGTATTGACCAAAACACCAAATTCTGCCAATATAACAAACAGATAATATAATAATGAGCTGCTGCTTACTTGTTTTTATTTATTATTATTTATTTATTTTATCTATTTCATTCTTTTATAAATAAAAATCGATTCAAAGAAAAAAATAAAAGATCCCAAAACTGAATGAAAAGGAGCAGAAAGAAGAAAAACTCTTATTGTATCTGCCCCTTTTCTCACAGGATACAAATCAAACAATCACATAACAATAATATAAGAAAATAAAACAAAACAGCTGCAGGCAAACATGCCTTTTACATTTCATTCTTTTCAAAAAAAAAAAAAAAGAAAAAAGAAGGAATAAGAAAAACAGCCACTTAACGAGACTGTGTTTAATTTCACTGTATTTACTGAGAAATATGGATTTGATCATTTTTTAAAGATATTGATTGATTTAGCTTCTTCAGTTCTTCTGTTAAGATCGAAACTGACTCCTTTAACTGTAAGGTAACACTCTTTTGATTTTGTTCTGAACCTTGGTTTCTGAATACTTCGAATCCTTTTAAATTATAACAACTTTGTCTTTTTTTACATCTATCCTGACGGTTGATTGGTAAAAGTTTTTTGTGATCCTCGTACATAATCTCTAACATTCCAAAATCTACTAATTCACAAATTTTTAACAATTTCAATTGAAGAAATAACAGGTTTGAGGGATCTGTAAACTTACTTCTTACTTGATGAAATTGCACATCAGCTCTCTGTTGCACAGTGTTTGTAGCTCATAGTATTGTGCTGTGTAGACAGAGCCCACCTCTTTATTTACGTCCTGATCAGGGACTGAAGCTGCATAAAGTTTTTGCACTTTTTTTTTTAACCTTTATTTAACCCGGTTGGTCCCATTGAGATTAAAAACCCCTTTTTCAAAGGAGACCTGGTTGAGACAGGCAGCAGCAAAAACGCAAAGTTACAGACAGGAAGTACAGTCAGTAAAAAAAACATGATAATAGTTAAACCCACCTTCTAAACTTGAATTTAAGCGTCAGTCTGTGCGGTACATGCAGCTGACTACTTTAGGCACATGTTTCCTGTGAACAGAGGTTACGTTTACTACCTGTCAAATGTGTGAAATTGTGAAATCGGCCAAATTTTCTCTGTTTTTTTTTTTTTTTTGGTAATGCTATGATTTTCTCAGGGAGAGCATCCTCAAGGTTTTGAATAAGATTTATCTTTTTTGTTTGTTTTCTTGTTTGAAAGCAATTTTCATACATAAATCTACAGTTTCAGGTAAATGTCTTTCTTTTTTGTACAATAAATGAATAATACATAACAAATGTGATAAGAGTACACGTTATTATACAGTATGCTACCCCTGATACAGAAGAGAGTTGATGATCCCTGAAATTATGTGCACAGAAAACAATCAGTATCGATATTGTGATTGTATAATGAGTTGAAAAATATCAGCGTTTCAGATATCGGCAAAAAAAAAATCCAGTATCGTGCGTCCCTAGTTATTACATTATTGCACTTAAAGGCAGCATTTTGTTGCAGATATGTGAATTTAATTTTGCATTTTTTGACTTTTTATTGCAAAAACATGATCAGCCATCAATTTCACTCTTTCAGGCTTGTTAGTTTGCATGATTTCATCTTAATTTCTTGCTTGAGCCTCATTTCTACGCTCATGAAAATAGTCACTAAACTGGGGTTTAGTGTTATTAATTTTGGAGTGACTGTTTTTTACTCACCTGGTTACACATTAACAGTCAAATAAAATCCTCACATGAAGCTGAGGTGGTTTAAATCCTCAGTTTCCTGTGAGGTATGAGTGTGCATTAGAAATAAAAGTCATTTTGATGTTGAAATGTAATAATTAGTCTGTTTACCTTCATTTGGACCATTGCATCAGTTGATTTGGAGTATTTTAACCAATGCATTCTGTGTATCCCAGCAGAAGATCCTGCTCCTGGTCTGGATGCTGATGCTGTCCCAGCTGGCCTGTGAGGCTCACAGCCTATCAGAGTGCTGCAGACATCCGTCCCCCTCCTGTCGCCTCTACGTGCTGCTGTGTCGCTCCGGCAGTAAGACCACAGGGGGCGTACTCACCAGCGATGCTGCAGCAGGTATCCTGACTCTGGGGAAGCGGAAAGAAGACCCAGAGCGCCTCCAGAGCCGGCTCGCCCACCTCCTCCATGTCTCCAGGAATCCAGCAGCGGGGATTCTGACGATGGGGAAGAGGACGGAGGAGAGGTCTGCAGAGTACACGGACTGGATGGGTCCTCCAGGGGTCAGCATCACACCACCTGTTCTCAGCTAGAGAAATATGACCTGCAGTTTTATTGAGCTGTGTCTTTCTGGGTGTATCTGTTTGCTCGTTAGGGAGATGTGCAGTTTTGTACATGAAGAGAAAAGGCTTTAAGGTTGAATAAAACTGTAAAACTGAGTCTGTCTTTTATTTTTCTTGGTTGTTTCCTTGGTAAGTTTATGTTTCCTTCAGTGTTTTAAACTCTGAAACAAATTAAATGTCAGAAATTATTAATATTTTGCACTGAGAAGCTGGGCACGGTGTAGTAACAGCAATGACCACAAGATGGCGACAGTGATCCAGTGTAACAGCTTCTGCTCTGTAGCTCAAACATCCTCCTTAAAGCTGCTGTTAGTGATATTTCTTAGCAAAGAGTGACTCCTTCTTCTTCCATGAACTTTGATGTCAAAGTTTTTAACTCGTGTCTTCATGATGACAGAAAGTTTAAGGCTTTTTACGTCTAAAGTCTGAGATAAAAAATTTATGTTCAACTGAGAAACCTTCTCTGACAGCGTGAAAGAAAAGGATGGAGGAGCTGAAAAGGTTTATGTACGCGGTATATGTCAGGGATCAGACAGTAAGGTTCAAGACGAAAGATTTTTTTTTCTGACATAATTATCATAATTTATCATCATTATCATAATTAGGTCTATAAAAGAGGAACTGAAGACTGATTGCATCTTCAAAAAGCTCCTCCGATGAATCTGGCCTTATTCTTAGCCTCACATATCCCAAGATTCATTGCGCATGAACGCCAGAGATGATGCACACGGCCGAATCCCAGAAGGAGTCCTGTTTCAACTTTACCTTTAATCTAATTTATTTATAAAGGAACCGTGTACAATATTTAACATAAATGTCACCATTTGATGCACTGTACCAGTTAGCTTACGGCTAAATTACATCTGCAGTCCCTTTTATCCAGATGTGAAGGATTTCTGGCAACAACTATGTGATTTTATTTCTGAAACATTGAAGAAGGTTTTGATTAACTGTAGTAAATATATGTTTTTTGGGCTCTTTTTTAAATAATATTCTGAGTAAAAACAGTTGTTTTTTATAGATATTCTTATTATGGCAAATGAAAAAAAAAAAGTACTTTTTTTTTAAATTATTCTTTTTTTTTTTTTTTTTACAGGGAATTCATTTATTTTATTTCATTTTTTTTCCTTTTTTAAAAATTTAATTTTAGTTTTTTCATTATTTAATTGATCAATTAATTAATCATTTTATTTTATTTTTTATTTTATTTTATTTTATTTTATTTATTTTTTGTTAGCTTGACAGGTGAGGGCGGCACTGCATAACATCGAGGGTGACAAACAGGAAATGCTCTGTGGACCAGACCGTCTCAGCTCAGTTTGGCCCATGTGGTCTACACAGGCCACGAAGACCAGGTCCTCTGAATGCCACAGCCTTAATGGGCTGCAGACCCAGTGACAACCTAGACTAAGTTAACCTAACCTTCCCACAGAGCACTTGGAGTCTTCCAACGAGCATGGCCGCACCTTTGGCTCCAACCAGGAAGTGCCCTCCCCCAGCAGACAGGTAACTCAACGACAATTTACAATTTCACTCAACAGACACTTATTTCAAACACTGAGCAGCTGGGGTATGGTGCCTTGCTTAAGGGCACCTCAACAGGAGTGTGTCTAATCCTGTTTAACAAAGTCAGATTAAAAACAGAAATTAACTAAAGCCTGATTGGTTGACTGGCTCTGTTTGGAAATCATGATAAAGACAGAGGACAGTTTTATTTAGTGATGGTGAGCACAGACTCAGGGGAACTACACGCTGAAGACAGCTTGATGACAGCTCTGATGCTTCTGAAGCAGTAATTGGTTTCACACACACACACACACACACACACAAAGCATTTCTGCTGGGTAACACGTAATCAGGTTGCAGCTTTAATCAGATTCTCACCAAAACCAGAATATATCTTCACAAACGGATCCATGCAAACGTTTGCTGGCGATGAAAACTCACGCTGCGTTTAATCAGACTGTGCATTAACCTTTGGAGTGTTATATTTAATAACCTGGGCTTCAATGAAATGTCAGCTCTCCGTGGAGATGTGATTGCACTCAAAAGCCCGATCCACACGTGGAGGGTGGTAATTGAGGCTGCTGCGAAGAAGCAGGGTGGACACGGCGTCGCTAACTCCACAACCCATGATCACACACTGAAACGCTTTGTGCAGCTTGACCTCTGACCTCAATTTGTCCACAGGAGAGAAGAAGAAGAAGAAGAAGGAAAAGGATGAAAACTCTGACACAAAAGAGTCGTCCTTCAGGTTTCAAACATCCACAGCAACCGCTCACACACACACATCACAGGAACACAGAAACACAACACATCAATGGTCAGCGATGTGGATTGCAGCATTCTGAGCTCTGGCACCGTTTGCTTCCCAATTAGGAGGTTTGTGAATAAATGCAGCGGTGAGGGTGGTGCAGAGAGATCACTGATACAGCCTGTCAAAAAAGGGGGATGGTTCAGGGAATCATAGGAAAGACAGAGAGGGAGGGAGGAGGTAGGAAGCATGCTGAGTGGAGTTAGACGGAGTGAAGGGAGCTGAGGCTTCACTCTCAGACTGGAGCAGTGATGGGAGCAGATGGATGCGCAGCAGAACCACAAAGCTTCTGACTCGGCTCTGGAGAAGAGGATTTAAGAAAACGGCGCTGAGATTCAGACGCAGACTCCTGCAGGAGGCGAGGAAAAGGTTTCATCAGAGTTTAGAGAGGATTCTGACCAACCAGAGAAACCGCCGCCAAGATGCCTGTGATGAAAGGCCTCCTCGCTCCACAGAACACCTTCCTGGACACCATCGCAAACCACTTTGACGGCACTCGTAAGTTTGTTTTGGAGAAAGTGATTTTGACATCTTTGGGACTTTTTATGCATCTTTTCTTTGTGCACACTTCTGAAATGCTGATACCTGAAACCAGACAAATTCCAGCTCCAGCTCCAGTTGCTCTGTTGCTTTTAGGATTTTAGAGTTTAGAGTTGACCGACACTGAAACACTGCTGTGAATGAATGTGTTCAACAGCACAGAGATCCAATTATCAGACTGTAAGTCAGAGCAGAGCAGTGCAGACGAGGATGGTAGACTTTATCAGGAAATGCACCTGTTGAGCCAATGAGCTGCTTGTTAAAATCCTGCACGTTTCCAGCTCAAACTTCTGCTAATTCAAAGATGTCATTTCTGTGCCAACACAGCCGACTCTCCTTATTATGATGTGCAGAGATCTTCTGCACGATGCACCGTCCTCCTCTGTATGGAGACTGTTGATGCAGATGCTGAATGTGTCGCCATGAGCTTTGCTGCTCGCTTGTTTATTTCCACGCCTGGTGTTTTTTTTTTTAGAGGCACAGAGTTTTGACAGTTTTTGCTTCTTTCCTGCTGAATCAGTCTGAGTCTGACAGTTCACACTGCAAAAAACTGTGTATTAAATGTAAAAGAGAAAATTTGACCCACAGGTTATGGTCATGTCATACTGTTCAGAAGCATTGCTCAGAAACCCTTTTTGAAATGAAATAATAAGAAATTTGGAGTCAGATGTCTCTGATATTGGGTCTCCCAGGTCAGATGTTAGACACTGAAGGAAATAAAAGGTTGTATATCATCCTTTCATTTGCTGCCAGGAGAAACATGTTGTTACTGTGGATTAGTGATAAGAGCCCCACAGTTAAAGGATGGAGTAGTTTGAACTGGTTCCCCTTTGAATATCTTAAAAGTCAGTGAATTAAAAGGAATTGTTTGAGTCTGGATTGTTTCCTGTTATAAACAGAAGAGATATTGTTTTTTTTTTTTTTTATCTTTGTGTAAAACCAGACCCACCTGAGCTGTTTGTTTGGTTTTGTTTAATTTTGTTACTTATTTGTTATTGGGTCATTTCCCATTTATGCTAAATTTTATTTACCGTATAAACTAAATGGAAAAAAATCTGCCAGTGATATAAGAAAATAGTTCCTTGTTTTAAGACAATATTCTAGTTTCAACCATTTTTTTGAGCAAATTTGTTCTTGTTCCATCAGCAGATTTTTTTTTTTATCTCGTTACAGTATTTCAGACCTCATTTTTATCTTTAAACGATTTAAATCAAGACATTTCTCTGGAATGATAAGTTGGATGAGGCTCATATCAAGTATGAAAAAATCAATTTTTATCCAATACAGGTCAAAAACACTTAATAAGATTTCAGTTTTTTGCAGTGCACACCTTGCTTCAGAATCAACCAGGAGCAGAGGGTGATCAGCATCCCTTCACTACAAAACAATCTTATAAAGTCTTTTTGTCTTATTTTCAGTAAAAATTGTCTTATTTTGCTCTATATGAGCCACATTCTCCTGATCAGTCCAGAAAAATGTCTTGTTTCCAGTTATTCAAAGACAAAATGAGGTCTGAATTGCTGTAGCCAGTAAAAATATCTGCAGATGAGACAAGAAAAAAGTTACTTTTATGAAGATATTTTCAAAGTTTTAAGCAAATTTCAGCAATTTTTTCTTGTTCCATAAGCAGATTTATTATTATTATTATTATTATTATTATTATTATTATTATTATTATTTTTAAATATACAGTTATTCAGATCTCATTTTTGTCTTTAAATAACTTGAAATAAGACATTTTTCTGAACTGGCCAGATGAATATGGATCATATCAAAACATTTTTTTTTTTACTGAAAATAAGACAAAATCACATGAGAAAATTTCTTTTTTTTGCAATCTGAAATTTTATCAAGTGTTTTTGTCTTATTTTCAGTAGAAAATGTATTTTTTTTTCATCAGCAGATTTTTTTTTACTTGTTAGAAGCAATTCAGACTTTTTTTTTAAGTCTTCAAATAACTTGCAACAAGACATTTTTCTGAACTGGTCAGTTGTATGTGGCTCAAATTGAGTATAATCAGATATTTTTTTACTCAAAATAAGACATCACATTTGGTGATTTCATTTTTTTTTTTTTTTTGCAGTGGATGGATGCTGGTCACCCTCTGCTCCAGGCTGATTCTAAAGCAAAGCATAAAAGCAGCAAAGCATGAGCCACATTCACCTGACCAGTCCATTAAAATGTCTTGTTTCAAGTTGTTTAAAGACAAAAAATGAGGTCTGAGTTGCTGTAACCGGTTTAAAAAAATTGCTCAATGGAAATTTTATCAAAAATTGATTGAAACTAGAATAACGTCTCAATACAAGTAACTTTTCTCCTTTATCATTTGCAGATTTAGCAACTTGTTGCAGCAATTCAGACCTCATTTTTGTCTTTAAATAACTTGAAACAAGACATTTTTCTGGACTGGTCAGGTGAATGTGGCTTATATTGAGTAAAATTAGACATTTTTACTCTAAATAAGACAAAAACTCTTGATTAGATTTCAGTTTTTTTACAGTGTGGAGCTCTTTCCAGACAGGATGGGAGTGTGATGGTGTGTCTACGGGTCAGAATGTCTTGTACAACTTCACAAATTCACAGATTCACTGTGATGGCACCAGTGCTGCCTGTATCTCCCCATCACACACACACACACACACAACCCCTCGATCCATTCTTCATGTTGCTTCGTCCTTGAGTTTTGCACACACACACACACACACACACATACACACACATTTGCACAAACACAAATCTGGCTGGCAGACATTTTCTTTTTTTTTTTCCTTTTAAATTTGCCCGAGGATCAGTGTTTGCATGTGTGGGTGGATTGACCGAGTATCTGTGTGGGAGGTGAGGGGCCAACAGAGAGGAAGGAGATGGCCCCAGAGCAGACGACTTCAGCATTTTAAAAACTGAGTTTAACACTCTGTGCTGAGCTGAAAGCTTTCTGCATGACGACATCTCTCTGAAAACAAAGAGTGTAACTGCAGAGCGTCGATTTCAGCTCATTTCTCAATCCAGATGATCCCCACAAATAGCTCATGACACCGACACAGAGGTGGCATTCACACGAGCCAGGTGTGTGAGAGGAAAAAAATCAATTAGACAGAAGCCAATCAGGAGCTTCTGCACGAAATCTAAAAACCTGCTCAAGACGTGATCACAATGATGTGACAGAGTGAGAAAAGCTCAGATGGCGACTAAAATACTTTCCTCCCCACACCCTCATGGTGGAGACTCTCAGGAGTTTTAAACCGTCGACGTGACTTCGGCACCTGCTGCAGCTTTTCTTTTTTTTCCCCCTCACACCATCCTGTCGTCAGTGTTTCGTGCTAATTGCCCGGGTGGGTGTGAGAATCACATCTTTCTCCTCCCTACAAGAGCTGTCAAGAGCTAATTAGTGGAGAGGGTCGTTGTGTTTGAGTGAGTCCAATTTAGAGAGTGAATAAAAGCAGATGAAGATGAGGATGTCCCGTGGTACGAGAGACGAAAGAATGAAGAAAGTGAAACACTGACTGATGGATCAAAATGATTCACAACAGATGCTCTGAATTTGTCTTCTCTAAATAAAACTGAAAATGTGTCTACAACATCCTCACTCCCTCCTGATTGTGAGCTTTTATTCACTTACTTTGACTCATATCTGTAAATAACCTTAGTCTCTAAAAAAAGAGCTGACATTGTGATCCTCTCGCTGCTTTATGTGTGAGTTGCAGAGGGCACAGTGTCTCAGTAACCCAGTGAATGCAAATTGCAGCATTGGCATATGCTTCTGCTTTTTTTTTTCTTCTTCTACACAAATCACTATGGCAACACACGCTTGGGAAGATCTAATTTAGTTTCTTCTGAGATTGACTGGACTGTTACTCAGGTAAATGCATTACAAGGTGCACATATATTCCTGTTAACACCTCCTCTGTGCTGCCTGGTGTCCAGTTTAGAAAACCCAGTGCAGGAATGTAAAAATAAATGTAGGATTAAATTAATGTGCAACTTTTGGAAACAAGGAGTATCGCTAATAAAAACTGTGTGCTGCAGAGGTTTTGTATCACCGATGAGGCTGCATCCTTATTTAGTGCTTTGGAGCAAGACTTTTACTGCACTCTTGCTGAGTGTTATTGTTTAGTTATGGTTATTGGAAGTACAAACATACGGATTTTATTATTATATATTATATTAAATCTAGTCTTTGAAATTATTTTTATTACTATTTGATTTTATTGATTTTTTTTAAGCGTGCACAGCACTTTGGTCAACTGTGGTTGTATTAAAATGTGCTATAAAGTTTGACATTTCTTCTTTATGGCCCAACCAATATGGTTTTTTATTTACAAGAAAAAAATATCCAATAACCCATTATTCGGCTAATTGATTTTAATAACATATAATGGATTAAAATAACTTTCACTTTAAATAATAATACTACTTTGTCCTTTAGTGTTTAATTTTATAACAAAGAGGAATTTCAAGTGCAAAACCATGCAAAGAAGAAGTAAACCAAGCAACCCATAGCAGTGCTTTGACTTTTTTGGAACCTTGAGCTTGCCGTAGTTATGCTGAAGTCAGCCAAAAGCCTTCACTTCACATTTCTTTCAACTACCCGTTTGAAGAACATTTACCTGTGAGTATTTCGACAGTTTGAGTCTTCAGTTTTGTTTACAATCAGTAATCGTGATAATTTCCTCTGGTGAAAGTTGAAATTTTGTTGTAGTACCGAAGTTAAATCAACGTTTGCTAACTGGTAGCATACCAACGCAATTTGCCGTGTACGTTAGCATCAAGCTAGCGCTAGGTCACTGTCAATTTCACAGTGCTGTTAGATAGTTATCAGTAGACAAATTCTGCTCATCCCACTCCTGTAACGTTGCCCTGCTGTCGCTCACTCTTGTACCTCACAGAGAAGATAGCAGTAGAGAAAAAAAAAGTCCAAGCAGACAGCCCAGAGTTAGACGTTTATCTCATCATCATCATCTTCGTCTTTATTGAGGAGACTCGAAGTCGATATAAAAGAAAAAGAGAAAAAAGACAGACACAACAAGAACGAGACCACGTTGCGTTTTCAGTGAAAACGCAAACTTTTGAAAACGCTCCCCAGAGTGGAAAGATCTGAATCCGCTCCTCCATCCAGCTTCGCGTAAACACAGAGCGGAGCGTCTCAGGGTGAAACGCTGACGTCACCGCATGCGCACTCGCAGTTTAATGTGACGGCTCCGCGCTCAGCCACATTTCCAGTTGAGCCAGTAGTTGGCAGTAATGCGCGTTATGGTTGGATTGCCGACCGTCTCACACAACAAAACGGCAGAAAAAGAAAGAACAGAAGAGGAGACTTCTCCTCCTGGAGTCGTATGAACGCGGATCGTTTTCACGCCGTCCTCATGTAAACGCGGGTGGCTTTTGAAAACGCAAAGGAAAAATCGTTGCGGGAGTCTCCGTGTAAACGGGGCCTTAGGGTGAAACGCAAACGTTTTGTTGTGTTTCAGCCTTGTGTTTACACGGAAACGACGTTTCAGCCGACCTAAAACGCAAACTTTTAGGCCCCGTTTACACGGAGACTCCCGCAACGATTTTTCCTTTGCGTTTTCAAAAGCCACCCGCGGTTACATGAGGACGGCGTGAAAACGATCCGCGTTCATACGACTCCAGGAGGAGAAGTCTCCTCTTCTGTTCTTTCTTTTTCTGCCGTTTTGTTGTGTGAGACGGTCGGCAATCCAACCATAACGCGCATTACCGCCACCTACTGGTTCAACTGGAAATGTGGCTGAGCGTGGAGCCTTTACCTGAAACTGCGAGTGCGCATGCGGTGACGTCAGCGTTTCACCCTGAGACGCTCCGCTCTGTGTTTACACGAAGCTGGATGGAGGAGCGGATTCAGATCTTTCCACTCTGGGGAGCGTTTTCAAAAGTTTGCGTTTTCACTGAAAACGCAACGTGGTCTCGTCTAAACGGAAGGCCAAAACGCAAAGAAATGTTTGCGGAATCGACCGTTTTCGGCGTCGTGTAAACGGGGCCTTAAAAACGGCCTCCAGAGTGGGATTTTCCTGAAACGCTCCTGACACTGTTGCCGTGTAAACAGTAAGCCGGCGTTTTCAGTGGAAACGCTGACGTCACACTCTGCCTCGCGCGCATACAACAGGACAACAGTCCTGTGGTTACGATCCTCGTGAACTACCATGTTGTGCTTGTGCCTATTTAATGCCAGAAAGCCATATTTCCCTGTTTAAATTGTATTTCAGAGTTCAGTTCCCCAGTCAACCCAATGGTGGGTCTGGGTAAATAATGTAAATACCTTCTAAATGAAAACGGATTTATAGCGTCTTAGAAAAGAGCTCTTCATTTTTTGGAAAAAAAAAAAGCTCTCTTTGAAAAGGCTGTAATCAGTTGATTGAATTGGCCAGCTGATAAATCGGTCGGGCCCTAGTTGTGATGATGATGATGAAAATAATAATAATGTTAAGATTCTGCAGCCATGGATTGCTTCATACATCCATAGTTATTAACTTTAACAAATCATTCTGCAGTTTGTTTCCAACACACTCCCATTATAGAGCCGTTTCTTCAGCTCTAAACCATCACAAAGCTCCTCATGGACCAATCTGCAGAAACAAAGAGACATTTAGCATCTTTCAGATTAATATTTCTTACTTTGTTGTGAATTTTAGAGCTTTTAGTGCTGCTTCTCCACCTACACTCATCGCCCTGAAACAACCCTTAAAGGTTGCAGCAGTTAGCAAAGATTTTAATGGTGTTTTTTCCTCCCAAACAAGGCTTTAATTTCTGTCTAAATAGTTTACTCAAAGATTTTTATCTCTGGTATAAAATGATTCCTCAGGCACACATGTTCTCCTCTTTGCATGTTGTTCAGTAATGAGTGAAAAAACTTTGGTTGAAATGTAATATTGAGCTGACATAGTTCATCGACTTATCGAAAGCGTTCCAAGGAGAGTGAGCTTTTGTGCAAAGTTTGTTTAATAAATTGAGAAATCCTGCAGCATATCGCACAGTTCAGACTAAATTTCTTATTTACAGTTTTTTAAGAAGGTGTGGTTTCATCTTGAGATTCGTAGCATTGCAGAAATGGAGGAAATCAGCTTTAGCAGGTGGTTAAGGCACCAAAAGGAGAACTAGTCACACAGAAAACAACTTTTTCCCCTCACACCCAGAGGAATAACTGTGTGTGTCATGTTTGTGTCTGTATTTCTCTTCCTGCATTAATTCTAAAAACCCTCACACACACACACACACACACACACACACTGACATACTGCTCCACATGCTAATTACCCACATGGCCTCAGTCTCCCATGAAGCCAGGGAGCCAGCTGAGACCCTGCATGAATCCTCGGACTTTATACAGACCACCAGCTCACTTCAAAGCTCCCTCTGATGATGGGGCAGCACTGGAGACCGTTTCTGAAGTCTGAGCTGAAAACGAATAAAATGGCTCAGACTGAGTTAAAAAAAAAAAAAAGTTATTTCCTGTCAAAGCATCAACAAACACCTCATACACAGAGGGATATATGGATGCAGGATAGAGGAGGAGGAGGACACCTAATGATCTTGTTTATATTCTCTTGCAGACAGTAACTTCCTGCTGGGGAACGCCAAAGGCCGCCATGGCCACCCCATTGTGTACTGCTCTGATGGGTTCTGCGAGCTGACCAGCTTTGCCAGGACTGAGGTGATGCAGAAAACCTGTACCTGCACCTTTCTGCACGGAGCCGAGACCAATGAGAGCGTGATCCAGCAGGTGGAGAAAGCTCTGGAGGGTCAACAGGAGTTCCAGGGGGAGGTCTGCTTCTACAGGAAGCATGGTGAGAGACGTGGACAGTAGAAAACAATAATCACATCTGTTTTAACAGATACTTACCTGTGCATCAAAAGAATCAAAAAAGCAGCATCAATTTAATATTCCTGCTCATTTCTCTAAGAGCTGAAAAAAACTTATTTTTCAAAGTTGTTTTTGAAAACTCTCCAAAGCAAACTTTGTCACATTGCTGTCAATAAGTGTATTAACTGAAGCATAAAAACTGATCAAGTTAATTTTTTTTTTTTGACAAACTGTTGGCACTGTCTGCTTTCCTCTTCCTCACACCTGTCTGAAGCAGAAGTGTGTTTTTCTCTTTGACAAAGATCTAAAGCTTTGTTGCAGCTGTATTGATATTTTTGTCTTCATCTTACACGTTTCTAATCCTCTCAGGAAATTCCTTCTGGTGCCTGTTGGACATCGTGCCAATCAAGAACGAGAAAGGTGAGGTGGTGCTCTTCCTGTTGTCTTTCAAAGACGTCAGTGAAACTCGTGGGAAGAATCGTCGGCACAGCCGAGGAGACGGTGAGACATAAGTTGGGCTATCAGGGGGGTCTGTGACCCTTACATTCACAGGAGCCATTTTTGACTCAGTTCCCTGGGATTAAAGCCATTCAGGAGCAACAAAATCTACTTTATCTTCACATTAAAGACAAGGAAGTGTACAAAGCTTGAACATAGTAAAAATCTAGTGAATAATGCTACTAAAAAAAAACCTAAATAAGAAGACAAATGTGTAAAATTGTACATGTGATGTCTAAGTTTTAAATTTTGAATAAATTTGCAATTTCTTTTTTGAAATTTAAGAAATTACACATTTTTCTAAAGTTTTAAAATCTCGAAAATTTTGAAATTTTAAATTTGCTAATTCAATTTTTTTATTGCAAAAATGCCAAGAATTTTAAAATTAGCAAAATTTGCAAAAATTCATCAATTAGCAAAAAAAAAATCAAATGTTGTTATTTGAAAATGTTGTTTTATTTTTTTAAAAATTGAAAAAACTGCAAAAATTTGCCAAAAATTTTAAAACCATGGAATTTAAATAATTTGCAAAAAGTTGCTTATTTGAAAAAATGTTTCAATTTTACAAAAACCTTAACGAATTTGCGAATCTAAATAAATAAATACATTGAAAAAAAATTTTTAAAAAAAAGAAAAAATTGAAGAAAATTGAAAATTGAAGAAAATTAAATTGAAGAAATTTAAAATTTGCAAAAATTGCCAAAATCCTTCAATTCGCAAAAAAATATATATATCGTTATTTAAAAATTCATTTTTTTAATTGCAAAAAACTGCAAAAATTTGCCAGAAAATTTTCAAATAATGGAATTCAAATAATTTGCAAAAATTTGCTTTATTCCAAAAATGTTTTAATTTGCAGAAACCTTAAAAAAATACAAATTGAAATTAATTAATACATTTAAAAATTTAAAAAAATTAAAGAAATTTTAAATTTGCCAAAACTCATATTCATAAATAAGCAAAGAATTTAAATACCGTAATTCCAAGATTTGCTTGATTTTCAAAAAAATGCAAAACTGCAAAAATGTTTTAATAAATTGCAAATAATGCAATTCAAATAATTTACAAAAACTGCTCAATTAAAAAAAACAATCAAAAACTTCAAAATGTCTAATTTTTTAAAGTCAAGACCTGCATGATGCTTCAGAGTCACATCCTGCAGACCCTTGGCCTAACAGTATCAATCTGCAAGTTTAACCATATAACATAATGCGTCTTTCTTGTCTTCCTCACAGGTATGTCCGAGGCAGCTCAGGAGAACGTCAAAAGCAGCCGATCACATTTTTCCCAAGCTAGAGAGAGAGGAAGGACCATTCTGCAGCATCTCAGCAACCTGTTCACCAAGAGGGGGAAGAGGAAACTGACCAGAGTGAGCACATGAGCCTGAGTACTGATTTGTGTTTCAGGATTTAGTATGACTGAGACATGTTTGTCTTTACGAGACAGAACAGCTGCAGAGAGATGGGAAATGTTGGGAGTATAGGGTAAAGGAAACAAGCTTCAAAGTGTGACTAAAGCCTCTGTCTCTCTTTCACCACTGGATCAACGTGATTTCCTCTAACCTGAAAATTTATCCCTCATCCATCTGCCAATCAACGAAACCCTAATCACAATCAGAGAGCTCTAGTTTCGTAGAAAACGCTCCTTCTCTCCAATCAGCAGCAGGATGTTGATGACAGAACTTAATATTCAGACTTTGCATTATTCATTTCTTTTCTCTCTGTCTGTGAAACTCTGCTGCTTCTTCCAGAGCGTGTTTCAGAAACCGTCTGTACCTGAGTACAAGGTGGCAGCCGTGAAGAAGTCACGCTTCATCCTGCTGCACTACAGCATCTCCAAGGCCTTGTGGGACTGGCTCATTCTGCTCGCCACGTTTTACGTTGCAGTGGCCGTGCCCTACGACATCTGCTTCGTCAGCCACGATGAGGGCAGCGACCATCACTCGCTCATCAGCCGCAGCACCATCGGCTCGGACATCGCAGTGGAGATGCTCTTCATCCTTGGTGGGACATTTTCAGATGTATTTATTTTCATTAACATTATGTTTTATTATTGTTTGGAAGGATTCTCTCCTCCACTGACTTCTGTGAAGACAACAATGCTCACTTCAAATTAGGTGCAACTCTATTTCCAGTGTGACTGCAGGGGTTTCCGTGGCGATGGCCAACACATAACGAGAGCTCCCACCTTTCCTCACCCACGCAAGGTGCCTCTGTTGCCCCCGGTTACGGACCACAATTAGATTTCTTGCTTTACCTGCAAAGGAGGTGTGATGGCACATCTGTCATGAGACACTGCGACTTAACCTCTCCAGAAGTTTTTCTGCTGTCGATGAGTCATTTACATTTCCACAGAGCAGGGTGCAGCAGGTCAAATATCTGAACCCATTCATGTGGATTCACAAACACTCTCCATCAGTTTAGTTTAACAGAAAGTAAAGGTTTTATATCAGTTAATAGAATGTTAAAAGTAAAAAGTGTAAAAAGTGATTTTGCACATTTACTATTGTAACATATTATTTTTAGTCAGTATGACCATAAATAGTCAGTATGGAGCTGTTGTGATAACACATGATTATAAGTTGGCATCATCTCAACTAGAAATATATGTTTCAACTATAAAATCTATGTTCACATAAATCAGAAATGTACAGAAAAAGATAAGGGCCACTGAAAAAAAATACATCCAATTTTTTTTCTCATTACTTTTATTTTTCAGAGAAAAAGGTCAGAATTCAATTTTTTCTCAGAATTCTGACTTTTTATTGGTAAAAAAAGTAAAAGAAAAAAAACTGACATTTTTTTGGGGGGTCAACTTGAAAAAAATGTATTTTGGTGGGAGTGGGACTAAAACACGCATACGTCATCATGTTTCTGCAAGTGTTACCCAGATGCATTGTTGGCATTAAAAAAATATATATTGATGGGTAATTTAAAAAAAATCATGAAAACGTCTTTTTTTTTTGCTCTTGAAAGCAAAGTTTTCTTGCGTACACTGTCACAAACTATTGCAAATTTACTTGGCAATATTTAAAGTAAACCCTGTTATGTTTAAATACAGCTCTTAAAAAAAATTACACTGTAAAATAACAGTAAAATATTGCAAACCTCCTGCCAGTAATTTGATGGTGGTGATGGTGTTTTGGAACCGTGAGTGAGGAGGAAACTCAGTGGATATAGGACCCTGCTGTACACTGAGGGTGGCACAGGCCGTCTGTGCTCTACTGCACAGACTGACTGTCTGTGCTCATCTGCGTGGACGGGCTATCTGTCCTCCCTTGTACTCAATGATTTTTACAGTGCGTTAAATGATAATGCTTATTAATGAGATGTGTTGATGGATTAGGATTAGGACAGTGCCATGTAGAGCACAGACAGCCTGTTCCCTCCGTGCAACATGTAACTTTAAATAAGCAGACTCCAACCCCAAATCTAGAGTAGCCCTGCCCCCAAATTCTAAAAAACCCTGCCCCCAAACCAGAACAACAGGACCACGTCACAGAGCCAGAACCCAAGCACTCTCCAGCGTCACACTTTGGTTATAACGAAAACAAAAACAACGACAAAAGAATAGAAATTAAAAAATAGCAAAGCTGAAACCTAAAGGAATTGACGGGAGGGCACCACCAGGAGTGGAGCCTGCGGCTTAATTTGACTCAACACGGGGAACCTCACCCAGTCCGGACACGGCAAGGATTGACAGACTCCGTGCAATGTATAGCAGGGTCTTGTATCCACTGTGTCCCCTCCTCACTCACGGTTACAAAACACCATCACAACAAAAATTACTTTGCTGTAAAAACTTGATGAATTAAGTTCAACCAACATCTTTTGTAGTTCTCTTTACCTTTTTTTTTGGTTCAAATTATTTGACACTTCATGTTGAATTTACTCAGTCAAAGCAACAAGATGCCTTGAGTGAGTTGAATCAACAATTTACTTTTTACAGTGTAGCTTTTAAGCTTTTAAATTTCCTGTTCTTTCTGTCTTTGGACCCCTTCCTCTCTCCTCCAGATATAATCCTAAACTTCCGCACAACGTACGTGAGTCAGTCAGGTCAGGTGGTGTACGACGCCCGCTCCATCTACCTCCACTACTGCACCACCTGGTTCTTTGTGGATCTGATCGCAGCCCTGCCCTTTGACCTTCTTTACATCTTCAACATCACAGTGGTGAGATTATTATCTTCTGCACATCATCATGAACGATTTGCCTGCGGGGTTGATTTGACTTCCTGTCTCTCTGAGTTCCCTAAGTGTTCGACTAGCCGCTGAAGTTTTGTGTGTTTCCTTGCGAGCGTTGCACTGGAGATGATTATTCCTCCAAATTGAACCACTTCACTGAGCTCTCGTGTATATTTGGCCTTAGTTTATCTCGCAGAACAACACGAGCACGCCTCATGAATAAGTCTTACTTTGCCTCAGGCCTCTGTTGACCTCTGGTGACCTCTCAAACTGCAGCCATGTTTTTTTATTTTTGGCACCATTGACTCTCGCTGAAACTTTTCTGGCTTCTGAATGTTTGCTGCTTGATGAAAAATGATGTTAAAGCTTTTCCTCTATCTGCTGCCGAAGACGTCGCTGGTGCACCTGCTGAAGACGGTCCGCCTGCTCCGTCTCCTGCGCCTGTTACAGAAGCTGGACCGGTACTCCCAGTACAGCGCCGTGGTCCTGACTCTGCTCATGTCAGTGTTTGCTCTGCTGGCTCACTGGATGGCCTGCGTGTGGTACGTCATTGGACGGCAGGAGATTGAAAGCAGCAACCCTGTTACCTGGGATATAGGTGAGCACATTACGTTTGTTTCTAAAAGCTCCAAATCAGGAGCTCAAACTTATCCCCGTGCTTTAATTTCACTGCCTCTCAAAGCAACCTCAGCAGATCAGTGCAGCTTATCTCTCGCCATGCTTGGATGCCTAAAAACATCATTTCAGCCTCTAGCTCCTCTCCTCTTGGTCCAGAGGATGTCCAGGTCACAGAACAATCCCATTATATCACCAGAGAAGCAGTGGAAATTAAATCAGCTGTCACCCAGTGTATCACCTCACAGAAGAGAAAGGATCGTCCAAGCAGAAAATGAAACCACTGAAACTGATAATTTACTTTATCCCCTCATGAAACTGGTGAAACTGGTGGTTGTTTTTAAGGAGCTCTGATCTCGTCCACCAGGATGGCTTCAGGAGCTGGGGAAGCGTCTGGACACGCCGTTCATCAACAGCACCATGGGCGGTCCCTCCATGCCGAGCGCCTACATCGCCTCGCTCTACTTCACCCTCAGCAGCCTCACCAGCGTCGGCTTTGGGAACGTGTGCGCCAACACAGACGCAGAGAAGATCTTCTCCATCTGCATCATGCTCATTGGAGGTGAGTGGTCCCTGCGCTGATGACATCATCAGCACCCTGATCAGATGATCAGGCTTTACGGTCTCCTAATGTCACCGTGTCGTCTTCAGCTCTGATGCATGCCGTCGTCTTCGGGAACGTGACCGCCATCATCCAGCGCATGTACTCCCGCCGCTCCCTCTACCACACCCGGATGAAGGATCTGAAAGACTTCATCCGGGTGCATCGTCTTCCTCAGCAGCTGAAGCAGAGGATGCTGGAGTATTTTCAGGCCACCTGGTCAGTCAACAACGGCATCAACGCCAATGAGGTGGGAGGTGCTCTTCGGTGTCTGTTCTACTCTCGTTTCCTCTGGTGATGTTTTCTTTCAGTGGGTTTCACGTCTGGCAGCAGACTTTTTTTCATGAAGGGAAAAAAAATCCTTTTTTGTGTGGGTGTATGAGTCTAGTTCAAGGGTCTTCAACCTGCTGCTCTTTGACTCCTTTGCAGTGGCTTTTTGAAGCTTTAGAAAATATTATTGAAATAAAGAATTTTCATTTTTCTTATAGAGGGTATTGATGATTAAAGACACTGACACTAAATAAAATCCTGTGTTAACATTTAGTTGAACTAAATCTTCATCCCATCTGTCAATAAAGCCTGCCACCGCTCTACTTCACCTCCTACAACATCAACAGCCCACCAACTTTCCATGCACCTGTGGCTAACCTCAAGTTTTACAGCCCTGGGAAGATAACTACATCTACAAAAAGACGAATCTGGAAGAAAATGCAGATTTTAATTCTGTGTGGATGGATTCATTTTACTGACAACGAGGCACCTTCATATACATAAAGGATATGTGGCAATACAAGAGCAAACAACAACAAAAAGATGGATTAGTTAGTTTTTCAATAAGTCCTCAAATTAAAGTATTTTTTTGGGGGGAATTTTTGACATTTTTGAAAATTTTAATATTTTTTGAAAATTACAAAAAATCCTTTTTATTTTTATTTTTTGCAATTTTTTTTTTTTATTAATTAAAGAAGTTTTTACCATTTAATTTTTTTTGTATTTATTGTCATTTCATTTTTTTTATTTCAGTGGATTTTAAAAATTTTGAATATTTTTAAAAGTTTTTTAAGTTTTGCGATTTCATTTTTTATTTTAGCAAATTTTTAAACCTCACTATTTTTCGAAAGTTGTAAAAAATTTCAATTTTTTTTTCTCTTCAAAGTTTGGATTTTTTTAGTTACTTGAATGATTTAAACTTTTGTGTACTTGAAATATTAACTTTTTTTTTTTTTCACATTTTTGAAATTTCAAAGAAAAAAAAAATTACGTTTACCAAATGTCTTAGATTACAAAAATTTTGGAGGTTTCAGCAAATATTGGGAAAAAAAATTGATATTTTTTTAATTTCTGCAGTTTTATCAAAAATATTAAACTATGGCATCACTTGTACAATTTCATAAATTCAAAAGACTTCTCGTTTTATTTCCTTGAGTTTCACTTTGTAGACAAGTTTATTCACTTTATTGTCTGAATTGGGACTATAAAGCAGATTCTCTTGGCTCTGGAATGACTTAATCCTGAATGACTCTAAGGTGAGCTGAGGTAAAATAGCTCCTCTGAAAGTAAAGGTTGCAGACCCCTGGTCTAGTTACAGAGATGTCATCCTCAGAATGAGGGTCATTTCAAATCCTCTGGAGTCTCATTCCATTTATTTTAAGTAGACAGCACTTTATGGCAAATAGAGCCTCAATGACAATAGCCAGAGCCGATCAGATCTGGGAGAAACTCTCTGTAACACAGGAGCAGGAGCTGAAACAGAGAGAATCCTCATTAACACCCGCTCCCCACCATCTGCAGATAATGAATTCACTGTTGAAGGTAACAGACACAGCCGCTGGTTGCTGAGAACATGTTGCTTTCAACACCTCGTGTCTTTTAACTGAAGGCTTTGCACATCACATGAGAGCATTAAACGTATTTATTTCCATATACACACACTCTTTAAAGTTCACTTTCTCTTTCCTGTCTCTTTTTTTTTTTTCAAAGCTGCTGCATGATTTCCCAGATGAACTGCGAGCAGACATCGCCATGCATCTGAACAAAGACATCCTCCAGCTGCCCGTGTTTGAGCGCGCCAGCCGAGGCTGTCTGCGCTCCCTCTCCCTGCACATCAAGACCTCCTTCTGTGCACCGGGGGAGTATCTCATCCGACACGGAGACGCTTTACAAGCAAACTATTTCGTCTGCTCCGGGTCTCTGGAGGTTCTGAAAGATGGCATGGTTCTGGCCATACTGGGTCAGTTTGAAACAGTTCCTGTCTTATGCCCCCCTGCACCTTTAAACTGTTGCTGTAATCCCTCTGCTGTCTCTGATGATCCTCACAGGTAAAGGTGATCTGATTGGGGCTGACCTCCCGGAGCAGGACCAGGTGATTAAGACCAACGCAGATGTGAAGGCGCTGACCTACTGTGACCTGCAGTACATCAGCGTCAGGGCTCTGAGGGAGGTCCTCGGACTGTACCCCGAGTACGGCAGCCGCTTCAGCTCCGACATCCATCAGAACCTCACCTACAACCTGAGAGAAGGCAGTGAGGCTGACGTAAGACATTTCCCATCACATTACTCATCCTACAAATAAATATGATGTGAGTTAATCCTTTGTTCATTATCCCTGCAAAACTTACAGGGAGGGAAGAAGTTTCCATGGTCATCCCGGCTGTCGCAGGTGTGTGTATGTGTGTGTATGTGCTTTAGTGTATTTCTCAGTTCTGTGTTTTACTGTCTGGGCTGAAGCAGATGGGGGAAGCTTTTTTCTTGCTCAGATTTCCCTGTAGCACTCTCTGTGTCTGCAACCTGTCACTACAGAATCCAAACCAGATTGGAAATGAAATCTTGAATCTTACAGAATCACAATCAGAAACAGGTTTTATTACCGAGTACGTTTGCACATGCAAGAAATTTGACTTGGTGTATAGTTGCTAAGACTTAACAAGGAAATAAAGTTAGGCTAGCAGCTAAATAGTACAGAATTACAAGCTATTCACTGTGTTGAGTAGAATATAGAAAAGTTAAGATATAAAATACAAGAGATATAAAGAAAGACAAAAGATACAAGGTGTAATGTGAAGCTGTACTACAAAAAACTGAAGTCCAAGCGAGTGTGTTTATCTTATTAAACCTACTATCAGCCAAATTCAACTGACAAGTCCAGAAACCTCTAATATCAAGGTATTAAAAGACAATAACAAGGTCTGGATTGTTAGTAGCAAGCACAATTATGATCTGCCAATGGGAAAAGAAAAATGTGCTTGTCAAGTTTCTTGAAATTAGAAAAATGTCTTAATACAAAAAACTTTTCTCTTGTTCGATCTGGGAAATTTTTTATTCATCCAAAGCAGTTTGGACCTGATTTTTGTCCTTAAATAACTTAAAACAAGACATTTTACTGGACTGGTCAGGTAAACGTGGCTCATATTAAGTTTAAGAAGATAGAATTTTACTCCAAATTAGACAAAAACACTTGATACGATTTTACTTTTTTGCAGTGTATCAAATGCTTTTGTCTTATTTCCATGTCTTTTAGACATAATATGAGCCACATTCACCTGACCAGGCCAGAAAACATCTTATTTTAAGGTATTTAAAGACAAAAAGTCTGCCAATGGAATGAGAAAAAAAGTTTCTTGTGTACAAGTCTTTTTTAGTTTTAAGCAAATTTTTGATTGTTTTTTAATTGTAACCATCAATTCAGACCTCGTTTTTGTCTTTAAATATCTTTAAAAGAGACATTTTTCAGTACTTATCAGGTGAATGTGGCTCATATTGAGTCTAAAAAGACATTTTTACTTAAAATAAGACAAAAACATTTGATAAGATTTCAATTTTTTGCAGTGTGTGCACCTTAAAGTCCAGTCGGCGTGAATGTAATGCATAAAAAGAAAGGAAAAATAAATAATTCAATAAAAAAACATGACATTGTGTTCGAGCACTTTTTACACAAATGACAGGTTTAAATTTGAACCCTTCTTTCCTCAGACTCGTGGGTCTGTCGACCATAAAGTGCCGTTTATAATTGAAGCAGACGACTTGGAGCTTGGAGAAGACGTGAGACACGCCCAGCAAAGGAAACTCCCTCTGTTCCAAGAAGCAGGCAGCCCGGTCCACCAGCCCTGCCTCAGCAGCCTGTTGGGGGAGGAGCTCCGCCACATCAACGCGCTGCGCCTGTGCCGCTCACCTGTTCAGGGTGGGAGGGGCCTCAGCCCCTCTCCTCAGCCGTACTTCACTGAGGAGCTCTCTCCTTCTCCTCTACCGGGCGACTCAGGCTCGGCACACCGGCCCGCCAAGCTGCTCGTGCCGTCCTTACCTTGTGTTAGTCCACTGAACCTTAGCCCGAGGTAACCCACTCATCCTGCTCAAACCACACATGAAGATCTTTTCTGAAAGTCTCTGAAACTGTTTCTCTAATCTTTGTTTCTACCAGGGTTGTGGATGGAATAGAGGACAACAGTCACTCCTTTCAGTTTAACGTGGAGCACTGTGAGGCAAAGACAAACGTTGCAGGTAAAGCCAACCCTAATGAAGGGAGGGCACTAAAAGATGTCACTCTTCTGACTTATTTTTGCTACGTTCAGCTAGTTTCAGTCTGTGAAGGGTGTTATCTCAGATCAGCTGTTTCTCTGTATTTCATCATAGATCGCTTTCAGGTGAGCGCCAATCTGCTCCTGGAGACGGAGGAAGTGAGGCAGAATGTCGGCACGCTAAACAAAGAGGTGAGGTCAATTTTACACCCGGATTAAAGTCATTCAGGAGCCACAAGATCTACTTTACCTTCACAATAAAGACAATACAGTGTATAAAATTCTATACATAGTTACAATCAAGTAAATAATTATCTAAATGAGAACTTTTTTTATAAATTAAATTGTACAAGTGACTTTTAAATTTTAAACAAATTTTCAAAAATGTAAAGAAAGTTAGAAATGTAAAAAAATTTGCAAAATTTACAGAATTTCATCAAAATTTCAAAAACTTTTCAAAGTATTTAAAATGTGTCAAAAATTAATAAAAACGGAAAGATATCAAGTTTGCTACAATGAAATAAAATATTTAAAAAATGGCTAAATTCCCCCCAAAAACTTTGAATTTTCAGATATTTGCAAAAATAATAATAAAAAAAAGTTTAAAAAGATTAATTATCAATTGAAAAATGTTTAAAAAAAACAAAAATGGAAATATATCAAATTTTCTAAAATTAAATAAAACATTTTAAAAATTGCTACATTTTGCCCCCAAAACTTTGAATATTCAAAAATTTGCAAAATGTATAAAAAATAAAATGCAAAGTGTTTTTTTAAATCAAAATTTTATTGATTATAAATTTTTAATGGTTTCAAAAATGTAGAAAAAAATGAAATATATCAAGCTTGCTTAAATGAAATGAAAGATTTAGAAAATTGCTAAATTTTCTACAAAAAACTTTGAATTTTTCAAAAATGTGCAAAAAGTAAAATAATAAAATTAAAAAAAACTAAAACCAAATCAATTTGCAAGAATCATACAAATTTTTAAGATTTCTAAAAGGTCCAAAATTATTTTAAATCAAGTAAAATCTTAAAAATTCTCAAAAAATAAAAATCATCATGATATTTTTAAAAACAAAAAAAAACAAAAATTAAATTAATATATATATATATATATATATATATATATATATATATATATATATATATATATATATATATATATATATATATATATATATATATATATATATATATATATATATATTAATTAAATGATTGTTTTTAATAAATAGAAAAATGCCCAAATTGATAACATATTGATTACTTTGCTTAACTCATCATTTTTTGTTGTTTGTTTATGCCCTGCAGTATATCAAGTATGTATACTTAGCTTTCACGTCGGCAGTTTAATGAGATCATTTACACAGAATCAAAATCTCTATTTTCTTAATTATATTAATAATATGTTTTAAAGCTCCTTGGAGCCTCTGCAAAAGAGTCAAAGAGCTGCATGAGGCTCCAGAGCTGCAGGTTAAAGACCCCTGTTCTGTAAAAGTAGCTTATTCAACTATAGAATAAATGTTCTCATATCCAATCTTTCCTCGTCCTTTCAGGTGAACAACTTGAACCAGGAAGTCTCCAACCTGTCCAAGGAGTTACACGACATGATGCATTTCCTACAGTCTCACATGGCAATGCTCCATTACCCAGCACCAGTCTCTTCATATTCCTATGGTGTCCAAATGGATTCCAGTCCAAGCGTGACTGTGTCCAGCAGCTGGCAGCCCCACGTCCCTTTAAACATCTCCACCGGCCTGCACCTTCATCACGAAGCCATCAGCCATCCCCCCAGAAATGTGTGGGGCTGCAGCAGGATGTCCACCCAGACCAGAAGCCCCCTGCTGCGCTCATCCAGCCCCATGTCGTCTTGTTTGCACATGTACTGCTCTGACAGAGAAGGGGCCACAGCTCACAGGTTACAGAAGCAGTGTGGCCCTTTCCAAGCCTCCAGAACGACCCCAAACTCACCCTACATGACTCATCCACATGCCCGTGCAGGCCCCTCACTGCTCAGCCCTGCCTTCACTTCCTTCCCAGTCATCTGTCAGGCCTACAGCGCTTCCATTCCCACTGTGAGCAACTCTCACCCAATATGCTCCTTGGTTAATTCAAACTACTCCCACTCACCTCTGAGAGTCCAAACAAGCTCTGGTTCAGCACAGAACCAGAACAACCCACAGACACCTATCCACTCCTCCATCACCCCCTCAGGCCTGCCACAGTATCACACCACCTTCAGCTCCCTCAGCCCGCTCAGAGTCCACGCTTCAGTTTGTAAGAGTCACAACCAGAGCCTTCAGGGGGCCATGAGTGGCCCCAGACAGAATGAGCCAGTGGGATCCAGCCCTGTGCACAACATGCAGGGTGTTTCATACTCCCTGCTGAGCCAGGTGACAGACGGCAGAGACTGTAGAGCTTCACTGTATCAAGAGAGGTCGGACAAACTCGAGTATCAGGACATGAGCAACAACAGCACGCTGACAGTAGAAGTTCAGACTCCTCTCTTAGACATGGAGGGAATACAAACACTGCAATAACAGCCGACATGTCGGGGGGAGTTTCAGGAATAAAGTATCAACTTCAGCACACTTTAAAGACTCTGAGAGGAAAGTTTCTGTTACATATAAGTTTCTCCTACCAACTGAACAACAACTGAAACATTTTGCCACACCAAAGCGAAAAAAAAAAAACAGTTTTCATGTCAGACTGCTTTTAACTGCCGGTGAAATCATCTGTTTTGGTTTTTATTCAACAAGGTTGTCTTCGAGGATTCTAATACGGGGTAAATCTTTGGCATATTTTTATATTAATGATACCATTTGATTATCAACTACAAGTTGCATCTGTTAGAATGCAGCGCCACTCAGTGGTGATGGATGGTTATAACATTTCCTTGCTCAGCACAGTGAGCCAAACCTGGCTGTTCTGATGAATTGCTCCAAAACTAAGGTTTAAGTCTAACTACCAAAAAGACAGAATCTCTACATTTGATGAAGAACATTGTTTTAAAATTTTCATTTCCAGTATAACCTCTTTTTTTTCAGCTTTTGTTGAAACAACTATCAGTATCACTACACCATGACTGCACTGCATGATTAATTCGATTTGTTGAGTTGTCCAGTGTTAGATATCCTCTACACCAGCATTCCTTCACAGTTCTTCTTTGTATATACTTCTCCTATAAATGTGCCCCTGAACATTCTCTCGTTATGTTGTACTAAAGGCATGTTAGCTGTTATACTGAGGTTCACAGTAGCAGTATGAAGACAGCTGTCAAAACAGCAACATAATTGTATTTTATGAATGAAAAAAAGGGATTAATCCTCTTGTGCAATTTGAAAATTATAGCCGTGAAGATATCATCAAGATTTCCTTTATCAAACTCTCCTTTATGGTCTCACACAGATTATTTGATAGGTTGCATGCACCATTATATATTTATGAATGTTTGCTGGACTCCAAACATTGTGGGTGCTTATCTGGCTTTATTTATTTGTTTATTTATTTATTATTTATGTATCTATTTGTTGTTCTTTGGGGATGATTAAAAAAATGAAGCACAATTATTGAAGAAAGGATTTCTTGGATTTATTTCGTAGTAACAGTGAACACTGGAGGAGAGAGGAGCAGAGGAAAGCTAAGAGTGATAGAGCACGGGCTAAAACATGCTACGCTACAACTATACAGTCAACCTGAATTAAGAAAAGCAGTGTTAAAAGTCTTAGCAAAAGTCATGTCATTACATCAGTAGATGCTAGTGCTCATGGGAATTGAAGTCTTTATACCAGAAAAACACTGCACTGCACCTTTAATCATTAAAAAGGGAATAAATAAATAGAAATAATTGGGGAAAACATGTATTTTGATGTGTTGTTTAAAGCTAAGAAAGTATGTATTGAATACAAATCAACACATCAATGCAGCAGCTTTGCTTTTAACTGGTTTTAACAGACAGCATCACATCACTCCAGTTTTAGCCTCCCTTCACTGGCTTCCTGTGAGTTTTAGAATTGATTTTAAGATTTTATTGATTACTTTTAAAGCAATCATGGGGCTGGGTCCCAGTTATTTATCTGAGCTTTTAAACACTCACTTTTACAGACTTACCTTATGTGATGCTGTCTATTACTGTCTTTTACCGTCTTTTAATGTCTTTTATCTCTATCTCATTTTGTTTTACTGTTTGTTTTTCTTAACCTACTTTTACTCCTTTTCGTTAATTTATTAATTATATTATGTGCTTTTAATTATGATTTTAACTTTTTAATGGTTCACCTTTTTAAACTATTTTATAGATAATTTTTAGACCTTTTAATTTGCCTTAACTCTTCATGTTTATTACTGTATTTTATCATCGCCACTTATTTTTTATTGTTTTGTAATTTTATCATCATTTTTCATTTCATCTTTTTATATTTTCTGCTTTCATCCCTTTTTTATTGCGTTTCCTATTCTTGCTGATTTTATGTTTTTTTTTTATGTTAAGTCCTCATGGTCTCTTTTTAGGCTGCATGGTTCTTGTATTGTCTTGGTTCCTATAAAGTACTATTAATCATGGAAAGGACCTTTTCACCTCATGTCTTTTTACATTGTCTCTCTCTGTTAGTCTTGATTTAAGCTGTGCTTTTTGTTTTTACTTTATTGTGCTCATTGTTTGTTTGTGTTTTATTATTTTGTTTACTAAATGCTTGTCAAAACACTTTGTAAATTATGTTTTTAAAAGTGCTATACAAATTATAAAATAATAATAATAATAATAATAATAATAATAATAATAATTATTATTATTATTATTATTATTATTATTATTATTATTATTATTATTATTATTATTATTATATTTTATTTTATTTTATTTTATTTTTTATTTTATTTTTATTATTATCATTACAAATGGGGTAGCAGTATCTATAACCGCTAGCTTAAAGCGGTGTTGTCATTGGTCAGACAGCTGCTGACTAAAAGTGGGACGTTCCCGGAAAAATTGCAAACCGGAAGGGAAGGCCGGAGCCCAAGAAGAAGAAGAAGAAGAAGCCAGCCGCCGATGAGAGCAGCGAAGGAAGGAAAAGTAATGTAAGTCAAAAAACTTATAACGACCGTACCTTGGTGTTAAAGGAGAAATCGTGTACGAGAAAACTGTTTACGATATGTTAACGGCTTTTAGTTGTACTGTCATAATCTGCTGAACCGATCTCAGAGGTCTGGGTTCTGCCTAAATGTCCACCAGACTGGATCGAGAACAGAGAGGCTGCGGGGGCTCCAACATAAACGACAGGGCTCGAAAACTGTTGTTTAACGTTAAGTTTTGGACAATGTACCTTCGTGTTAGCAGCAGACACAAAAACAAGCCTGAGTCCCCGTGTTTGTCTAATGTCAAACAGCTGACGACGAGGGGCCGAGGGAAGGAAAGTTGACGTTTTTGTCACTTGACCACAGCTGCTAACGGTAGCTAACGCCATCAGAACACCAGGTTGTCTTTTCCAACCCTAGATTACTTTTGTTGTTGATGATTTATTCCGGAAAGCTGGAGTTAATGTCTGGTAAATGATTATTAGAAAAGATGACGTTAGCCTGTCGATGCTAGCAAGTTGGCGAAGTGAGAGTCAAACTGCTCAGAGCAATGCTATCAGATAGCTTTTTATGGACACTCACTTTATCTGTTATTGGAGCCAACTGTAAGGATAGCAACGAAACAGTTTAATGTGAGCTCATTTAACCTCACAATTATTCAGCTGTTAAATAGTTTTATTCACATTGAGCCCTGTAGCGTCTTCGTGTTGCGTGTTTGTTTGCTAGCTAAGTCCGCTTCCCATTTAAGCTAAAGCTACACAACACAGAACTTACAGCCAGTGTCAGACACGTTTGTTTTAATATTAAAATACATATTTAGTGTTAAAAAGTATTATTTGAGAAAGTTGTAAAGATTGGTAGCATACACAGGGCCCTGGTCATGAAGTTTCAAAGTACAATGGGAGTCAAAACTGTCAGAACACCTGATAGATCTGAAATATTGACTTTAATCAACACAACAAATCTCAGCTGAGGTGAGTCCTAACTTTAATATTTTTTGTCCACATTTTACAGCATAACAGCAGCCCATGTCTCTAGTATGGTGTCAAAATACTATTAATTTTAGCCAGTGTTTTCTGCGACTTAAATTTGCTGCATACACAAAAACAACTTGAACCGCTTAAATATACAAAGTATTGTAATAATTTTGGCCTCTTGGCAGACTTTTAATGTGTCATTTTACTTTGCTACGTTTCATTTACAGGGCTTTTCCCCTCTCCAGCAATGTGGTAACAATTATAGAGTTGTAAACATCTTTATTAAATACATTAATTCACATTTGCCATCATGTTTTAACTCAAGCTCTCATTTAGGCAGTTGGAGTTTCTCTGTCTCGTGCCAGTTGTACTTTAAGCAGAGCCATCACATTAAGACCCATAAAGCCATCATTGCTGCTGACTGCATTTCTTTTTTATATAACTGTTTTATTGTAGCAGATTACACTTGTATTACTTTTACAGGCGACAAACCTGTTTGTGCTGTAATTGAGATTCAACTGCGCAGGTTGTGTCCTCACTCTTGAGTGCAAATGTATTCAAATAACATGTTTGTTTCTGTCGAGACTCCTGTTTATGGCTCTGAAGGATTACAAAGCTTGAAGCTGTCGGACAGAAAAGGGACGTACAGCTCTTTTTATTTTTTATAGCACATGGACCTTGTCCCTCCGAAGTGATTACGCTCCTTCCTGAGGAGCCAGTTTCCGCTGATGATAGATGGTGCATTTGGGATTTTTAATTACAGGTGTTCATTATGTAATGATCACTCAAGTTTCTGTCAACTCTGCTTTAACTTAAAGTTTTAATATCTACAGGAAGGAGCATCCTGAAGCTTTTGTTTTTGCTGTGTTAAGACATAGGAAGCCTGCGCAAGACTTAGCGTAGAGGTAGAGAAATGTCTCATGGTGAGCGTTTTGTAACAGGGTCTCTTCAGAGCCTGTTCCTTGTTTTAGTATTTGAGCTGATTTGTACGGAAGCGTATTGCATTCACTTGAAGAAAAAAAAAAAAAACTCGTGTTTTTCAGAGTAATTTATTCTTCGGTTTGTTTTTTGTGATAATTAATTTTGTTTAATTAATATTAATAATAATAAATAATTTAATTTAATATTAATTAATATTTTTTTATTGGTTTGTTTTTTTGTTATAATCATCATATTGGTTTGTTATAATTATTTATGTTTTTATGAGTTATTTTTTGTGGTAATTAATTTTGTTTTTCTGATTCATTTTTTTTATTGGTTTGTTTTTTTGTTATAATTATTTCTGTTTTTATGGGTAATTTTTTCCTGAAGTATCAAGATACTTAGAAATCCCTAGAGAACCTCAACCTGCTGTTTTTCGTGTTAATTTTTTCCTCCTGTTTTTAGAAGTATTTTTTTTTCCTGAAGTACCGAGCTACTTTGAAATCCCATGAGAACCTCCAACCTGCAGATGACTCCCGTGGATGTGTGGTGGCTCCTGTGTCCCGCACGGATCAGATCCTGTTCGGCACATATATGCCTTATCCTTAACTTTCTACCGGTCCGTACCGGGTCAATAAAGGTAAGGTATTAGCCACACACAGGGTATGATACCTATCCTTATATTTTATATAAGCCTATTGTTCAATGTAATACTTAAGGAATAGAAGAAGATGTGGCATTAAAAGGTACAAAGTTAAGGATAAGGCATATTTGTGCCGAACAGGATCTCTGATCCGTGCTGGACACAGGAGCCACCACACATCCACGGGAGTCGTCTGCAGGTTGGAGGTTCTCACAGGATTTCGAAGTATCTCGATACTTCAGGAAAAAAATACTCAGAAAAACAGGAAAAAAGTAATCTGAAAACAGAAAAAAAATTACTCATAAAAACAGAAATAATTATAACAAAAAACAAACCAATAAAAAAAAATAATCAGAAAAACAAAATTAATTACCACAAAGAATTACTCATAAAAACAGAAATAATTATAACAAAAACAAACCAATAAAAAATATTAATCAGAAAAACAAAGTTAATTACCACAAAAAATAACTCATAAAAACAGAAATAATTATAACAAAAAACAAACCAATAAAATAAATATAACAAAAAACAAACCAATAAAAAATATTAATCAGAAAAACAAAATTAATTACCACAAAAAACAAACCAAAGAATAAATTACTCTGAAAAACCTGAGTTTTTTTTTTTTTTTCACGTGAATGCAATACGCTTCAGTAGTTTTGTCTTATTCAGTTCAAACGCCCTGAGTGTTTCTCACTGACAGGTGTAGGTTTTGGGTCCAGGATCTGATTTTCCCACAGAAAAATCACAGGAAAACGTGTTTGTGTTTATCCTCCTGGCTTTTGCTAACCGCTCATGATGACTCCTGTTTGCGTTTCCTGAGCTAAGTCATCATTTTCCCCTTTCACTGTTTCCAAAGCCGTTCTTTATGAGAAACCTGAACTGTAGCGGGCCGTCTTTACTGGATCAAGAGCTTTTCCTGTTTTGTTGGAAATCTTTCCGCCTGTTTTGATTTTGGCGTCTTTTGTTGCTGCTTTTCTATTTGACGTTGCAGCCTGTTAGAAAGGAGAAGGAGGACGGTGACGCAGCCCCTCATATCAGACAGAAGCAGCTCTTCTTTGACTCCACCCTGTGAAGGAAACGGCACAAGTCCCTGCTTGTGTTCATGAAACTGGTGTAGCGACACCTGCTACAAAGGTTATTTGCCTGCTACTTTGACAGAGTGTGTGATAAACCAGACTTAAACTCATCTTTCTCTCCAATTTGTGGAAAATTTGATGCTGTGAAAAGTTTTTATTGAAAAAAACTGCACAAATAAGCAGATATTAGACATTACCGGACTTTTAAAATCAACTTTTCTTCTGGAGACAGATATTCTCTTCATGTTTGTGGCAGGAGGAAAGTTTTATTTATTCATACAGGAGCTTAATTTGCCCGCACATAAATGTTTTTGGATTTTAATGCTCTGCAATCGTTGCAGCGGGGCATACAGGAGGCCGTGATGAATATTTCACCGGCTCTGCCTCTTCTCCTCCCCCTTTTCCTGACCCATGTCCCACTGCCTGTCTCTCCCTGACCCACTTCCCTGTCTTCGGAGCCCATTAAGGAAACCTTCAAAGGCTCCGTCACAGACTGCTTGAGATGTGTGCAGGTCTGTCTCTGCGAACAAAGAGGCTCTGATAGGAAGGTAGACGTTCGTCTCTGTCTACCTCTGGCATGTGGATGCTGCAGTTTCAGTCCCTGCATCAGTGTAGGCTTTTAATATTCTCTGATGGAGTAAAAGCAAAAAGAAATTTGATGTGTTTTTAACTCTTCCAACACCCTGTCCATCTCCTCTTTCTGCTCCATCTCGTGAGGAAAGTGACCAGGTGAGCGCTCAGCTCCACTTCTTGCAGCTAAATGAGTCCTGACCACCTGTTTGACCCAGTGAACAGAGTGTCTTTATTCTGTCTCCAACTCTGTGAAGCCTTTCAGCGACTCCCTGTGCTCCCTCAGGCCTCGTGATGGTGTGTGTCCGTCAGTTTAAAGGGGACATATCATGCTGATCCCTGATTTAATACGTACATATAATACAATCAATTTGAAAACAAGACCTTTCACCCCCTGAATTTTCAAAAAATGAGATATTGTATTTTTTCTGATATCCTAGAACGAGATTTGATGCCTCTGAAAATAGGTCATTGCGGTATGACCGCGAGATTTCGACCATCATGACAACACGAGGATCCTTTCTTTTTATTGGAGTAATCTGATAAAGCAGCTCCTCCTCTGTGATGTCAGTTAGTCACACAACCTCCACCGAGGGGTACATCCACCAAGAGCCGACTGACTGAGTGCTGGATGCAGGGACTCTGCTCTGCTGAGCAGCTCGGCTTTACATGGTGAATTAGCAGTTAAAACACTGTAGTTTTAGCAGACGTCGTAATACTTGTGAGACTGTGATATTTGCATGCTTGTTCTGACATGCACTGTGAACCTGGACCACAATAATGCTGCGGTAATAACATAGTGACAAACTGAGGGTAGAGGAGATCTTTAGACTACACTTTCAGCATGATGGATAAAACAGACAGAGAAAAGTGAAGGAGCAGGATGGAGCCCTGTTATAGAAATAGTTTATTGGTGAAGTCTGCCTATATTTCCACGTTTAAACTATACATGTTACAGTACCGCTTTGACTCACCACACTGAAGCGTCCTGAGATGATCTGTGTCCAGGTGGATTTTCTTCCTCCTGAGCTGCAGAACCGTCCGGGTCTGACTCGGGGTCCAATACAAAAGGACGTATCCTACACTCTGCCATTTTATTAGTGCTATCAATGCCTTACGGTGAAGTTTTGGCAAACAGCAAACTCGCTCGGTCTGCTCCATCCAATATGGCGATTTTGTAAATACTGCCATGCTGCAAAAACCACCCCCTGGCTCTACCCCCTCCGCCCCTCTGATAGAACTGACCAATCAGAGCACAAAGGGCTGTGACGTTGCGAGGTTACTGGAGGTCATTCTCCAAACGGAGCGTTTCAACCAGATCTTCAGAATGGCCTAAAATGAGGATATTGAGAACGCTATTGTGGGGAAATGAAGGAACTAAATGACTTGTACTGAGGGCAGAAATGCTTTACAGGCATCCAGGTCTGGCATAGTGAAAAGGAGAAACAAGCATGATATGTCCCCTTTAAGAGTCCAGAGAGGCCTTCATAAGAAAGGAGGTGAAAGAGAAAAACAGAGACTTGCCAAATCCATAAACCATGTGCTGAAGCTGGCCTCTCTTAATTTAGTAAAACAAAACATACGGTGCTGAATATTTAATGTACAGAGCTCTGATCTCTCATCACATGCAGAAGATTAAGCCTGCTTCAGCTCCGAGCAGGGAGAAGCTGAGAAGTTTTCCTCCTTGGCTCAGGAAAACTTCCCTCTGCATCGTCCTGGAGACAGAGCCGGGGCTATCCCACGTTTTAACACGCTCAGCAGTAAAACATGTTCTGCAATCTTCACTTCCTGCTTCGAGCTGAGTTCTGTTTCCTGTCCTTTGACCTCGCAGAAACTGGCTGACCTCATGTGAAGCAGCCAACGGAGGAGAGATTAGGCAAGATTTGATTTTGGCCGTTAAGAATCGTGAATCGAGCTAAATTAATCTGGTTTCCTGTTTTGAAGCAGAAACATTCTCGACGTTTGTCAAACAGCCGTGTTATCTCATCACTCAGACTTCGTTTACAACCAGCTCTTTTTGAGCGACACGTGGTGTCTCACTGATATCAGTGTTTTAGCTTCATTATCTGCTTTCACAACAGGGAAACAGCTTCACAGTCATGGCTGGAAACTGCAGACGGACATCTGTGAAGAGATGACTCACAGGAAGAGACGTTTTCAGCTTAGTGGGCATTTGTGCAAGACCTCAACACGCTAATATCTGTAACTGTTTGGTGTTTTCACATTTGACTTGTATATTTTTTCCAGGCTGCTCAGTCAAAACAAACCTGAGACAATAATTCAATCTACGCTCCTGATAAAAACACTCACTGTTTGTGGAGCCTGTGAGAGTGGGCGTCCTCCTGTAGCTCTTGTTTATACTAAACATGGTTAAATCATAAACTCCCCATCAGGACACCAGGTCCCTGTGTGGTGTAGCTTTCTGTGTCAGCAGAATAAACGTCAAACCGTCAGATAAAGCTCACGCTGATGTGTTATTGCTGATATATTTACAGTCATCAGTGTTTCTCTGGATTCACCCCAGCAGGAAGACGGAAAAACTTTGGTTGTTTCTCGGTCTCTGAAGATTAAAGGTTGAAGTAAAGATTCAAGATTCTAATCTGATATTTTAATGATAAGTTTTGCCGATACCTTTCTCTGATAAATCCTGTACTCCGTTGGGTGATTCTGTCGTAAATAATGAATCAAATAAGTTGTTTTAAAGTGAGCCCTGTTGGTACCTCCTCCAGGAACACTCACTTTACAAATGTTGCCAGACGCTGTTTTACTATCACTGCTTTCCAAAGAGAAGTAGTCTCACACAGCAGACATGTTTGCAGCCTGGTTTGATTTACAGCAGCCGTAAAGCGTGATGGTGCTGAAAACACGTGAAAAGAGGATCAGTCCCGATTTTGATACAAAAACTGAAGTAAAATCCACCTGATATATAATACAGTTAAGTAAAATTGATCAGATATTAAGATGAAAAATTAAACCATGGGAAATTTTGGGAGCTTGTTCCAAGATTTAGCAGGAGTAAATTAAAACTGACCCTAGATCAGGGGTGGCCAACCAGTCTGAGACCAAGAGCCAAAGAAATTACCGTGGAATGACAAAGAGCCACATCACACACATGGTCTTACCAATGCACTTCCTGTCACATATATATAAAATTGCATAAAATGAAAATCAACACATTTCCAATTTTTAAAAAAGGCTTATTGTGTTTGAATTTGTACTTAAAACTGTGTAAAAGACAAATTTCTGTTTTTACTGCAGAAGAGACAAATTTCTATCCATCTATCTATCTATCTATCTATCTATCTATCTATCTATCTATCTATCTATCTATCTATCTATCTATCTATCTATCTATCTATCTATCTATCTATCTATCTATCTATCTATCTGTCTATACGTCTATACGTCTATCTATCTGTCCATACATCTATCTGTCTATCTATCTAGCTATCTATATCTATCTATCTATACGTCGATCTATCTGTCTATACGTCTATTTGTCTATAGGTCTATCTGTCTATACATCTATCTATCTATTTATCTATCTGTCTGTCTGTCTATATGTCTATCTATCTGTCTGTCTATCTATCTATCTGTTAATACGTCAATCTGTCTATAGATCCGTCTGTCTATACATCTATCTATCTATCTATCTATCTATCTATCTATCTATCTATCTATCTATCTATCTATCTGTCTGTTTGTCTGTCTGTCTGTCTGTCTGTCTGTCTGTCTGTCTATCTATCTATCTATCTATCTGTCCATGAGTGACTGAGAGAAACGCATATAGAGAAGAGAAACCGAAACTTAAGTATCAATCTTATTTCCCAAGTATTGATCAATACTGATCCCAATGTTGGCATCAATATATAAATATATAAGATTCAGTGGCACACCGCTACTCATAACAATATACGTCTAAATATTTTTTTTATGAATGGATTGAAGAGCTCCACATCGAAAGGCAAAGGGCCACAAGCAGCTCCTGGGTCGCAGTTTGGCCACCCCTGCCCCAGATAAATAGATGATAAATAAATGAATTAGTAATTATTGTACATACTAAACAGTCTCGAACTTGAAATCTCACCATACTCAAAGTTCAAACTTGTGGTTTTCTTGTCTTCCAGCTCCCACTGGTGAGGTCTCCTCTTCCTTTGGCTCGTCCACCTGCTCAGACTGAATCGACCCTGGTCTGGAGTCCCCAGCCCTCTCCTGCCCCCAGCACCGAGCCTGAACCGACCCGAACCTTAAAAGTCACCCGGACTTCCTTCCTCCCTCCTCTTCCGGCATCCTCTTCTCCTTCCTCCCAGTCTCCATCACTGCGCTATGGCAGGGCGAGGCGGACCAGCACGAACCAACGGCACGGCGGCGAGCAACAAGATCTGCCAGTTTAAGCTCGTGCTGTTAGGGGAATCTGCAGTGGGGAAGTCCAGCTTGGTGCTGCGCTTCGTGAAAGGCCAGTTCCACGAGTACCAGGAGAGCACCATCGGAGGTGAGGAGTTTGTATTCGGTTTTCAAGGTTGCATCTCTGGTGTTGTTTTACTGAACTGCAAATATTTACAGCTCAGAGTCTTCACATTTTTTCTGTCTCACCGCCTAAATTCATCAAGAGAACACTCTTTCATTTTTAATCCTGTAACAGCTCTTTTTGAACGCGTCAGGGAAGATGAGGCAGAAAAGTCATGTCCCTGCCGGTGCAGAGGAACTCCTTGCCTGCTGGTCTTAATCTTGGCTGTTGTCAGAGCGTGTGCAGCCGAAAAAGTGGCTCGACCAGTTTTTTCACAGCTGATCACTTGACTCTCCCATGAGCCAGCAAGCTTCTCACAAATTACAGGCTCACATTTATTAGCTGTGCACAAACAAAGAGAATCTAAAGCAGAAAACGTCTTCTAGGAATCCTGAGGAATGACGTTGCTGTGAAACAGGAAGGAACTGAGACAACAATCGGGATTTCCTCCACCTCCTGTGGATGAGTGGAGCTGGGAACTGGTTCATCCTGAGCGAGAAATGATAATCTGTGTTTAACTTTGACACAAATCTGAGCGAGCCCTGCTCCACGCCGTGAGAAGCCTGAGGGAGGTGGAGTGAACCGCTGGGTGCAGACACAGATTGATCTGACAGTCTCAACATGTTTCTGCTGGAGCGGTCGTTTTCTGAGAGCTTAGGAAATTAACCTCGCTCACGTCTTGGGCGCTTGCCTCCTTTAGACTCACTCCTCAGGATCTGAATAACGCACGATATGTGGGACTCATCTGAAGCCCTGAGGTCACCGGCGTCCACATGGGATAATAATAGACTGTTAAATGTGATGTTTCTTCAGTTTGGAGACGGTTACAAAAGCTAAACCTGCAGCTCTGGAGTCTCATGCGGCTCTTTGACTCCTTTGCAGTGGCTCCAAGTAGCTTAAATTTTTTTTTCTCTGACAGAGGGTATTGATGATAAAACCTAGCTGAGGTTTTACACTCCCAGTAAGATAACAAAATCTACAAAAAGACAAATTTAGCAAAAACACAGATTTAAAAAAAAAAAAGAAAAAGTGAGAGGAGAATATATATAATCTATATATGTAATCAAATTCATGATTGATTTCAACATGTAAAAAATAATTGAATATTCACTAAATTTTATTTTTTTTAAGACTTGCAAATTTATAATTTTTTTATTTCAATTTTTTGAGTCTTACAATTTTGGGGGAATTTTTGTATTTTTTTTAATTTTACTGTTTAGACATTTTTCAAATAAAAAAACTGAAGATCAAGTAGATTTCTGAAATTTTTGAAAAACAATATTTTGAATTTCTTCAAGTCAGTAAGATAACTAAATCTACAAAAAGACAAATTTAGAAAAAAAAAGATTTAAAAAAAGAAAAGAAAAAGTGAGATGAGCAATATAATCAATATATGTATTCAAATTCATGATTGAGTTGAACATGAAAAAAAATTATATATTCACTAAATTTCATTTTTTTAAAGATTTGCAAATTTATAAATTTTTTAAAATTTCAATTTTTGAGTCCTACAATTTTGGGTGAATTTTTGTAATTTTTTTAAATTTTCCTGTTTTGACATTTGTCAAATAAAAAAAAGTTAAGATCAAGTAGATTTCTGAAATTTTTTTAAAACAATATTTTCAATTTCTTCAAGTCTTTGCAAATTAATTAAATTCAATTTGTGTAAAATTTTGCTTTTCTTCCATTTTTGAAAAACGTATTATTTTTTTTCATGACTATTTATATGTTTTGCATTGACATTTTTAAAAGTTCAAAACTTAAGAAACTTTTTGACAATTTTTAGATTTCATCTTTGAAGAAAGGTGTTGCAATTTTTTTGAAATTCCAAATTTTGGGGATTTTTTTGTAACTTATTTAAATTTCATAAATTAAGCAAATTTATGAAATTTTGATGTCACAATTTTTTCTTTTTTCTTTTTTTTAAAAAAGCAAAGGAAATACTGTTAAAATAAATAAAAAAAATAGAAATTACATGCACAATTTTATTAACACAAAAACACTACTCCTTAGATCATTCTTCATTAGATTTTAAAGATAAAGTTGATTTTGTGGCTCCTGAACGACTTTAAACCAGGTGAGCTGAGGTAAAATGGGCGCTTTGAAAGTAAAGGTTGCAGACACCTGAGCGTCGACTCTTCTACCTTTTAAAGCCTATGATATATTATCCTGAGTTAAACCTTCCTCTGGTGTCATTTCCTTTTTTCCTCCATGGTGAACGATCATATTCTGCCTACTTTCCTGAGAGTAATACGGCTTAAGAATGTGCCGACAGGATGCTCGGAGCTTACGTCCACCAAAGACTGCGAACACGTCAGCATGTTTTAGATCCCACTGAACTTGTGGTCAGCTGCATGCCTGGTCAAAGATTACACAGCTTTAAAGTGTGTGTGCTTTGTTAAGTGAGTGTGTGGTTTCCTCCGTCATGTGACAGTCGGCTGAGGGAGCAGTTGTGCCAGCGCGTTCTGCACTGAATGTTCTTTCACTACACCTGAGATTTCCCTCTTTCTGGATTCTTCCTGTTGAATCTTGATGTGATATTTTCAGTGGTTTCTTTTCAAACAGATGCAAACATTTTTCTTTCTCCTGGAGATAAAAATCAAACTCCAGCTGTTTGTCCCTCTGTCTGACCAGCTCTCTTTCTCTCCAGCTGCCTTCCTCACACAGACCGTATGTCTGGATGACACAACAGTCAAGTTTGAGATCTGGGACACTGCAGGACAGGAACGGTATCACAGCTTGGCACCCATGTACTACAGGGGGGCCCAGGCAGCCATCGTGGTCTATGACATCACCAACACAGTAAGTGGACTTGGCTCAGTTGATGATTGAAGACAGTCACAGATCTTTGCTCCTTCAGCTCGTAAAGAAACCCGCAGTGTGTAAAAGTTACATTTAAAGTTTGACGCTCTGCTGATGAGTGTGTGTTTGTCCAAGGACACATTCACACGTGCAAAGAACTGGGTGAAAGAGCTGCAGCGGCAAGCCAGCCCCAACATCGTCATCGCGCTGGCCGGAAACAAAGCCGACCTGGCCAACAAGAGAGCCGTCGACTTCCAGGTGAGAGCGGCGTTTCCAAACACACCCTGAGGTTTACGGTTCAACTCCTCGTTAATGAAACCTGCTCATTAACGTGTGTCTGTGTTCAGGAAGCACAAGCGTACGCAGACGACAACAGTTTGCTCTTCATGGAGACTTCAGCCAAGACCGCCATGAATGTCAACGAGATTTTTATGGCTATAGGTGAGTGGGGATGGCTGCTTTCTGAGTATATTATCCCAGAACTTCAAGTTTTACTTTCAAAACACAAAAAAACATCCACTTTGCTGTTTTTCAAGACAAGGAGAGAGCAAATCCTTGAATCGTGGAGGCTCAGGCAGTTTATGAAAACTCTGTACAAGTGAATAGGATGGGAGAAAAAATTGTTATGTCTTGGTATTTGGATCTTTTTTGTTTAACTATTTAAAATCGTGCTGTCCTTTTTAAAAAATAGTTTCTTTTTTAAATTTAAGTCCTTCATTTTAGGCCATGACCACACACAGCCAGATATTTGGGAAACTGCTATAATTTTACACGTTTACGCCTGCCTTCCACATGAAACTGCAGCTTTATGCCACTAAAAACAATGTTTCCTGAAAACTGAGGCCAATGTGAGGATTTGGAAAACTCAGGTTTCATGGTTTCGTGTGGACGCCAATACTGAGTTTTCGGTTGTCAAACATTGCAAGTGAACGATGGGGGCTCATTCTCGTTTTTAAAAACACCAGGCTTTGTTTATAAACTGGGTTTGAAAAAAGTTGAGACATTAGATCCTCTAAATAAATCTTAAAAACTGAGCCACATGTTATCAGAAATCAGAAATACTCCATGGGGAAATTGCTTTTTTGTTACTGCTACTCCTTCAAAAAGTTAAAAATAGAAAGTACAAAATAAGGAATTATAAGATTTGGGAAATTACAAAATATACAAATATAAGAGATTATAAAATTACAGATGTAAGAAATAAAAAGTATAAGAAAGTGGAAAAATGGAAGCTTAAGTGGATATGAAATTGAATATAACTATAAAATATAAGTATGATTTGCCGAGATATGATACTAAAAAGGAACATAAGTTATGATTAATGCACATCATTATGTGCATTTTTTGAGAAAATATGGCTCCTGGTATTGTTTCTAGACATCATCATTGAACTTTTCACATAGTCTGGTGTTTTTAAAAAAAAATGCAAAAATCAGAACAATCAAAGAATCGTGACTTTAATCAAATTAGTTTCCCAAAAATTGCTAAAGAATCCAATCAAGAAAAAAGCGGATTGTCCCAGCCCTACAAGTTAAGACGACAAACATTCAGAGTTTTTGTTGCTTTAAGTTAAAGACCTTATGAATTTTACCCTGTAGCTTTAATTTTCCTGTTAGTTTATGGGATTTTGGCCCAATGATTAAAAAAAAGTGTCGTCTAATGTAACAAGAGGCTCTGAAAAAACTGTTTTTCCAATTTTAGTTTTACAAATAAATCCTTGATTTGGCAAAATAACCCATAATAAATACAAAGAACTCAATATTTCAAAGAAACAGGGGATTTATTTATTGTTGTAGTGACTTGATCTGACCTATCGAAATCCTCCTGTTGATGCGTTAGCTTTCCCAGGCATACATTAAAATAAAAAGTGATCCTTTATTTTTTCCTATAATAAAAAATAATATCAAGGAAAGAAATGAAGCAAAAAAACTTAACTAAACAGCGAAGATGATCAAAAACTATGTGCCTCACACACGTGTGCACAAATGCCAACTGCTGTGGAGGTCAGACAGTTATAACACGGAAAACTTTGAGAGACTCAAACAAAAACCAAAAAACAACAAATGGCTCTAACATTTGCTCTTGCCCCCACAGCCAAGAAGCTTCCCAAGAACGAGCCTCAGGGTGCAGCAGGCGCCGGCGGACGAGCCCGCGGCGGCGTGGACCTCCAGGAAGCCGCACCACAGGGCCGGAGCGGCCAGTGCTGTGGGGGCGGGAACTAACTAACTATCTAACGCATCATCGAGTCAGCTGATCCAACCAATCTACAGCTTCGATCAACCAGACCAGATATTAGCCAGCTGTCAAACAACGTCCCATCGGTCAAACCAAACCACGGCAGGACCAACAATCCTACGAGCACCAATAAACTGTTTGAGTCCACGGGCCGGAGAACTGCCAGAGCCCCACTGACGGTTCCAGACCACGACGAACCCACAGACCAAGAAACCCCAGAATCATGTTTTAACCCCAGGAAACGCCGATCCATGACCTCTTTACTGATGATGGACACTTGACATCACTTAGGGGGAAAAAGAAGTCTCTCATGGAAGAAGGAAAAAATATAGAGTTCATCACAGACGGCACTTAATACGGCCATCTTTTCATTTTTTGTTTCTGTGCTTGTGTAAAGAAAAAATAACATGACAAGGAATTAAAACGGGCTGATTGGTCCTGTTCTTTCTCTTCTACTCCCTGCTTCCTCTGTGCACCAGAAATTCAACAAATGTCTCCATCATGGTCTCTGACTTCAGTAAAACTCCAGTGCAGGTGCATGCAGCAGTTCTTCACGTTTCTGTCTGGTTCCTGGTCGACAGCGTCAGGGAGACGGGAAGAGCGGGGGCTCCTAACAGCAGAGCAAGCGGGGGTTGGCAGATATTTGCTTTTCTAGCTGTGTAGATTGAATTATTACATCGTTATTGTTCTCACTATTATTGCAATGACTTCATCTTCTTTGGACACAGGCTCTTCAGTATGATTTTAAAGCCTCCAGGGTTTTGCAATCACCCGTCTATGTTATCAAACCATAAACCGTAAATAGACCTTTATTAACATCCTCACCCATGAGTAATTTTAGCATTAATGAAATGTTTTTCAATCATTGTACAAATGACAAAATACAAAAAAGCAAGATTTGTTTCCTCGACCAAAATCACGACTGTGTATTGACGACATTGCTGTATTTGTATCAGACTTTTCAAGTTTATAATCAATTAGTAGTTACTGTGGAAATATCTTCCCAATCCTCTCATGATATTTTGTTAACCTTAATTATTATTACGTGATGGATTTTTTTCATGTCTTAATTTTTTTTTCTGAAGATCTTTGGTATTAAATGCACTGGTTCTGTCTCATCATCTTTGTGAATTGAAATGTTATCGTCAGCTTCTTCCTTTTCGTCTTTTTCTTCTCTCTGTTTTTACTCTTCATATCAGGGAGGGATCTCTTTCAACAGTGTTGCCATCCTGTAACGGCATCAACAACTTAGCACAACTGAACCCGCACAGCAGCCGTAGCTGCTTGGTGGGGGATGATGGGAGGCGTGGGTCATGGGTTAGAGAAGGCAAAGTGTAATTTTACCAATAAACAAGGGGAAGATATGTCTTTTGAATGTCTCATCTTTTCCTCACATCCTATAACTAAACTATACCACCTCAGAGTTCAGAATATAAAACACAAACTTAAAAAAAAAAAAAAAAAACCTATGTATCGACAATATTTCGATTAAATTAGCCCCAAAACGTATTTTCTAAAGCAGCAAGACTTAATACATAGACCTTTTAAATTTTATCCGGACCCGTCAAACTTTTAAGAAGAATTTCTGGATTTGAATTCACTTACAATTTCACACAAAATTAAAATTATTTTGAAAGGACCAACTGGAACTCAGAGTTAAAGATGTGCACTGACCGTTTTTGACTATAGATTTTGCAGTTCATGATTGTGGCCGCTAGGTGCCGGTAAAGATCAACCTAATTACAACATCTGGCGACTTCTGAGACATTGTAACAATATGAATATAAGAAACTAAGTTACGTCTTCCTCTCAGATAGACTGGAAAGAAAAAAAAATAAAAAAAAAAAGAAATTTAGTTCAAAACAAACGAAGACTTAAAAAATAAAAAAAAAGATTGGAACATTTAACATGGATAGTCGTATGATTTAGGGTGCGACCGCTAGAGGGCGTGACAAACACCAATAGAATCAAGTTAGGTTAAGTTTTAATGTTACCACTTCCGTTAATGGCGCTAAGGGTTTCAAAATAAAACTGCTGAAACGCTAGTTTATTTTATTTTTTTTTACCCAGTTTATGTGAATTTAGGAACAAGTGAATACGTTTTTTGCTTTTTTTGTTTTTTTCAAATTAATAGGTAAACATTATGCTTGTCTTCGTATTTATATATTCAGGGTTAATAGTTTTCATATACTGCACGATATCACTTAGTTTTATTTATTTTACTTTACATGTTCTCATTTTACTTCCCTTTAGTTTTATTACTTTAAATCAAGTTTATTTTTTTGACCATCTGTTTGATATTTGGTGCTTTATAGGTTTTAGCAAAATAAATAAATAAATAAATAAATAAATAAATAAATAAATAAAAAGATTTTAATAAAAAGTCTGATTATATGATTTAATAACCTATGTTTTGTCTTTTTTTCTTTTAATTTATTGATATGTGAAAATATTTCGTTTAGAAAATCTGCAACGTCAAAAATTTCAAGCTAAAACTGAGTTATCTAAAATCCGATTTTCTCGACGGCACTTGAACGCGGCTTGTGATCTGGACAGGAGCGAGGAGTGGAAGAGTCGAGCAGCGTGGATATGTCGGACCCGGCGGCGCAGGCCTTGCAACCCCGGCTTCTCCAAGCCCATTCTGCTGGGTCAGCTGGGTCTAGTACCGCTGCGACCGGCTCGGGGTCCGGGAACAGTGACCCGTCGAGACCGGGACTGAGCCAGCAACAGCGCGCGAGCCAGAAGAAAGCCCAAGTCCGAGCTTTCCCACGGGCGAAAAAGCTCGAGAAACTTGGCGTATTCTCCGCATGCAAGGTAGCTAGCATAGGTAGCCGAAGTTCACAACAACAGAGCGGTCCTCGGCTCCTCTGGCATCAGTGTTTGTGATTATTATAACTCTGTTTATGAGCTGGTAACACAACAACAAACAAACAGAGCAGATACAGAGCGGGTTGGATAACTTTCAAAGCTAGTTAGCTCCGCAGCTAGCCTCCATCAGTCTCCAGGAGACTTGTTATTTATGGTTTAACCGTTCAGGGTGCCTGCAGCTTGAAACACAGGATGCTCATTTATCAACTATTTAAATCACAAGCTGTGTCATTTTCTGAGTCTTTACTTTGCTTTCACAGGCAAGTGATACATGCAAGTGCAATGGATGGAAAAACCCGAATCCACCTTCAGCCACACGGATGGACCTGCAGCAGCAAGCAGCCAGCCTGAGTGAGCCATGCCGCAGCTGTGGACATGCTCTGGGTACAAACTAACCACATACACCCCGGCTCATCTTCTCATGGTTTGTAAGCTTCTCTGGCATGTTCATCAGTCTGGTCTTTCACCTGCAGCTGCTCATGTGTCCCACCTGGAGAATGTGTCAGAGGAGGAGATTAACAGGCTGCTGGGGATGGTGGTGGATGTGGAGAATCTTTTTATGTCTGTGCACAAAGAGGAGGACACTGACACCAAACAGGTCTACTTCTACCTTTTTAAGGTAAGCATCTCAAACAGCATGAGTTCCTGTGTGTGGATTTATTTAAGCTTCATCTGTCACAGCTTTCTTCCTTTTAACCCCTTTTGCCGCAGTTGCTGAGGAAATGCATCCTGCAGATGAGCCAGCCTGTGGTCGAGGGATCCCTCGGGAGTCCACCGTTTGAGAAGCCCAACATCGAGCAGGTAAACAGGAAACTGACCCTTTGATGCATTTCATACTTTTGCATTAAATACACACTAATTTCTAAAGCTTCCTGTCTGTTTTTAGGGGGTTTTAAATTTTGTTCAGTATAAGTTCAGCCACCTGGCACCAAAGGAAAGGCAGACCATGTTCGAGCTGTCCAAGATGTTCCTCTTGTGCCTAAACTACTGGAAGCTGGAGACGCCGACACAGTATCGCCAGCGCACCCAGAAAGACGATGGCACGGCGTACAAGGTGGACTACACCAGGTGTGTGGATGTTGTCTTCTGTCTTTAACGTGTTACATCCTGATGCTGGTCTTAACCGAGTATTATTCCTCCCAGGTGGCTTTGCTACTGCCACGTCCCTCAGAGCAACGACAGCCTCCCGCGCTACGAGACCACTCAGGTGTTTGGGCGCAGTTTGCTGAAGTCCATCTTCACTGTGACGCGCCGACAGCTGCTGGAGAAGTTCAGGGTGGAGAAGGACAAACTGCTGCCAGAGAAACGCACACTTATCCTCACACACTTCCCCAAGTAAGACAGGTTTTTATCACCTTTGGTACATTTTAATGTGGCTACCATTCTTAATCTTAAAATCCTCTCTGGATGGCGTCAGGTTTTTGTCGATGCTGGAGGAGGAAATCTACGGGGAGAACTCGCCCATCTGGGAGGCGGACTTCACCATGCCTGCTTCTGACGGCACACAGCTGGGGCATCAGACGGGTGAGGCTGTTGTTTGGACTCTAAACACATTAACATTGTTTGAAACAGATTTTTTTGTTTCACGATATTAAAATCGTGATTCTTTGTTAAAAAAAAAATCTTCTTTTTTTTCAAATTGAAGTCTTTTATTTCAGTCTTTTTTATAAGCTGGTTTGCAAAAAAAAAAAGTTATCATTTTTCTCCAGCAGGGCACAAAATTTTTCTCTCGAAAAGTTAAGATTGCAAAACAACGTAAATATTATAAAGAATGGCAGTTAAAATCAAATTGGCACCCCAAAAATGTAAAATAATTGAGTTGGGGGAAAAGCATACTGTCCCAGCCTCATTGTACATGGTGCAAGATAAAACATGCTGGAATTATTTGACTAGAAATTATGACAAACCTTCATTTTGATGCATTTTGGCTCAGTGCTGCTCTGTGCTTTTCTTTTTTTCCAGAATTATTTTAATTTAATTTTTGGCTTTGAATTTAAAGGCGTACAGATGTATGAAATATAAAAAAGACATTATCAAAGTAGAGGTCGACCGATTAATCAGGCAATTAATCGGGCCGATTATGCCTGTCACCAATTAATTAACATCGGCCGAAATGTAGCCGACACTTGCTCTTATTTATCATATGTTACTACTGCTCTTATGTTGACAGTTTTCTAATTAGTTCCTTGTTTTAATTTAATTGTCTTCTGTCTCTGTCTTGAATCATATGGGTATTATAATAATTTGTGTTCATATACAGTATATATCCTGTGTATAGCAATTTATCATATATACTAGCCGATATATTGGATATCGGTCAATATATTGGATATTGGCTTTTTTTTGCCTCCAGTATCGGTATCAGCATCGGCCCCAAAAATCCCATGTCGGTCGGGCTCTATATAAAAGATAAATAAATGAAATAGATGAGTGGAAGGCTAACAAAATAAAATGAAGGAAAACAAGCAAATAATTTACCATTAATAATAACAGCATTAATTATAATGATAATTAAACCACTCAGCCCTTTTCTGTATGTGTAGCTGGGATTCCTCCGTTAAAGATGTTGCCCTGCCTCCCTTCAGTTGTCGGTTTCATTGATTTATGTGAGGTTGGTTGAATTTGATCACTGACACCAAATCACTCTTCAAGTTAGAGATGTCCCAGTCCGATATTGATATCGGATATCGGTCCGATATCAGCAAAAAAAAACCAAGTATCGGTATCGTATCGGAATGCATCTAAAATCTCCGATATAAGCAGTTTCTGTTTCCCATTGGTTAATAATAAATGGGTCCGTTTTTCCTCATACCTACTGTTGCTGACGACTGTTCTTTGTTTGAATAATATCACTTAATCAAGCCTTTTCTAACATGACGGACACACTACTAAATAAGTAATAAAAGTATACATGTTTAATGCTGATATCGTATCTGATTGATATCAGTATCAGTCAGTACTCAATACTGCAGTATCGGTATCGTATCGAAGGAGAAAATGTAATATTGGGACATCCCTACTTCAAGTTATCAGTTTACTTTTATTTTGTAGATCCTATCCAGGGATGGGTATAAATTAGGGCTGTCACTTCAACACCACAAATTAATGCATTATAAAAATTGATCCAAGATTTACTCATTGGCTGCCAGCCATTTTTAGAGCATCTTGAATGATCTTTTAGGACCTAAATTATATTGATTTCTCTGACTCTGTAAACACCAAAACTACCTAAGAAGAGTGGACTCTCTTCTTTTATGTCTCTCTTCCTGTTTTTGATCCAAAAAACAGACAAAATGAACTTTTTTGATTGCGTTCCTGAACTTTTCTGACTTGCAGCGTCTCGCTATGTCTCTGTCATCTCACATCTTCTCCTCATATTCATGCTGAGCTCTCGTCCAAAGAGTACACCGCTCTCACCCACAGTTGTCTACGAGCAGGATTTTGATTGACAAGCTCCACCAGACCCCTCCTCCCCTTGCTGAAAAATATCATTTACTTCTATAGACACAGTAAACAGTCACACAACATCAATGGCAGCGAACACAGTTCAGTTTTAATATTGGCCGGTTAAAAAAAAAATGGATTAACAAATCTTCTCTTCTTTGTGTTTTCATTTGATTAGTCATGCACTAAAATTTTGTAATGTCCTAAAATTAAAATTCTTTATTTGGGGACCTTAAGCAGATATGAGATTAAAATGTGATTAATTAGATTAATTAATTACAAATCCTGTAATTAATTAGATTAATTTTTTAATCCTCGTACAGCACTCATAAAAATATGATTAGCGTTTGTAACCATCAAAAAGCAGAAACGCTTTGTTTAAGGTGGTCAGACTTGCCCTGTTGTTGTTGTTGTTGTTGTTGTTGTTGTTGTTGTTGTTGTTGTTGTGTTTGTGTCAGCTACCTTTACCTCCTCCTCTCTGTCTGGCAGTGATCAGTCCGGCTGCAGTATCCGGCTCTCCAGCACTTCCAAAGGGTCTGAGCAGCATCTCGTCTCTGAGCAGCCTGGACGCTGCAGGAGCAGAGCCCATCACAGGTCTGTGAGCGCTCATCTGCATTTTTATCATGGCTCTAAAAATATCAGGCTTCAGAAAGCTTTCTGAGGAGTTTGTGAAGTTTAAAGAACAGGAACAGAGTTTCTGGATTCTTCAAAGTCTCAGAGTGTCTGAAGGGAGGTTTGGTCCATGTTCCCAGCTCTGGTCGTTCTTACCTGTGACTGTCTGTTCAGGTGAGAAGCGTAAACTCCCAGACGCCCTCACCCTGGAGGATGCCAAGAGGATCCGTGTGATGGGAGATATCCCGATGGAGCTGGTCAATGAAGTCATGATGACCATCACTGACCCTGCAGCCATGCTGGGACCAGAGGTGAGCGCTCCGCCTTCCTCTGAGAGGTTAATTCACTCAGACTGTTGTGCTCACAGTAATATGTTTATGTTGTTAGACTAATCTGCTGACGCCCAACGCTGCCCGCGACGAGACTGCCAGACTGGAGGAGAGGAGAGGCATCATAGAGTTCCACGTGATCGGGAACTCGCTGTCCCAGAAGTCCAACAAGAAGATCCTGATGTGGCTCGTCGGGCTGCAGAACGTCTTCTCCCATCAGTTACCTCGCATGCCCAAAGAGTACATCACCAGGCTGGTGTTTGACCCGTGAGTCCAACATATTTCACCCACAGTCTGTTCAGGCACAGTCAAAGATTTAATCCAAACACTTTTATCCAAATCAAATCCAAGACTTCCCTGTTCTCTGCTCAAGTTGTAGGAATAAAAAGTGAAAGTTGTCGTGTTGTGATTTCTCTGACATTCACAGGAAGCACAAGACCCTCGCACTTATCAAGGACGGCCGTGTCATCGGTGGCATTTGTTTCAGGATGTTTCCCACTCAGGGCTTCACTGAGATCGTCTTCTGTGCCGTCACATCTAACGAGCAAGTTAAGGTGAGCGTTTCCTCTGATGCTCCAAACAAACACGATGCTCTTTCTCAAAGGGGTTACAAAGTTAGTGCATCTCTATCAAGGTACAGTTTTATTTATCTGAAGCAAGGGTCTTCAGCCTGCAGCTCTTTGACTCCTTTGTTGTGACTCCTTGTAGCTTTAAAAAAATTATTGAAATAAGGAATAATTATTTTTCTTACAGAGATTATTGATGATTCAAGACAGACCTTAAACTTATATATTTTTTAAAACTTTTGCAAAATTTTAAAATTGTTCAAAATTTTTGCATAGTTTTATCATTTCATTTTTTTTTAATGTTTCAGACTTTTAAAAAAATAATTCTTTTTTTTTTTCATTTAGAAAAAAAATAAAATTTTTGTTAGATATCTCAAATTTTTGCAGGTGCCAATTTTTTTGAATTTCTGCAAATTTAAGTGGATTCCATTTTTTTTTGAAAAATTAAAAAAAAATTAGAATTTTTTTGCAAATGTCAAAATTTAGTAAATTGTTTATAAATATATTTTTTTCTCAAACTTGTGAAATTTTTAGCAAATTTTTGAATTTTCTTAATTTTGCAATTTTTTTCATTTTTTAGATTTTACGATTTCTGAAATTTCAAATTTTTCGAATTTTTGAAACTTATTGAAATTAATAATGTTGCACATTTAATAATTTTTTTTACATTACAAATTTTCAATTATTTTGAAATGTTTGCAAATTTATTAGAAATGTAACACATCACATATACAATTTTTTTAAAAAAAATATTTTAAGATTTTTTAAAATAATTTTTAATTAACACAAACAACCTCTGGTTTAGATAATTAATCATGAGATTTTTACTGTGTATAGAATTTTTAACTCCTTGGTTGGTCTTGATTGTGAAGATAAAGTAGATTTTGTGGCTCCTCAATGACTTTAATCCAGGTGAGTTTAGGCTAAATGTCTAATATGAAACTAAAGAGGTGAGATGAAATTAATCAAACATCCTGAAAAGCTTTTTTAAAAAACAAGCTTAAGAGATTTTCCTGCCTTTGTGTTTTGAATCTCAGGGCTACGGTACCCACCTGATGAACCACCTGAAAGAATATCACATCAAACACAACATCCTCTATTTCCTCACGTACGCTGACGAGTACGCCATCGGCTACTTCAAGAAACAGGTACGACCGGCACGTCACCTCCGCCTCGGTCTTTAGTCCCTGTCTCCTCCTCTTCCTCTCAGTAACCCGCTGTTCCCTGGCAGGGCTTTTCCAAAGACATCAAAGTGCCGAAGAGTCGATACCTGGGCTACATCAAAGACTACGAGGGAGCGACCCTGATGGAGTGTGAGCTTAACCCCAGGATCCCGTACACCGAGCTGTCTCACATCATTAAGAGGCAGAAGGAGGTACGTGAATCTGAGAGGATCGTCTCTTTAGAGCAGAAACTGTTTTTTTCAGCCCCTCTAATATCTCTGCTGACGGACGACAGATTATCAAGAAGCTGATTGAGAGGAAGCAGAGCCAGATCAGGAAGGTCTACCCAGGTCTCACCTGCTTCAAAGAGGGGGTCCGGCAGATCCCGGTGGAGAGCATCCCGGGGATAAGTGAGTGTTTGATTTCAGGGCTTTAAAAAACTGTTCTTCAGTTTCTGAGTTCACTCACAGCTCTTTGTCTTCCAGGGGAGACGGGATGGAAACCCAGCGGCAAAGACAAAGGGTGAACTTTTTCATGAGCTTAAATATTTTATTTAAGTCTTCCTCAGTCATGCAGTCTGATTGTTTTGTTTCAAAGACACAAAATCTTTCCACAACAACAAAAATACCTTTAAAGTGTCATGGTTTGCTGACTTTTTAAAGTAAATGTAGGTTTTTCTGCACAGTCAGGGTGAAGAAAGTTAATATTTCACTGGTTATCTGTGTTTTGCAGGAAAGAGGTGAAGGATCCTGACGTGTTGTACAACATGTTAAAGAATCTCCTGGCACAGATAAAGGTAGGTGACACCATTTTTGAAAAAAAAAAGAATTAAAATCACACATTCACAAGCATTTGTACATATTGTTCATTGCAATTTGACAGTAGAGTGATTTCTCTTTTCACGTTTTTATGAATTTATGCAGAGCAAAAATAATAAATCTAAAAGAAAATAAATAAATGACTAAACAAATAAACAAATAAATAAAAAGGAAAAAGAGAAAGTGAAAGGAAAAGGAAAAAAATAGGAAAAAGAACAGAAAGAATAAAAAAATAACAAAAATGTGACAGAAGAAATCAAATAATAAGAAAAAACTGTGACACAGGTGACAGCTTTTAACAGTAGATTAACACACACACACACATCAGGAATCAGAACAAGGACTCACTTCATTTTCATGCATGCAGCGATAGGTGGCGCTGTCTCCGTTGTTGATAAGTGAAGCTGTTTGGGTCTTGAACCAGCTTCGGTTCACCTGAAGAGGAAACAAAATGTGATAAAAATAGATAAAAATATGGACGGTACGTCACCTGTCTGTTGCTGAAATAGCAAAATGAAGCTAATCGACGGGCGTGGGCTGTGGGCGCAAGCTCTGCGCTTTCTTTCTTCCTGTCAATCACATGAGCTGAGCTGTGTCTCTGATTAGACAATCAAACGATCCTAATATCTCCTAAATTGCCAAGTTACAAAAAGCTCCACCCCCTGTGTGCATGCTGCTAAATAAATCAGCGACCTAATTTTTTTTTGTTAACCAGGCTGTAAATATGTTTTTGATGCTATAAAAGTCTGTTTGTTTGGCTTGGTGTGTACATGGTTTCTTGTCTATCTGCAGCCAGACTCGTGAATTCTCAATGAACAGCAACTTTTAGCACCTTTAGCACCATCTTCCGCTGGAGAGTACGGCCAGCCCTCACTCTACTCTAATATGAACCATTGGCAGGCATCTCACGTAGAGATAGACCGAGATTTTTCCAGGTCGATAACCGACATTTGAAGCGGATATTAATTTGCAGTCAAAGTGCAAATATTAGTGTCAAAATTTTGAACAATACAAACTCCAACACTTAACTTCATTCAAATACCTTTAAGCATGAGTTTATTTAACAGCTCCCAGGCTCAACAGCAGGTTTTATAAAGTGAAATGAAAACTTAACTTCAATGCAACTGTTATAACTGTAATAACGGCATTGCTGATTGGCTGTTTCCTAAGCCATGGCTCTGCTTGTAACCAATCAGATGATACTGTAGGTGGGGCAGTGCTGGGGACTGAGGAGTGACTGCAGACATCGGAGCGGCTGCATCAAAGCTGCAACAACGCAGTTTTAAATTTGTTTCTTATTGGCCATTGAATCAAAAAAAGGCGGATGCCGATATGCTTCAAAATGCCAAATATCGGTCCTGATGATCGGCCTGGCCAATAATCAGTCTATCCCTAATCTCACATGTGCGTGGCTTGCCTACGTCATCGTGAAGCGTCTGTTTACACGAAGAGGATCTCATCAGAGTCAGCGCAACGAGACACAGAAAGCACTGCTACAACTTTAGAGACTTTTTGTTTGTGTAGGTCGTTTTAGTCTGACAGCTCTCTAACACCTCGCTATGGTTTAAAATGTTTGTCGAGAAAAGCAGTTGCGGTCATCGTACGTTATGGATCATGCATGAAGTGAACGGTGCTGAAATTCACGTCTCTGAAGCGTGCCAAAGCAGATGTGTGAATAATGCTTAAGCACGGTACGGTTTGCCAGTGTGACCGGGTCCTTAGGCTTTGTTTTCCTAAACCTGGATATTGCCCCATTTCTCATGGTCCTTCACTTCCTCTTTTGAGTGAAATTTTCTCCCGCCAAACCCGTCTTGCTGAATTCAACAGCAGTCCGATAGCAGTCACATTATACAGGTGTGTTAATGGATCGGTGCTCGCTCCGTTGTCAGTCCAACTAAGCTGTTTACATGGATGGTAATAGTCTGATCTGATGCTGACTGAGCTCAGAGTCTGGTTTCTTAAGCTGCTTGGAAACGTACTGACTGACCAGGACTTTGTGATCCCCAGACTCATCCTGACGCATGGCCCTTCATGGAACCAGTGAAAAAGTCTGAGGCTCCAGATTACTACGAGATCATCCGCTTCCCCATCGGTGAGCAAACATCTGAGATCATCCCACAGCGTCTCCTCTTCCTCTCTGGTTTCTGATTTTTCATATTTATGTTTCCCTCCACAGACCTGAAGACCATGACGGAGAGACTGAAGAACAGATACTACGTGACCAAGAAGCTTTTCATTGCCGACCTGCAGCGGATCATCAGCAACTGCCGCGAGTACAACCCTCCAGACAGCGAGTACTGCAAGTGTGCCAACACCTTGGAGAAGTTCTTCTACTTCAAGCTAAAAGACGGAGGCTTGATCGAGAAATGAACTCTGAGCCGAGCCGATCATTTCTGAGACGGACTGGAACAAATCGAACGTAATCAGAGCCAGTTGAGCATCATAAGGTGTCAAATGACATTCGCTCCCCCCTTATAGTCCTCATCCTCTATCCTCCAGTACTCACAGTGTGTTAGTAATCTGCATCAACACGTTTCATTAAGTGTACCAAAGGTAAAGGTCCAAGTCACATCCTCACGCTCTCCACCGCCACAGAGAACACGGTTGACCTGGTTTCGTCACATTCGCCCTTTTCATTCATTCCAGTTTGCTTCACATCACTTCACGTCACTCCAGCAGATGTGTGTGTGTAGTGAGATGCTTTCATAGAAACTGGACCTCGGGACCTAAAGCCACGTTGCCTTCTGTTACTGACAGACACTTGAACATCCCAGACATCTTCATGGGTTCAGAGAGGAACGGTCAGCGAGGGTTGGAGTTCAGTAGAGACAGGAAGTTATTTAAAGACTCCAGGAGTAGTTGGTAGGAAAGAGTCGTGAGATGAGGCTCTTGTTGCTTTTTCTTTCATTCCAGTGTATCTTCAGTATCTTTGAATATCAGTTTTTATTTGGTTAAAAAAAAAAGTCACAACACCCCAATCGCTGCTTTCAGAGAAATACAGAAAGTCTGAATCTTTCAGTTTTCGAGGTTTAATTTCAAACTTTGACAGAAGTTACAGTCGAGCAGCAGGTGGTGCTGTTTCTTTTGTTTACGGGATTGTTCCTGTCTGATGACTCGTCTTTAAACCACACAGGCTGGCGTTAACTTACACACATGGAAAGCCGTTTACAAACTGATGAAAAAAGTTTCTGTTGCAGTTTTTTTTACACTGTTATAAACATTATAACATGTCCGTTCAGCTGTCGGTGTCCAGTGGAGTGCTTCCTCACAGGGACGTCCTGTCCCACGCTGGTTGAGCCTGCTCGTTGAATGTCCCGTTCACTTCTGTACGTCTGTGAGTGTGTGTGTGTGTGTGACTGTGTGTGTGTGAGACTGTGTGTTTCTTTTCTACTTGAATCATGACTGGCTTTGACTAATGAAGTGATGTCAGTGTTGCATTATTCAGGGTTGTTGATAGCATACTTGTCCCTCAGTCTACTGATGCTGCATTTCAGATTTTCTAAAAAAGAGAAAAGGTCAGTGTGAGTGAAGTCTCCACCTGATGAGGATGGCTCTCTGTAGTTTAATGCCATTTACTGTAACTGTAAAACTATTCATGAGAATTACATTTTTTATAATAAACAACTCTTCAATGTGCAGGCTGTGTGTGAGTGACAAGGAAACAAATGAGTTTGAGTCACGTGGTTTGGATCCAGATCAGGATTTTCGGGGGATTTTCCACTTCACAGAAAACGAAACAATAAATAAGAAAAACCTGCAGGACGACATTCACTTGTGGCGTCTTTTCATGACTGAGCCGGAGACAGAGGGAATGAAAGGACAGAGGCAGAAAACAAGAAACGAAACAAGAAAGGGCAAAGAAAACAAGAGACACCACAAGGACACGAGGAAACGATTAACTTCATGATCAGAGGTCTGCAACCTTTACTTTCATCTGAGCCATTTTCTCTCCTGGGTTATAGTCAATCCAGAGCCACTAAATCTAATTTATCTGCACAGTGGATACATTTCCAAACGAAGTAAAACTCTAGAAGATAAAATGAGAAGTTTTTTAAATTAATAAAATTGAAGAAGTGATGCCTTAGTGTGATATTTTTGATATATTTGCAGAAGTTAAGAAATTACCCTCAATTTTTCGAAAATTTCCAAAATTTTCGTTACCTAAGACATTTGGTGAAGGTTTGTTTTAAAAAAAAAAATCAAAAAGAAAAAAAAACTTAAACAGAAATTTCAAGAAATTGCAATAGTTTAAATCAACGAAGTGATTAAAAAATAAAAAATACATATTTTTTTGTTATTTAAGACATATAGTAAAGGTTTTTTTTTTTTTAAATTTCAAAAGAAAAAAAATTAAATAAATGGAAATTTAAGAAATTGCAAAACTTTAAATCATTTAAGTAATTGAAACATTTCCAAATTTTTTAATTCCAGACATTAAGTGATAGTTAATTTTTTTTCCTTAAAATTTCAAAAAGAAAAAAAAGAAAAAAAAAGAAAATTTCAAGAATTTTCTAGTTTGAATTATTTAATTATTAAAAAAAATATTCAAACCTTTAGAAAAAATTTGAATTTCAAAAATTTCCACAACCTTTTAAAAATTGTGAAGTTTAAAAAAATTGCTAAAATAAAAAAATTTAATTACAAAATTTGCAACACTTAAAAAAATGAAATTTTTAAAATAAAAAAAAATTACAAAAATTGCAAAAAGTACAAAAACATTCAAATTTTAATTCTCTAATAAATTTCAAAATGAAATAAAAAATTGCAAGTGTTTTAACGAATATTCAAAGTTTAAAACATTTCAAAAATTCAGAAGAAAACTTGATGACATATTTAAATTTTTTCTCAACTCACTTTTTTTGTTTTGTTTGCTTTTGTATTGCCACATAACCAGCATGTATATCAAGCTGGCATATTAACAGTTAAATGAATCCATCCACACAGAATTAAAATCAGTATTTTCTTCCAGATTAGTCTTTTTGTAGATGTAGTTATCTTCCCAGGGCTGTAAAACTTGAGGTTAGCCACAGGTGCATGGAAAGTTGGTGGGCTGTTGATGTTGTAGGAGGTGAAGTAGAGCGGTGGCAGGCTTTGTTGACAGATGGGATGAGGATTTAGTTCAACTAAATGTAAATGCATGGTTTTATTTAGTGTCAAAGAAACCCTTGTTCATGATGGACTGTTTATTTCAGAAGAGCGGGTGGGATATCTGTTCTGTAAATTAGTTTAAAGGTGGACTGTAATGTGTCAAGATGAGCAAACAAGTTCAAGTTTGAGGTCTACTTTCCTAAAACAGACTCTAATTTGAGTCAAAGTTTCACTGTTACAGATTATAAAAACCACTAAATGGTTGATAATTCATAAAGAATCAATACCTATGTTTGGCTTTGTGCCTCTTTGAAAACACAGGCTGTTTCCTGGTTCATCAGTAAAATGTGTGTATTGTTCTGTTGCCAAAAACACTCCTGTTTCCTTTCTCCTCATGTCTGAGGATCCCCAGGCGTATGTTTCGATTCTCCTGTATCAACAGAGAGGGCCAGCTGAGGGAACACCGTGTACACTTAGCAGAGGCCTGTCTCTTTAAAGCCCATGAAACACTCCTCCCACTGTAAGCCTGAGTCGTTGCATAATGAACAATAACTGTAGTTCCTCCAGAGCCTCCCTCGGTTGGGCCACCGCGCTGAGTTCACATGGCTTTTCCTTTCGTTTCCGTGTTCCTGCATCACAGCTGATCCCTGCAGGGTTTAAAACCCGTCCACCTGCGATGTGTGGGGACAAAGGGCGAGAAGAGGCTGGGGAAAACACAGCTGAGCGGTGAGCAAATGAAAAAATAAAGCTGACTTCCTTTACGGCATCTGAAAACGTAGATGAAGCATGGACATCTCAGTCTGATCTTGTTTTTGTGACTTCTCTTCAGATTCTGAGTGCTCATGAGTCCTGCTGGAGGAAAACACACCATGGCAGACTTTGACCTGTACCCGTACCAGGAGGAAGTTGTTGAAAGAGCTCTCCAGGGAGAGAATATAATCATCTGGCTGCCGACTGGCGGAGGAAAGACTCGTGCTGCTGCGTTTGTGGCCAAAAGACACCTGGAGACCACACCTGGGGCTAAAGTTGTGGTCCTCGTACCCACGGTAAACACAGCACACAAACACTCCTGCAGAAATCATTGCATAGTTATAAAATAAAACACGTCTGTGATGTTTCCCCTCTAGGTTCACCTGGCCGACCAGCATTATGAGAAAGAGTTCAAGCCTCGTCTGGGCAGCGACCACACCCTGGTGGCGGTCAGTGGAGAGAAAGAGGAGAAGGACTTCTTTGGGAAAGTGTTCGAAAGATCTGATGTGGTCATTTGCACGGCTCAGATTTTAGACAACGCTCTGACAAGCACGGAAGAAACCAAACACGTCGAGCTCTCAGGTGAGTGGAAGTCTTTGTTCATTTGAGGGAGTTAGAAAAGCAAACGCCAATCCTTCACGGTTCTTTACAGACATCACTCTTCTGGTAATTGACGAGTGTCACCACACCAACAAGGAGCACGTCTACAACAAGATAATGGCGTCGTACGTGGAGAAGAAGCTGGACGGAGAGAAGCGACTGCCACAGATCCTCGGCCTTACTGCGTCACCAGGGGCAGGAGGGGAAAAGTTCCTGTTGGGGGCAGTCGATCATGTTCTGCAGGTCAGGGTTCATTCACCTGCTGTCCTATCAGGTATTCCTCAAGTCTCTGTCTTAACCGTCATCATTTCTCCCTCAGATTTGTGCAAACCTGGACTCAGCCATCGTCTCGACTAAAAACTACGTCCCTGAGCTGAAGGAGAAAGTGCCTCGACCTAAGAAAGAATATAACGTCGTGAAGAAGAGGCCTAAGGTAAGGCACGTCTAAAGACAAGCTGGCATGGTTCAATAATTCTTTCAATCAATTCTTAACGTCTGCCTCTGGTAGGATCCGTTTGGGGATCACCTGAAGAGGATGATGTACCATATTCACGAGTTCATGGACATCCCTCCAGACGTCACCCTGAGACAGTGTGGCACACAGGAGTACGAGATGGATGTGGTGTTGTTGGAGAAGCGAGGTGATGATACGTCTGCGTTCCTCTTACTTTAACATCTTCGTTTAAGGTTGTAAGAAGAGCTGGTGTTGATGCTGTCACACAATTTGTTTCTAGGTGTAAGAGACGGCAACAGGCGCCTGGCACGATGTGCGGTCTACCTCCGAAAGTACAACGACGCCCTACTCATCCACGACACCCTGCGAATGATCGACGCCTTCAGCTACCTGGAGGAGTTCAACATCTCCCACATTGATTCAATCGTTGATGGGACAGAAGATTTCCTTGTGGGACTTTTCCAAGGTAGAAGTCAAACAGTAAAGCTTGTTTGTCTTGCTTGTTAATGCAAAGTTCATGCAAAAACGTTGCCGTCGCTTCACAGAGAACCAGGTGGAGCTGAGGACACTGGCAAACAATCCCCTCTACGAGAACCCAAAGATGTCCGAACTGGAGAGCATCCTGCTGAAAAACTTCGGTCCCGATCAGAAATCAAGAGGGATCATCTTCAGTAAAACCCGACTGAGCACGCTCTACCTCAAGGACTGGATCAGCGACAATACAGCCTTGCTGAAAGCCGGCATCAAGGCGGACATCCTCACCGGGGCTGGAAACAGCGTCAGTCACATGACACTGGTGTGTTACATCATCCTAACACAAGTAGTTCCAGCTCATAGACTAGTTTTCCGATGTGTTGTCTTCACAACTTTGTGCGTTTACTTGCAGAACATGCAGGAAGACACGATCCGCAGCTTCCGTCAGGGTAAACTCAACCTCCTGATCTCCACCAGTGTGGCTGAAGAGGGCCTCGACATCCCCGACTGCAACCTGGTGATCCGCTACGGGCTGCTCACGAATGAGATCGCCCAGCAGCAGGCCAGCGGACGAGCCAGAGCGCAAAACAGCCAGTACTCAGTGGTCACAGAGGAAGGGGGACGCGAGGAACGCAGAGAGAAGACTAACGAATATCTGGAAGAGCTGACCGGACAAGCAGTGGCAAGAGTGCAAGAGATGAGCCCCGAAGAGTTTCGCACCAAGGTGAGAGCGTGGTACTCTTTTGTTCTTTGTCTTTTTGTCTCAACATCATGAGTTTCTGCCATCATTGTTAGGCCCCGCTTCCACCAAGTGATCCCGGGACAGATCCCCAAATAACCGACACAAGCCGTCCCACTTTTTGGGACCCTTTCGTATGGGTGCCAGACTAAACCAATCCGATCTAGGAAGGTGGCGCTACAACACTGCAGACCGTTGATTGGTCGAAAGAATCGTCACTTCCTGTGTGATAGCGGCTGTATTTCTCCTGGCGGCACACAGACTTCTCTGAAACAAAGCTTGATTGTTCTTTGTATCAAAGAGCTACATGCCAATCACAGAGAGGACGAAATGCTGGATGTCTCCCATCATTGCTCTTTTTTTACTGTGTCACTTCTTCTTTTTCATTGTATTTATTTGCAGGGAAAACTGTGTCACACTGTTATTAAACAGATGGCTTGAATTCCTCCTTGTTTCCAGATAAAAGAGCTGCAGAAGAAGGCGATTGATTCCAGAAAAGCTCAGGAGATCCAACAGATGGAAAAGCGGAGCTTGCACACAGCTGCCAGCGTCCGACTCCTGTGTCGTAAATGTTTCGAGCCTGTTGCTTTAGGAAGTGACATCAGACTGGTTGAAGCTGCACACCATGTCAACGTCAACCCTGACTTTAAGTGAGTTGTTTTGTTACAAAAGTCAACAAAAGTTTGAATGAAATATCTCTGCTGATGATTAAACCTTTGCTTCAGAAAACACTACAAACTTGGCGGGCAGGTTCCCATAAAGTCCTTTGAAGACTGGGAACCTGGGTGCAAAATCCACTGCAACAACGGGAACTGCAACCAGGTGAGATGTTCTACCTTAAAAATACCTCTTTGAATCCAGACAGAAGAGGTTTTTCTGATTCTTATGCTTCTTGTGGTTTCATCTTTCAATTGACAGGATTGGGGATTTGAGATACTGTACAAGAAGACCGTCCACCTGCCCAACATCTCCATCAAACACTTCGCCCTGGACACCCCTGATGGCCGGGTCACCAAGAAAAAGTGGAAGGACGTCACTTTCACTGTGGAGAAGTTCAACTATGAAGAATACTGCCTCGCTAACTGCCCCGATATCTTTGATTGAGACATCAACCTGAGAATGCTGCTGGATTTAGAAGTCTCTGCTTCAGATGTATTTTTATACTTTTTTAAGGACTCCTTTGTTTTTTATTGAGGACACTTCCTCGCTCTCGTGCTGGCGTTCTGTGATGCTTGAAACTAGCATGTCAGCTTTGTTTACACTCAGGGTCCCAGCTTTTATCTTTCTTTTATAAAAGATAAGATTAAAACTGTTTCTTTTACATTTTTAAAAAACTGATCACTGCTTTTTAATTTTTAATTGTGCATGTCTTTTATAACACCTAATCAGATTTATTGGACATAAACCAAAACCCAACGAGTGGGAACTTTTGCCTTGATTGCCACACAGCTCCCTGAATGCATCATGCCTTAATCAACCACTAGGTGTCAGTGTTGGCTAGCAAATCAATCAAACAACAGCTGAACGAGTTTTCACACTCACAAAACTTGGATGTTGAACAAACCTCTGTCCTCAAACTGCATCACCTCTTCATGACTCTTGGTTACAGCCTCTCAAACACTCGGTCAACAGAAAGGTCTTTGTGTGTAACTGTTTCTTTTCTGTTTTGTGTGAAGAAAATGGTACTTTCTAGAAATATAACCCTGAAAAGTGACACAAAAAACATCTGCGTCATCTTCTCTTTTTTTAGTTAAATGTGCACTCCAGGTTGAGAAATGTTCTGGGTTGATACTGGGCTCTGACTTTGAGTTTGGATCATCAAACACCATGCAAATGATGCACACAGATACTGATGCTTTTGACTTGCAAATCATCACTTGTAGTTGCATTTTGTTGCATAATGACTTCTGTTGTTTTTAACATTGTGACTTCATCAATCCCCATTAGACAGATTTAGGAAGCTAATGATAGGTGTGCTGTTCAGCAGCTGCTTATTTACATTAATCTAAGTGAGAACGCGGTTATAATGAGCGCCTTCCAAAACAAACCCAGATCATGAATCTAGACAAACTGGCACAGGAGACTCTCATTTCCAGCCTGGCAGCTTTAAGGAGGATACTCACTTTTGAATCACGGCTCATCTTTGTGTGATTATCTGGGCACGACACGAGGTCGCTCTCACAGCGTCACGTGCCGTAATCCCTCTGAATCTGGCACCGAGCCGGAGCCGGAGCCGGAGCTGGAGCTGGTGGTGCAGCAGCAAAGGACGTAATCAGAGTAAAAACAGGCTCTGTTCAGGCGGGCAGAGTGGAGCTGTACAGTGTGTGATTCACTGTGATCAGGCTCAGGCTCCATAATCAACTCTGATTACTTCCTTTTACTTAGCAGCTCAACAGCCTGTGCATCTTAATTGCAATTAGCTCTCTTCTGGAATTAAAGCTGCACACAGTCCCACAAAGGAGAACAAGGTGTGATGTGTGTCTGTGTGTGAAAAAAAAAAAAAACAATATTTAGAGATAAATTGTCAGTGAGATTAATGTTGACAAGGAGGGTGATAAAGGTGAAATTTTTTTCTGTTTTTTTTTTTCTTTTTTTAATTAATGTGCAATATTTTATTCTTGTTAAATGTATGAAAATCCTCTGTTAGTGTAATCTGAGAGTTTAAAAAATATTTTAGTTTATTTTATATCAGTCTGTTGCTGGTAGACTGAAAGAAAAACATTAAAGAGACTGTGAGAACTGTTTGAATTGGATTGCAATGGCACACTGTTGTGAAGACGTGACTCTTAACGAGGTGTTTGTTTTGAAAAATAAATTGAGATCAGATCTTCTTTTTACCTACTCTTTCTTTGTTCTTTTTAGGGGATACAACGCCACGAGGTAAGGTATTTATCAACAGTTTCAGAGTTTTGAAACGTGACAACAAGCAAACATTGTCAGTTTGTACCGTAGTTTAGTAGCCGGTTATGAGACGTATCTGTAACGTGTAACATTTGTGAATCCTGGTTCTGTCCTACCAGAGCTCATCTACCAACTCCAACCTCACCAAGCAGAGCCAACGTAACCTGGCTCTTCATTTTATTGATTATTATCAGCCCGTCACTCAAACTTCGGATGAGAGATCTCGTTTTTAAACAGCTGAAGGAGTTTCTCTCAGCTTGCGCTGACCCCTGTCTGAGGGCTCACTTTGCTGCTTGCTGCTCTCTTTTATCATGGGTTAATATTTACTATCTCACCTGTGTACATGTAGAAACTCAGGACATCTTTGTTTGGAAAGTTTTTGGTGATTTGCTGTGAGTGTTTTGGATTCATTTCCCTCCATTGTAAGTTTCTTTTCAACACAAATGTCTGCAATAAGACTTATTATGAATGTAGATTGGTGCATCTTCTCCTTTGACAGCTGACTTTGGTGTCAGTGAGTCAAGAGTGAGTCGACCTTTGTAATAGTTTATTACAGAGCTGATAAAAGAGACGCCTGTCTGACATTTCTGTCCTCCCTCCATGTCTGTCTCTGTCATTGACTGCAGTTTGTGATGCCTTAATCCCTGTTATTAATCTGTGTTCAGGCTCTTCAGGCTGCTCAGGATTATTGTGGATCTGTGTGACAGGCCACAGTTTTGTCTTCACTCTCCCCTGCACTGATCACTGGGGGACGATAAAGGGTGGCTGTGTTTGCATGTGTATGTGGCGGGTGTGAAGATTAACTGGGTGGATTCAGGGACTGAATAAAGCTTTTCACTTTGACTGAGGCTGCTGAGGTGAGACCGTATGGCAAATAATAGATTAGTCCATTAATGGGCACTGAGGGAGGGCAGGTTGTGTTTTTAATCCTGCTGTTTCAAGATCAGGAGAAATTAGTCTTTTAGTATTTAGTCATGTAGAGCCAGGGTCTGCAACCTGCCGCTCTGGAGCCTCATGCAGCTTTTTGACTCCTTTGCTAAAGCTCCTTATAGCTTTGAAAAAAAAAGGAAGAAAATACAGATTTTAATCATTCTTTGTGAATGGATTCATATAACAGCTAACATGCTGCATTAATACACATACTTGAAATGTAAGTGGCCATAAGCAAACAACAAAAGATTAAAAGTGCTCCCATATTATCAATGTCTTTATCAGATATCAAGAACTCTTCAAAAATTTGTAAAGATTTGCAAATTTATGAAATGTCAAGACTATTTGAAATTTTTGCTATTTTAAAATGTTTGTTAAATTTTTTTTTTAACTTTTGGAACATTTTGATATTTATTTTTTTCCAAATAAAAATAAATAAAAAAAAATAAATACAAATTTGTTAAATGTTGAATATTTTTCATATTTCAAAAGCGTCTAAAACTTTTGCAAATTTTAAAAATTTAAAAAACTTGAAAATTACACTATTTTTTTTTTTTAGATTTTTGCAATGCCAAATTTTAAAATTCATACTGTTTAAAAAAATGAAAAAAAATCTGCAGATTTTTGAAGTTTATTTATTTATTTATTTTTTTGATATATCCAAAATTTTTGCAAATTTTTAAATGTTAAAACTTTAGCACAATATCAAATGTCAAAACTGTTTGAATTTTTTTTGCCAATTTTTGAAATTGAATTTACTTTAAATTTTTGTTTATTGCCAAAAAATAAAATTTGCTGGAATAATTGCAATTTTTTTTTTAATTTAATTTTTTTTCAATTTTTTTTTTTTTTTACAAATACAATAAATGTGATATTAATTTTAATTCAATTTTTACATGTTTTTTAATCTTGGCAAATTTAAAAAAAAAAAAAAAAAAAAAAAAAAACATGACACCACGTGCAGTCTTATTTATTCAAAAAACTTGTGGTTTGGATAATTTTATGCTAGATTTTAACTATGCATAGAATTGAATACTATTTATAGTCTTTATTGTGAAGTTAGAGTGGCTCCTGAATGACTTAAATCCAGATGAGCTGAAGCAAAATGGCTCATATGAAAGTAAAGGTTGAGAAAGTAAAGGTCTGATCTTATTCCTTATTGAGCAACACAATTCTCACAATCCCCATAACTGTATTTTTTAATCTTGGAAGAATTGCTATAAAAATAACAGCCGATAATTTTTCCTTTTGTGCATCAAACCATCACAAAATCTTAGATTCAAAGGTAAAAGATATTTCAGTTTAATAGAAAACCAATAAAAATTGATTAAAGTATGAAAAAATAACCTAGATATTATTGTTGTCTTTTATATGGTTGTAAAAAGTTACAAGATTTTATGTTTGGGTCTTAAACTTGTGCTGTGTCTGTACTTTGTTTTACCTTTAAAACTTATCCGAGAGTTTGTAAATTAAAAAAACTTGTTCAGGAAAGAAAAAAAGTTTAATTTGGCTTTAAAAGAGATGGTGAAACAGAAAAAGGATTCACAGGAAAGAGATAAAAACAGGGAAAAAAGGAGAGAGGAGAGCTATGAGTACCTCAATTTGTAAAAGAGTGGGTGGAACAGCAGCATATGTCCCGCAGGAGGAATACTGCAGAATGAGAGTGAAGTCATTCATCATCTGTAACCTTGCCGGGGCCGGCCGGGACACGGGACGGACTCCCAGAAATCTGACGGAAACAGAAAGAGACAACAACTGTCTCACGGGGCTGGTTGATAAACACTCGAACAATCCCCGAGCAGCAGAGTCAGACTGAGAAAAACGCCGTGTTTCTGTGTACCAGTCGGAGCCAGAGATAAGTAGAGGGCTCATACAGCATAAAGAGATTTCTGCAGACTTATGAGGCTCTGGCTCTGGGAGGTATTGATCTCTGTCCTCTCTCCACGGCAGAGGATAGAGGAAAACTTCGACTGGTTTTCTTTGCACTTTATTGTTTGGGTCTGGAGGTTTCACAATTACTGCGAGTGGAAACGAGGATCAGTTGTGGAAATCAATCAAAGTGTAGAAGAAGAAAACAGAACTTTGTTTTACAAGCTAAGTCAACTAAACGTTGAAATATCCTTCTTAGTCTAATGTTTAGTCGAAGCATCAGCACAGCGTCTGCAGAAGATAATCTGTCTTCATCCCGTCAGATTACACATTAATGAGGGCAGATAAGGGGTTACTTCAACCGTCAGTGTGATCAGCATCATCATCACCACGCTCAAAACAGCAGCAGCTGCAAATAACAAACAGAGCCATTGATCAAAGTGTGAGAGCTGCAGGTCACGGGCTGCAGCTTTGCCTAATAGAGGCACTACATTAACCGTGGGCGTGTTTTGACAGATCCAATTAGAAAGAGCTCCATACCTCTGCCACCTCCCTGCCCTCCAAGCAACCCTGACGACTTTACAGTAGCGCAGCATCCACAGGACTCCAGCTCGGGAGAAGATAGCTGGAATAAATGTGGCTTTCATCTCCAGGTTTGTGCTGAATATACAGCTCTTTACCAGGAAACCCTGGTTCCCATGCTGACGGCTTTCATGTCGCCACCCCACCCCACTGTCTCTGCATCCCTCTGAATGTCTATTCCTGTCTTTGGGAGAACTGCTTTTCTCTCCACAAATGTTCAAATGATAGGTTTTTGTGCCTAAGTAGAGGAGCGAGTCATGCTTCACAAGACGGAGTGCGGCAAAACATCTGACTCCTGCCAAGGACAGGAAACAAAGCGGGCTCATTTCTGCAAAATCTATTCTTTTGTCCTCCACCACGGTCTGCTTTTCTTTGTGCACCCTTCAGTCTCCCTGCAGCCGCAGTCCTCCCTCTCAATTATTCCTGAGAAACAACGTGCTTGTCAATCTTTTCCCTTTCAATAGCTAATGGTCTATCTATCCCCCTCTGTCCAACAGTCAGGCCAATTAATTCGATCAAGCTGTTGAAAGTCATTTTCAGTCACAGCGGGAGAGGAGTGCCGAGCGGCAGCGCTGCCTCACTGAAGTCATTGTGAAGAGGGAAACAACACAGAGTAAACCAAGGTGCATTAGCACCAATGGATTCAGAAGTAATTTTATAACTAAACCTTTCAATTATGTTTTGTGTGCATCATTTCCCTCTTATCTCTGCTCTGTTTGTGCCAGGCCTGTGTACGCTCAGCCAGACTCACTGTGTTTAAGCTGCAGATGAAATCAACACGTCGTCAACACATAAAGAGAAAGAAATGTATGTTTCCAGTCATGGTGACGTGGCCTTCCTGGTGTCATCCTGCTCCTGTACTCCTCACACTCGTCTGCTCTCTGAACGTTTCTCTTTGACTTTCTAAAAAAGGCATCCTTCATCAGAGACCTAAACAGCTTGCATTTTAGTCTTAAGCTCCTGTTTTAGTTTTGAGCTCGTGTTGACCTTAAAGCCTGTGATTTAGCCCATATCTCGTGTTCTAGCTTAAGCTCGTGTTTTAGCCATTACCTTCTGTTTTAGTCTTAAGCTCATGTTTCAGCGTGTGTTTTTAAAGTTTTGGCCTTTAGTTTGCATTTTTGTCTTTAGCTAATGTTTTATTCTTTGGCATGTTTTTTATTTTTTAGCTCATTTTTTAGCCCTTAGCTTGTGTTTTAGTCTTTAGCTTGTGTTTAGATTTTAGCTCGTGCTTAGCCTATAGCCTCTGTATTAGCCTATATCTTGCGTTATAGCTTTAGCTCATGTTCTTGCCTTTAGCTTGTGTTTTAGTCTTTAGCTCATGTTTTAGCCTTTAGCTCATGTTTTAGCCTTTAGCTCATGTTTGAACCTTGGCTTGCATTTTTGTCTTTGGCTAGCTTTTTATTTTTTAGCACGTATTTTAGTATTTAGCTCATCTTTTAGCCTTTGGCTTGTGTTACAGTTTTTAGCTTGTGTTTTAGCCTTCAGCCCAAAGTTTTTGCCTTTAGCCTGCATTTTTGTCTTTAGCTAATGTTTTATTCTTTAGCACGTGTTTTGTTTTGTAGCTCATTTTTTAGCCTTAAGCTTGTGTTTAAGTCTTTAGCTTATGTTTAGATTTTAGCTCATGCTTAGCCTATGGCCTGTATTTTAGCCTATATCCTGTGCTCTAGCTTTAGCTCATGTTCTAGCCTTTAGCTTGTGTTTTAGCCTTTAGCTAATGTTTGAGCCCTGGCTTGCATTTTTGTCTTTGGCTAGTGTTTTATTTTGTGGCACATATTTCAGTTTTTAGCTCATTTTTTAGTCTTAAGCTTGTGTTTTAGTTTATGGCTCGTGTTTAGCTTATTGCCTGTGTTTTAGCCCTTTTCTTGTGTTCTAGCTGTAGCTTGTGTCTCAGCCATTACCATGTGTTTTAGTTTTTTAGCTCATGTTTAAGCCTATAGCTCATGTTTAAACTTTTGCACTTGTTTTAGCCTTTAGCTTGTATTTTAGTCTTTAGCTCGTGTTTTAGCCTTTGGCTTAAGTTTTAGCCTGTAGCTTATGTTTTAGACTTTTGCATTTGTTTTTAAGCCTTTTGCTTGTTTTTTGTCAAGCTTTCTTCTGATGTTCTGGTCTTTCTCTTTTTTCCAGCTCCTGTGTCGATGTGAGTTTCTTGTGTCCACCGTTGCAACAAAGTTAATCACAGAAATTGTTTTCAGCAGAGAAAAAAAACCTCAGATCTCTGTTTTTATTACTTAACTTTACCAGGCGGCGTTGTGTTGTCATAGAGACTCAGACGCGCTGTAAATCAGTCCGGTCCTATCTGACCCAATCAGGAAGCTCAGAAATAGCATTTAGAAATAACTTGTCTTTGTGTTGATAATCTCATTTTAAAGAATTGATTAGGATCTGATCTACATCTGGAAGGGAAACTTTTCAAGATCGTTGAGAAACTCCTCACAGTCCATTTAGGTCTTGATATCACTTTCTAGTTTTTCTCTTTGACTATCACCAAACTCCTCACACAAACCTCTGATGGTGATTTAAAAACAGCTGAAGGAGTTTTCTCTCAGCTGGCTTCGAGCGCTGTCTGAGGGCTCACTGTGCTGCTTGTTGCTCTCTTTTATCATGGATTAATATTTACTGCCTCATCTGTGTAGATGCAGAAACTCAAGACATCTTTGTTTGGAAATCTGGATCTGCTGCCTTAAGGAAGTGTTTCTTTACATCGTAAGTTTCTTTTCTACACACAGATGTCTGCAGTGGTCTAAGTTTCTCTCTGGGCTGAAATGAGAGACACATAAAGAGAATGAAATGTATGTTTCCAGTCTTGGTGAAGCGGTCTTCCTGCTGCCATCCTGCTCCTGTATTCCTCACACTCTCCTGATGTCTGAACAGCTTCTCTTTGACTTTCTAAAAAGGCATCCTCCGTCAGAGTGCACAGAGAGATGATGAGCTGTCCAAATACTGTTAAACCTGGAGTGTGTATAAAATCATTTTCCTTTTTTCCTGCTGATGTGAGCTATCTTACCCCTCGCGCAGGCCTTTGATGTCGCTCTCTATTGTCTTGCGGAGCTGCAGGAAATTGAAAGGGAAGATCGTGGGAGCATTACACAGAAGGAAAGGAGAGATGGAGGACGGGTCGCGGCGTGCAGCACATCAAGGTTTTTCTGGGACGTGGCACACGGAAATGAACTAGCCTTGCATGACCTGCAGGAGCCTGATTTCAAAGTGTGGGAACAAACAGGGGACAGGACTGGGAACGGTTGATTCAGAGCGAAAAATACGACAGATCAAATGAGCTACGGTTCGTTTTAGACCCACAGCGTTTAATAAACCTGCAGCTTCTGCTTTGCACCATGCAAAGCTGAGCCCGCAGTCAGAGAAGACGGTAAACCTTTGGAGAAAACACTCACGCTAGGAAAAGAGCATTTGCACCTTGCGTGTTAAAAGAGTCAGGCTTTAATGGAGGCAAAATTTGGTTTGAAGCTTCAGCGACTTAATAAAAGGAGAAAAAGCCTCTTTCCCTTTCTCTGAGTGCTTCTCTGAGTCTTTCAATGAACACAAACTTTCCCAGATTTCCTTTTGGGCTGATGAATTATTATGACAGTGGGAGCGAGCTTTTCAGGTACAAAGCACAGAGTGTTTTCCTCCAGGTTAATAAGTCCATTTCTATTCTTTTAGAGCTCTGAAAGGAGGAATTAGCGTTTGATTTCAACATGGCTTTTGCATATTTTTGTCAATATGTTTGAATATTTCAGGATGTGATGAATAATAAAGTTTACTCTTTCAACAGAGGCTTTAAATAAAGCAGTACAGTGCTCTCATGCCATTTTATGTTTCATTAGCATGTCCTTCAACTGATAGGTAATACTACTTCAGCTGAAAATAAGCTTTTAATCCCAACATACAGTATACGGGTATTTATAGTGAGCAGGATAATCCCTACAGGAGAAGGAGCTGGAGCTGCTCTGCTCGTGAGGACAATGGCTGCTGGTTTTTCCCATGAACAGAAGAGAAACGCAGTGACTGAAGGCCGTCTGTGAGCTCAGGTAGTGGAGAGACAGGTGGGACGCAGCGTGGACGCATCGTGGAGGGTCAGACTCAGGAAAGTGGGTTTGCTCTGGCGGGAAATGGCTATTTACGTACCTGAAAATGGAGTGGGCCTTTCTGACATTTTCACAGCCCCACAGGCAGGAGTGACCTTCAGCTGGAAACAGAACGATTAAAGATATAAAGAGGGAGATGGAGGAGGAGATGCAGGGCCAGAGGTTGTTTCACGGGTCCAAACTGATTGGAACCAGACCAGAGAAATAAAGAACGACCAAAACAGAGGAAATGATTCGAAGGTTGTGCAAAAGTTTGAGGAGAAAAGAAAGAAAACTTGCTTTACTTCCTGTCTCTCTTGGTTGTGCATCAAGTTTTTTGTGTTTTAATTTAATATCTTAATTTCTTACTATTATTATTATTTTGAAAGTCTCTCCCTGTCTGTTTATGGCTATCCTTTTGTCTTTGCTTCGTTATTTTTTCTGTTATTGTTCCTATTTTATTTTGTAGCTCTTGCTCCATTGGGTTTGACTTCCTGTCTTGGTTTGTTGCTCCGCCTTAATTAGTCTCACCTAGGCCTCCTTGTCACACCTGTGTCTTAATTAGTGTGTTGATGCTGTGTCCCAAATCATGTACTTCTGCGCTCTCGCTTCCTATTTTGAGAGAATACGAGCATCACACTAGCCACGGTTACATGAGGAGTTTTCCGTCTTTCCGAATGTAATCTGTCCGAATGACTTTTCCGAAAACAATAGTGAACATGGAAAGGAATATTCCAATCTCTGGTCTACATGCGCCGCTATAATCAAACAGAATAGTCAATGGGGCATGCGCAGAAAAACGTAAACAACACGAGATTTATCAAAGATGGAGGACGACAGTTTGTTTATCACGGTGTTGCAACACTCCGTATTGTGAGTGTGTCGTCCGTCCAGTCTTGAAATTATGTTCATTTCTTTCAAAGTTTGGATCAAAAACAAACTTTCCACAGCAGTCCAGTGCTGACGGCTCGCCGCCATTTTTCAAGTTGAGGAGCGTCTCTAGTTGCGTCTTACGTCATATCTGAGCATGTGCTGAAAGAACACACCCTGACAACTTTCCGTTTGAGTGGATACATGATACCTCAATCGGTTTGGGGAAAGGAATATTCCACCCCTGTGAAACCGATTAAACGTCCATTCAGATTGTCACTTTTCTTTCGGAATGAGGTGTATACAAAGGTTAAATTCTTTCCGTTTGAGCAAATAAACCGAATGCAAGCAGAATATTTGGGTCTATGTATACGTGGCTACTGACATTATGGAAAAAACACAGTGCACTTTGATTTTTCAGCTGACGCACTCTAAAAGTTTAAAAAATTTAGTGTGGAATACTGGACACTCAATGGTCGCCATATTGGCTATGTAGAGGAAAGGGCAGGAACTGATCAAACAATAGTTGTTGGATGTAATCAATGAAAGAAGGAGAACACCTGTGAACAGTTGTGAAATGTCATCGTAGTTTCCGGTAAGTGTGAAGCCGCAGATAACGCTACCCTATATGATTTCGTGCACTGTATATAGAGTAGATAGTGTGTGGTTTTGAAGCCAAGATACACCCATTGCAGGCATCATTGGCAGCCAGAGTCTGCAGTAGAGGCTATGAAGGACTCAGAGAGAATCTGAGTGCAGCCAGGTGACAAAAATAATAATAATTATTTTCTTTTAAGAGTCTAATCTCTTTTTGGCTCCAGACTTATTTTACAATCCCCCCCAAAAATACACAAGAACCGCAGCTGTCAATCATCGTTAAACATGACATAAAACCTCTTTTTTTTACCTCTTATAACTAATGAAAACAAAACTTTTACAAAAAGAGGACTTGAATACAAGGAAAACCAATAATATCTTCAAATCACCACAACAATCAGATGTGAGAAACATTTCTACCAGGTGTATTAATTTTTTAAAGTTTGACCACAGCCCATTCTTAATGGCTGGGTAGATGGATTTTTTTACTTTTACTGCAGCCAGCCACCAGGGGGAGCAGTTTTTGTGGGGACCTCACTTTGAACCGAGCAAGATGACATCCATTTTTATTACAGTCTATAGAGGGATTATCAGTCTATGTCATCATAAAGATGCGCACGCATCTCAACCGCAGAAGCGGCGTTTAGCATCATAATTTCAGACCAGTTAGCGCTTTCTGAACACTAAATTCAACCTGTTAGAAGCATCTGAAGGTATGATTTTTCTGTGGACAGCTGTCAAAAACAATACCACACAATAGAGGCAACTTCTGTCAAGTTTCGACCGTTACAGAGCAGCCCGTGTTTCGAAGTTACTAGCAACCATGCTAACTGGTGACTTTCAGCCAACGGCAGCCGTGATTAACGGTAGAGAGTCACCAGTTAACAGGGTCACACTTTACACTGATACACCAGCGACGTCTGCGTGTGTGTAATTAAATGTGTATTCTTTATCCAACCTCAGTTAACCAGGTTTGACTGCAAACAAGCAATAATAACTGCTGATACTCAAAATACAGATTTGACTTTGCTTATTTAATGAAAAATTTTGTTTGTAGCTGAGGTTCTGACCAAACATGGACTCAATATGGACAGTAAATAATGAGCGAACCTATAAATGATCATTTCCAGAAACAGATTTTATGACCAAAGTAAAATTAGGGAAAATTATGAAACAATGTTTACATCCTGGTTTGTCACAGTATGTTAAGTGTCCACGGATAATGCAGTCATGAGCATCAAGTGAGAGTTGTGTTTCCTCTCTGGGTACACGCTAGGTTTCTCTGCTAAAAACGTCCGTCCACCTAATATCTGTCCACTTGGTGATCTCCTCTGTCCACTTACTGCTATTTCACAAACCTGGGAGCATTTTGCCGTCCGTGATGACATTGAGTTAAAAAATGTGTTTTTTGGTGGTTAACTCCTCCACATCGATTGGAAACCGTTATACTCCGGAGTGCTTCTGCACCCAACTTGCGCGCGCATCCCCCGTTGTTGCTAAACAAATAATCCCTCTATAGTTCCACCCTGAGACTTAAAAGTCAAAATAATTTTTGTGTTAACTGTAAAGAAGTAAGTTTTATTTGTTAATTAAATTTCCATCTGTCGTTAGAGTCCCGATTCAGGCTGAATCATCCTCCCTCTTCTTACTAAAACGTGTAATTAACCATATCACTGCTCACATACCTGTGTGTGTCCTTTACGTTGGCATCGCTGCTAACCAACACATCCGCCAGGGGGGGACAGCCCGGAGTCAACCGTTTACGACAACAAACTCCAAAACAAACATGGCGACTGTGGAGGAGTTGTTGCTAATGTAGCGCTAGCATAGAAGACAAAAACCGCGCCAGTGTTGTACGAGGCGATGGTCCGCGAGGCGGTTAGATCATATGTTAAATACATCGCGAAGGTTCCGCCATTGTTATTTCTTCTTCTCGTGTCACTAAAGCTACGTATCGGGTAGTAGCAGCAACACTGCCCCCACGGTTTCCGGTGATTTCGCGCCGTTTAGCCTGTATCCGTAACTACACAGTCTATGATCCGTAAGCTTCCTGGAAAAGAGCAGAAATACGGACGAAATGAACACAGAGCACGGACAGGAGGCTCCGTCCGTATCCACATCCGTATGTAACGCTCAGTATAAATGTTTCTTTTAGATAAATCATCATGTGTCACATCTCTGGCTTGATTATTTACCATATCCAATAGGAGTGTACAACTCAAAAATTTCTTTTTTTTTGTTATTTATAAGTGTGCAAAACTTAAAGTAGCACAAAATTTAACTAAAGGGAAGCTGAAATTTTAATTTTTACAAGTCCAAAATAAATTTTGGAGAGAAAGATTATGAGCTGCAAGTGTTTACTTTCAAACAAAAATGGTGGTACTACAGTGATTTTGATATAATATTACAGTATCAAAATTTACAGCAACTTTAAACAGAGTAATAGCAGGATTCAAAACCCTACTATGGCTTTTCAAGCACATTTAATAATTCATAAAATGTTTGAATTGTACTGAGACTTGGAGTAAGTCATTCTGTAGTTGGGGGTTTGAGGCTTTTAGTGACAATAAATATTTCCATTAGAAAATATTTAGCCTTCCCAAAAGACAATCATTGTTATTCATTAAAAAAAAATAAAAATAAACAGAAAAAAAATGAATAAAAAAACACATCAAGTGATGGACTAACTCCACCATCTCTTGAGCTGTGCCTCCAGCGTGGCCAGATTCCCTCTCTAACCTACAGGCAGTTTAGTTTCCGTCTCAAGGGACCTGAATGTCTGAAAACTGTGGAAACAAAAACTAAACATCATGTGTGAATCACTCTCTTTCACCTTTTCTCTCTTAATACACTCACATCACCCAGTCTCCTAAAGTCAGTGTGAACATGTTGCTGGGAGACTTCATCAGGTGAGCGTGACAAAGAAATCCGGAGACACTGGGACAGAAAATAAAAGAAATCCACGTGTCTGTGCCGGCAAATGAGGAGTGATTATATCGGGCTAATGGACTCTGATTATGAGCAGCCGAATCACTCTTCTGAAATTATTCTTCTTGTTCCCACTGTCTCTTTCATCACCATACTGTGTCAGAATAATGAAGAAGTTGGTCAAATCAGGAACGTATTAAACCTGTCGCACCATTTCTATATGTCTCACTCTGTGGGCTCAGATGTGCAGATATGGAGGAAATGAGATATCAATACAACTGCTCTTTTATGGATCCTGATTAATTTTACTGCTTCTTTTAAAGTGTCATTATTAAATGATGATTATCACATCATTCAGTCTCATTTAATGCCCAGTTTTGAAGCCCTACAGTCAGAAACTTGGATATGCAAACCAAAACATCAAGAAGGAATATTTTACTCCCAGCATGTGGGAGTCAAAACACAAATATTTAATCAAAGACACAAATATTAGTGGTGCAAACTTGATCAGAAAGGGTTTTAATGTTGTCTTTCCTCCCTGTCTCTGTCCCCCCACGCAGCAGAGAAGATTCCTCTGAGTGTCACCGACGATGAGACGAGGTGGAAACCTCTTCAGACTGAAGAGCTGAGCCGGACTCTCATGCAGGGTCATTGCAAAGACTGGAGCTCTCTGCAGACTTTGTGCACGGAGCTACTTTTAGACAAAGATTTCACCTCCCCTATCCCTGCCAGAGGGAGAGCTTCCTGTTAAACACACTCCTCTGTGGGGACAGAAAGGTGTGTGATGAGACATTTCTCTTATTAATATGTAAAGCTGTTGCTTCCTTGTCCCCCCTGTGGGATATGAATGTGGAAACTCAGGTAGTGTGAGCGTTTTCCAGGCTTTGTTCCTCTGCTGGTGCTGTGGGGAAACGCCAGGAAAGGCAGCAGCAGCAGCAGAGGAGGAGGTTAATTGCTAAGTTATAAATCACACAGGACAGTTCGGCTGCAGGTGCTGTTAGCATATGTCAGCGCTTACTCAGGTCGTAGCATAACCTCTGCTGCAGAAGTGTGACTTTGTCATTTCTGCCATAATATTAACATTTGGGTGATTTGTCATTTTTGCAGGAGAGCTTATCAAGAAACAAACATTGAAAGTTATTTGGCATGTGTGTGATGTGCATATTCATCCAATCAGTGCACTGTCTGATTAGCCTTTAGAGACTTAATGAAGTCACTTTAGCTGCAGTCAAACAGCGAGGAGGCTGAGAGGAGAGCTGGCAACAGGATCAGGTCAGAAATGTAAACAATTAATATTCATTTCTGTTTTTTTAAGGAGAATACACGACAGTTAAGAAAGAGGATTTTAATCTGGTCGTCCAATCAAGCTAGCTTTATTGAGTTTACCAACATTAGCTCAAACCTACGGTGGCCTGTTGGTGTCAGACGATCTGCAAAAGCCACAACACTCTGTAAGGGTGTCTCGTTGTGATATCCTTCATCCTACTTATATTTCTTTACCTACCGGCAATACGTCATCTCATATTTAGCTTGACTCAGACTCTGTGTTTCACTCGGACACATTTTCCAGTCAAATAGTTGAAATTCAGGCCTAATCTGTTTGAAAAACCAATTCAGTTTTAAGTAACTGTAAACACAAAAAAACAATATTTGATGTCTTATCAACTCAAACGTTTTTAAAACCATCGTAGTGTTCATATGTGCTGCACGTCTCTCTTACCAAATCATTCATCTCCCATTTCTCCGTCTCCAGTCTTCATTTCCGTCTTGTGACTCCATCCCACTGCTCACGCCTTGAAGACTGATTGAGCTCAGATGGACAGCCATGTTCTGACTGACAGCGTCTGTTGAACAGATTATCGAGTCGTTTCTCCTTGAGAAGTCGACAAATGTTTGAGGAAATAATAACTTTTCATTCTTTAAAATAATGACTTAATTTGTACAACACCTTTAAAAACACAACATTTTTAAAAACACTTTTGAAAGTTTACGAAATGCTTTGACAAACAATTAGGACATAAAATCAAGGAACACAAGCTTCAGCACAAAGAAAATAAAACAAAAAAGCTAAATTCAGTTGAGACAGTCTTAGAAATACTTTAGTTTCATATGACATATGAACCCAGACAATACAAGAAAAAAAAACAAAAGCTAAACTAATAATTAGCAAGAAAAAGAAAAGGCAATAAAAAAGGGATTGAGAGCAGAAAACAGGGCAGCAATTATAAAAGACAATTATATGAGTGTTAATAGAGTTATAAAACAATAGAAGTGATGATAAAGTAATGAGCAAGAGATAAAAAAATAAAAAAGCCAACAAGACAGTTAAGATAGAAATAAAAGAGAGACAAAATAAAAGACAAGATAAAGGACGAGAAGACAAGAAAAAAAGGTATCACATAAAAGAAAGTCTTTAAAAGTATTGGTAATCCTGTCCTCGCCTTGCAGAGAGCTCTGGGGTTTTGGTGACTTTCTATTAGATCCACAACTTATTTCTCAAGGAGCAACAAGCAGGTGTAACAGCTACATCCAAGTTACCAAACCCTGAAGTATCTTAAGTCTTCTCGTTGAGGAGGTTCATGTTTCACTCTGAGAAAAAGATCTTTTATTAGTCAATAACCAGCTTATTAAAGCAAGGACACTTAACGGTTGTAGATTTTTAAGACAGAGTCAAAAAGGACACAAGTCAGTGAAGTTTTTTAGAGCTCTAGTGTTTGGTCATTTATTGAAAAATCGACATTGTTGTTTTTTTTCTGTCTCCTTTCAGCCTTTCTTTGAGTTTCGCCACTCTGACAGCGCTCTGAGGTCAATCAGGCTGCACGAAGCGCCGTCTTTCTCTCAACAGTCCGGCTTTTGTTTTGTGCCTTTCTCACTCTCTCTGTCTCTATCAGAGGCTCCATTTAATTTTAAAGTTCATGTTGGATTGACACAGCTTGCCACTTAGGTTGCCGTGGAAACCAGGTTGACGCATGGACAGGTTGTTGAGAACAGTGGGAGTGGGTGTTAGAGAGGCTATACAGACCGGTCAAGATTCATGGATTTTTAGCGTACGGCTCCACAGACCTGATCCAGATTAGCTCAGCAGGAGGGGGGTGGATGTACGTTTGATGCAGAGAGGAGGAAGAGCACGCAGAAAGGCCTCTGTGCTTTCAGGATTACAGAGGAACTTTAAGTTACAGGGTGCACTGGGAAGATTTCTGGTTCAGAAGGGATTTGATTTTCATGTGGAGTTTGCAAATTCATCACATGTGCATGTGTGTGTTCCCTCTGGGTGCTCTGAGCTCCACTTTAATCAGTGACTCTGAAATGCCAACGGGTGTGAGGGGGAGCGTGTTTTGTTGCAGACCTGTGCAGGGTGCAGCCTGCTTCTCACCCACTGTGAAGGATGGATGGATGGATGGAACAGTCTGGCATAATAATACATAATAATATGAGTTAAATCAAACCAAAGCAGACTCTAATGTCATTTTGTAGCAGAAGAGTTTTTTTCAAACTGGTAATTTCTGATCACTAATCACTCTGAGGAAAAAAAGACAAACAGCAGTAAAAAAAACACGATATGAAATCAATCCAGACAGTGTTTGACTAAAGAAATTCACATAAAAACCATGAAAATGATCTGTAGAAGTTAATATAACGAGGATCTTAGTTTTCAGTCTGTATAGCCCAAGTTAACTGAATCAGATGATGTGTCTGTTCAGCATCCTGGAGGATGGAGCTGTTTAACATCCTTCTGGTCGTAGCTCTGATGCTGTAGCCTCAGCTCTGTAACAGCTCTCCAACAGCAGATAAAGAGACACCAGTGATCCTCTCTGTGAGGCTTTCTGTCTGTGAAATCTGCACTCATAAAATATGCATTTATTAAAAAACGCGTATCTCCTAAACTCTTCGATAGAAAGTGAGAAATGTTTGATAATGAGGTTAAAACTGCTCAAATCATAGTTTCATTCTTATTAATTCTTATTTTATTTATATTTTCTTACAAGGGGTGGTTGTATTTGTATTGTTTGTATTGTTTACATTGTTTTAAAGGTTCATGTATGTATATGTTATATGTTGCACTGTGAATTTTTTCTTTCTTTCTTTCTTTCTTTTTTTACAAATATGTACTATGAGATGTTTTACAGTTCATTCATTTTCCGAAAAGCTTACCCAGTTCAGGGTCGTGGGTGGCTGGAGCCTATCTCAGCTGTCATTGGGCAAGAGGCGGGATACACCCTGGACTGATGTACCAGCCAATCACAGGGCTGACACAGAGACAGACAATTATTCACTCACACCTAGGGACAATTTAGAGTGACCAATCAACCTGGTGACCATGTTTTTGGACTGTGGGAGGAAACCGGAGAACCTGTAGAGAACCCATGCATACACAGGGAGAACATGCAAACTCCACACAGACAGGCCCATCATAAAAAAAGAAAGAAAAACGATAAAAGACAGTTAAACTAAAACTGCTCAAATCTCACCAGTGAATATGGAAATGGAAAAAATGAGGAAATAACGAACTCGGCTCAATTGTTAGAAATCAAGCTGCTCACAAATACATATTTATATTTTTGTTGCTTTATTACAGCAAAAACTTCATTCCAGGAACTTATTTGTCCTGGACAAGAGATAGTCTGGATCACCAGGTGGTACACTGCAAAAAAATGAAATCTTATCAAGTGTTTTTGTCTTATTTATAGGAAAAATTGTCTAATTATACTCGATATGAGCCACATTCTGCTGGTCAGTCCAAAGAAACGTCTTATTTAAAGTTGTTTAAAGACAAAAATGAGGTCTGAATAGCTCACTACAAGTGAGCAAGAAAAAAATGCATATGTTTTCTAACTTGTTACAGCAATTCAGACTTCATTTTTTTGTCTTTAAACAACTTGAAACAACATTTTTCTGCTGAAAACAAGAAAAAACCCCTTGATAAGATTTCAGTTTTTCCAGTGAATAATGTCATTTTTGCACAAATCTTTTTCTCTTTTTACAAAGTAAACCCACATAATCAACACTTTAGGGACACTTTTTCAGACTAACTTGTGTAGAAAGATCATACACTGCAAAAAACTGAAATCTTATTAAGTGTTTTGTATAATTTTCAGTAGAAAATACCTTTTGAGACACATTTTTTTTTACCTGTTACAAACAATTCTGACCTCATTTTTTTCTTTAAATAATCTTGAAACAAGACATTTTCTGGTCTGATAAGTTGAATGTTGCTCGTATTAAGTATAAGCAGACGATTTTTACTTAAAATCAGACAAAAACACTTGATAAGATTTCTGCTGGCTGCTTCCTGTTAACAGTTCTTGTGCTAAGCTAAGTTAGCTAGTGGTTGAAAATGCTATTGCTTTGTATTGTTGAGAGTTTTTTGAATTTCAGTCTTCAGTCACTGAGCATTGACGACCAACACTATAAAAAAGAATAAGAATGACCCAAAATGTGAAAGTTCTCCTTTAAAGGAAAAAGACACTAAATTCACAGACCCCCCCTCTTTAATTTAAGATTGTTTATAGAGACTGCAAGACAAAGGTCATATTCCAGCCACTTCTTTATATACCACTACCAGCAGTCTATAATCAGCACTGTCAGCACTGAAAGGCCAAGCTGCCTCCACAGTGTTGTCTGGAACCTTAAACCAGGCAGGTGCACGCTGCTGTGATGGGGTGCAGGGTTTGGACAGTGACCAGATACCTATTAGGTCTCTGTATCTGGCTTCTGTCCTGCCCTTTAGCCATCACCAGCAGCTCTGTGGAGCGTCGCAGAGGTCTCACACAGAGACTGAGAAACCAAATTAATAGTAAAAGAGAGAAGCGAGCCATGTGTCTGATGCGCCTCATTCTTTAAAAGCGGCGCAGCCTCATCCAAATGATGGAAATCAACATAAACGCTCGTTGAGAAATCTCAAGCATCCCACTCAGAGGTGCTAATGGCGGGTGCTTGTGGCGAGCGATGATGGTGTCGTGTTTCATTTACTGTAGTCTCCGTGTTCTTCGCTGTGGGTTATTTTTATGATCATGGCTCGTTGGAGTGCCAGCACATTTGCATGAAGAAGGACATATCTGCTGCTCATAAATAGGGGAGCCAGGAGCATCCATTACCTCTGTGGTGACAACCTGTTCTTTGCATTTCCTTCAGTTTGTCACGCTGGTGTAAAGGAGCTGCGCGCCAAAATGAGGGCAATGAGCTTTTCCGTTTAGTGTGTCACATTTAAATCAGTAAGTGGGCCAATGGGGGAGTTTAATAGAACAAATGAAGTATAAAAAGGTCCTGGATCTGGGGAGTATTTCACTGACATCATCAGCAAACAGCATACTAAACAATGTTTTCCTTGGATGACTCAAAGAGGCTGGCACTGGGAGATGTTTATTGTTCCTGCTGTTACCGTTTTGGAGTCTGGGAAACTGTTCAAATCTGGAGGCATAAACACCTCATTGAGGAGACTATACACTCTATCACATTACATTTTCATATTATTGTTCACTTTCAAGGGCAGATTAAAATGCAAGCAGCGCTTTGGGTTTCATGTTTTGATTATGATTATGAATCGTTTCAGCCAGGCTAGTGAATGAGCTGTTTATGAGCAAAACAAGACAAAAAAGAGAGGATTTTGAATTCATGAATCAACAGTTAGTGTGTTGCTGATCTGAAAATGAGAGTAACAGCTACATTTGGACAGACAGAGGATAAAAAGCTTGAAAAGAAATGTAAATACTTACAATAAATTCACTTAAATGCAGATAAAGTTAAAAAAAAAAAACATCAGTAGGCATATAATAAGTGACGAATAAAGTTATAAAAGCAAAGAACAGTTCAGATCCACGGTGTGTTGAAGCAGACAGCTGGGTTAGTGTGCGGCAGAGTAAATTCCAGGAAGTTATCGACAACTTCCGGTCATATTTTTAAAAAATAAAACAAATAGCGTTACGATTTGGGGGTAAAGAATTGCATTTTATAACAAAAAACTTCAATGTTAATGATGAAAACGCAAAAATATGTTGTGAGGTTTTTTTTTTTTTACGTCTTCTTCGATGGGCCGTCTCATTTAGGGGATACTGTCTACGGCTTAACGTACGATATTATTATTATTTTTTATTAATTTTTTAAAAAAATAATGATATAGACTTAAATCATTTTAAAACATCCAAAAGATTATGTGTTTTATAAATAAAATAAAATGAAAATAATAATTAAAAAAAAAAAACTTGTGTGGCATGGACGCTGAGTACTCTTCGAAGCTACTTCCGGTTTGAGTTTGCGTCGCCGTGCGTAGCTTCACCAAACCGCTGCACTGGACAGCTCTGCGTTTAGCATTGGCAGCCAGACCTAACCAATCTGTTCCCACTGTTGCTGAGCACGGACGAGCACCGGGAAAGTCGGAAACGGAACCGAACCGGTAAGTCTGAGCGTTTTCTTCCCGTCCTGTCACGCGTGGAGTGGCGGAGCGTGTGTGTGTGTGTGTGTGTGTGTGTGTGTGTGTGTGTGTCCGTGGGAGAGGAGAAAGTTTGGACTCGGCTGTGATTGATGCTGAGGTGATAGTTTCAGGTGTGCAGGTTGGCTGAGTTGAGAAAGCCGAGCATGATGTTGAGTTTTATGTCGCTCATCGCTTTCACCTGAGTGTTCACCTGATTGGTGGATTAACTTCACGATAGGTGTCGATACAGATTATGGATTTAAGAGGTTGTGCTTAATTGCTCACTAGATAATCAGCATATACACCAAAAATAAGTCACGTGACATCCAGAGAAAACATCTTAAAGCAGATAAAATAGGATGTTTCATCTTTATTCTGAATTATCTGCACCAGGATTCCCTGAAAAACTACTAAAGTAACTTTTTCATGCTCAGCTGATGGTCGATGTTTGCACAACTCGCTTCTCTCATACTCCCATCCCTCCCCTGTATCTAACATTAAGCTCACACCCTGACTTAATGATCCTTCTTAATGGTATTTTCTCTGGAAATTGTCAATAAGTAACCCTCCAAGTGCTCAGCCCTCTCCACTGCAGCCTGCTGATTTTATGTTTTGCTTGAAATTAAAAAAAGAAAAGAAAAGAAAGCATCTTCTTTTCTCTGGAGGCAGTTTTCTTGTGCAAACTTGAACTTCTTTATTAAACCAAAGTGACCTTAACTTGTGTCTTTCACCCTGACATGGATAATCAGCATCACATCATTTGTAGATGTAGTTTTTGGCTTTGCTCTGGAAACATTCATGAAGTGTTTGCATAACTGTGAGTCCAGTAAATCTGTGTGTCCCGCTGAGGGGCACGGAGCTACATATCATAACTGACTGCATATTCAGGGTTCACTGCTTTTTGAAGGGGGCAGAAATTTGACTTTGCATGCAAAGACCCGGGGACATGGACGTGTTGTCATGACGTGCTGTGACTCCACACACGCTGAATACAATTTTCTTGGAGCAATTATGAGACATTTAACTTCCTTTATACTCTGGGAGGGTTTTTGAAGTTTGCACAGAGAGGAAAGTATTTGTTGTTGAATTGATCCGTCTCCGTAAAACGAGCAGAGTGAGAGTTTTGCTTCATTCTGCTGGATTATCCACTGAATTCCTCATGTTCTGCTGAAAGCTTTATGCTCAGTGATTGTTACAACAAGTCGGAGGTCTGATAAATCAAGTGGAACATCACAGCTTTGATTTACACACCCTGACTGAGAGCAGCTGCTCTTTATGAACACTCTTTATTTATGGTCAGCACCTTTTCTAACTGCCTTTTCCTGCCCAGCATCTGCGCCTGATATACGTGACAATCTGTCACGCCGTTATGATGGAGTGTGCAGTAATTCCTCAATCATTGGAGCTTTATTGTTGCTTTATGCTACGCCAAAGGGCTTAAAGAGCGTTTGGACCCTGTGAAGAGGAGGCAGAGCGAGCAGAGCTGGTGTTCAGTGGTACTTACTCCTTTTTGTCACGAGCTGTTTGGTGCGGGACTTCTGGTTTCAGGGAAACAGAGCTGTAATTACAGTCCGTGTAGATGTGGTGAATTTAAGGGTGCAAATTCAACGTGGAGGTCTTCTGTTCAGCTGTCAGTGAGAATCCTGCTTGGTGGGGCTCGCTGGATTATTTTGGTGAACACATGAGAAAGCAGAGATGTCTGAGGATCCCTGTTTTGGAGTTTGGTGGTTTGTGGACAACAATGCAGAGTCACTGCTGAGATGAGAACAACAGTTTTTCCTCCTTTGAGAAAGCATGGAGATATTTTAAAGCATGCTGTGTTCTCCTTCGCATCAGGTCTGAAGAAACTGTGTTTGAACTGTTTTTAGTTTAGCTCTGACTACGGATGGGTACTGAATTAGGTACTTTACAGGTACTGACCGAATTCTGTCTGTGGTAATGGTACCATGTTTAGGTACCGAAACCATCCTTGTGACTACGAGGGAGAGAAAGAAGTGATTGTCCTTGGGATGCATGATATATCTTAAACAGTCTTTCTAGACCCAAATAATCTTATTTTTTCTGACTATGTGAACACCAAAACTACCTAAGAAAAGTGGACTCTCTTCTTTTATGTCTCTCTTCCTGTTTTTGATCCAAAAAACAGATTAAATGTACTTTTTTCTTAGTCACGTTTGTCTCGGGCACTCCATCTTCTGATCATCTCCATGGTCGTCTTTTCTCATGATTGCGCCACACTTTCTCTCTGAACTGTCTCAACACATCATCTGTGTCATAATTGTTTTTTTGTTTTTTTGAATATTGATATCGGCAATCAGCCATAACAGCAATACTAATATCGGCCAAAATTTTCATATCGGTGCATCCCTAGATTTTCCATACTGGACATGGACACTAGGGATGGGTACCTTTCACATTTGAAACGATACGGTACAGATGTCCGGTACCTGGCAATCTGAATCGGTACTCAACAGTACCAATTTTTGGTACTTTTGTATGTTTATGTGGTAAAAATATTAATTTGTTTAATAATAAAAGGTTTTTTTTCAGTTTGACTTATTTATTCTTCGATAGATAACCTTATAGTGCTGTGTTCATGTCCAGTATGGAAAATCCCCTTCTCTTCCACTTCCTCACAGTCACAAGGATGCATTTAGGTACCCAAACATGGTACCTTTTGATTTTTCATGAATCGGTACCTGGTACTTTTGACAGAATTTGATCGGTACCTGAAGAAGTACCTAATTCGGTACCCATCCCTAATGGACACATCATTGCAAGTTTGAAAAATAAATATGTTTCAAATTTGGTACAGTTAAGTTGAAATGTCCACATATAGTTTTTTTTTAGTTCTGATCTGATTTTTTCACGTTTTGCAGATACCTACATTTTCAGACCCTTAAAAATAATCCACCAAAATTAAATACATATCCTTTTTTCTTTAGCTTATAAACTGAACCGTATCACAATAAACTTGCTCTCTCAACCAGGTTTTAATAAAGAACTAAATAACAATAAAAATAATGAATAAATAGAATAGTTCAGAATCAAAAGCCATCATACAACTCAATTTTATAAAATATATTTTTTTGAAAGTCAATAAATCAAGAAGAAACCTTTCAGAAGTGCTGGTGTTAAACTTTATGTACAAAAGATACCGACCAAAAAAGCGTACAGGGAGATAAACATGTCTATTTCAACAAACTGTAAAACCCTGACTTACATTCTGTCAGAGTTAACAGCACAATTAACTCAATTTTATAAAATATATATTTATAAAAAGTCAATAGTTTAAGAGGAAACCCTTCAAAAGTGCTGTTGCTAAACTTTTCTCACAAAAAATACTGACCAAGAAGAAGAGCAGAGAACAGGGAGATTTACAGCAGCCGTAAAGCGTGATGGTGCTGAAAACATGTGAAAACTGGATCGTTCCTGATCACGTAACGAAATCCAGAGCTACTGATCCTCCAAAAATGGACATATCAGGCGCCGATACTGATCAGTGTATTGGATTTGGACACAACCAGGTGCTGGGCATCTGTACCGTACCATCAAATGTGAACCTTACCCATCCCTAACTCTGACACAGACTGCAGAGCCTGTAAAGGTGAGAGCTCTCTGTTTAGGAGCTACTTCTGTTTACATTCATTATAAGAAGAGGATGAATAAGACCCAGCCACGCAGCTGAAATGTTTACTGTCACTAATTGGATTTATTGAGGAAAAAAGGTCTAACCTTGTTCTGTCTCTACTCCAGCAAATATGTACGACTTCAGCTCTGGGTTGTAGTGACTGACTCGTTTTATTGAAGAGTTTTATTGTGCGTGAAAGAAAGCTGAATGTTCGCACAAACAACATAATCAGGAGTAGGTGAAGGAGATGATTACGTAAGAGAAATATTTCACAAATTATAACCACCAACACAGCCTGCAGCTGCATGCAGACGGCAGAATATCATCTGTGTTTTGATCACTTCTCATCACCTCATCGTCCAACTTTCGTTAAAAGCTCATCACTGTACAGAAACAGCATACTTTGAGCTGTAAAAGTTGAGATCCTCAGCAGTTTTTACACTTTCTGGTTTTGTTTATTCACAGATTTCCTTTGGGGCAGTTGTAGCTCTGAGCTGTGACGTGTAATCGAGCAGTAAAACCACCAGAATAGGCGCCCTGCAACCGGAGAGCAGGAGATGTTTAGGATAAGGATACGCTGAGCCGTGTTTTGGCTCTTGTGAAGCTTGAGCCGGCTGCCAAAGAAATGCACAAGGAGGAGGCCTGTGTGTGGCTGCTCAGGTGCAATGCATCTTGGTACATGTAGGAAACTTGTCTTTGGAAGCCAGGGACGTCTGTGTCTCTGTTTTGGTCGTGTTTCTGAATGTTTACCCATCCTGTCGTCAGAGATGATGATGCAGAGTGGCAGGAGACAAACATCCCGTCTGTCATTTTGTGATTTTGGAGGTGAACACTCATCTGAACATCCGCTTCAGGAAGCCCGTTATGAAACAGACGAAATGCATTACAGTAGTTTGATGCTCCTGGTTGCGCTGGCAGTGAAAACATTTGCTCATCTCGTGGGGTCATTTGACAGAACGCATCAATATTAGATGTAAAAAGGGGTCGCTCTGCGTCCACATGGGGGATTTGATGGATCGGGTAGAGAGTCGTCTGAGACTGTTTGTGTTTTCCTTTCCAAAGACAGAGTTACAGACAAATAAAGATACATTCTTTATGCCCTGAAACTGATTTTACATCAACAGCTTGTTTGAGACTTCCTGTCTTTTATACCCCCCTCCATTTGTCACAAATATGTGCTTTCTTCCACATTCACAAAACAGACTCATTACTGTAGCTTTGGCACTTTGAGGAGAATCTCCCATTATTTTGCATCATTGCACACACTCCCTCTACAACACCAAGCTTAAAAACACACAGTGAGAGCGCCTGCTTTGAGCATCCTGCTCTGAGGATGTAACGTAAAGATGTTTTCAGGATTAAAGTGATGAGAGAGAAAGACGTGATGTGTGACTGACGAGGGGCAGCTAACACGGTCCAGTTTGGTGCAGCTGCAGAGACACAGGACCGAAGACTTTCTACTTCTTGAACATTGAAAGCCTGCTTTTGTTTTTTCTTTTATTTCAATAAAGATTTAAAATATTAACTTTTACTTTAAAGGTAGGGTTGGCAGGAGTTTTCAAATACTTGTTAGCAAAGGTGTTAAGTAACGAAGTACGAAGGACTGAGCTTCTTCAGCAGTCTGTTCAGTCTCTGTCTCCTGGATCCTGTCTGCTCACAGCAGGTGAAGCTCTGGTGTTAGCTCTGTTAGCCATGTCTGTGAATAGCATGCTCTGCCTTCTGGTATTCCCTCTGTTGCTGGGTTAGCATGGCTAGCTCATCCATCTTATTGGAGATAGATCTTACGTTCCCAATAACGATGGATGGAAGGACAAGTCCATGTCCTCACTTCTTAGCTCACACCTGAGAACCAGCACGTCGTCCTCACCTCCTTCTCCTCACCTTGTGGGGAAACATCTGGCCTAGCACCGGTTAGCACTGACATGCTACAGGCTGCTAACAGCTGATTTCACATGTAAACAATGCAGCCATGGTTACAAGAAGGATCTCCAGACAAACACAAGAGCAAAAATAGTAAAAATATCACTGAAGACCAATAAATGAACCACACAAAGTAGTTTTCCTAGCAACTGTTTGCACTTTAGTTTTGAAACCAGTACTTTTACACTTTACATATGTAAAAATCTTGAGTTGATACTTCAACTTCTGCAAAAGTCTTTTTAAACCCTAGTATCTTCTACTTTAGTAATAAATGTGAATACTTTTGACACCTCTTCTTGTTCGTAAACACAACTTTAAAGCTAGGCTCCTCCTCCTTGTCTCAGTGCCAGCAGCAGCACACACCCAAAGCCTCCAACCATGACTACGTGAACACACTCACTAGCCCAGCAACCACCCGTAGCATCACGTTTTTACATAGGAGAGACTTGAGAGCCGTGCCCCTGACTTAACATGTTGGCACAAGCTAGCCACGGGTATTTGACACATACCTGGATAGCAGAAAGCTAACTCACAAGGCTAACTTGCTCTTTGCTGCTCTCCAGGTTCCTGAAACTGAGTGAAGGTCAAGCCAAGTTTCACCCTCATTGTTTTATTTGTCCGTGCTATGTATGCTATCATAGCTGCTCTGATTAGCTTCTTCCACTAGCTAATCAACACACAAAGTCATTTGTGCACTGGGCCCTGTGATTGGCTGAAGTATCCAGGATTTCTCTGTCCAGAATACGACTATGACATCAACATATAAGGCCGAAGAGGGGGTTTAAGGCAGACACAGATGCTGACACACAGGCATGGAGGCCTGTAGGGGACGATTGAGCAGGATTTAACTGTAAAAGTTAACATTTTATTTTTTCAAGCAAACCCTTTAAGCAAATATTTGTGTGTGCTTTTTCCGCTCCTGCTCTGGGGCTTTCTGCTTCATCTTCCTCTGCTGCTGGTTTCCTCCAGAGGCTCATAAATAACCGTGTGTGTCATGCTAACGTGCATAAAAACTCTGTCTGAGCCTCTTATTGGAGCGTGTTGAACTCTTAGCCGAGCCTTTTTCCTCTTTCATATTTCTCTCCCTCAGCCACTTGCTGCCTCTCACCTTGCGGCTCTCTCTGTGATTTTTCTCATCAGCTGTTCAAGTGGCCTCTTTACTATTTCGCTCTGACCTTCTTCACATCCTCCTCCTCACAGTTATCTTTGCTATCATCACCCGCTGAGCCAAGGTGACCGGCGGCGCTCGCTCTGAGCCGCACACACAGCTGGAGCCCGTGGGGCCGCGGACTGAAATGTCTTCACTTTGGGATGTTTGCCGACCTCTCCTCTTCCTCTCCTTTCTCTTCCTCTCTCTGCTGCGACTGCTCACCTTGCTTTCCGTGACCTTCGCTTGGATTCTGTGAAATGTTTCGTGCTAAAAGCGGTGCCTACTTCCCCCAACGCCAGAACAAACACACAGTTAATTCTCAATTAGCTCGGGGACATCGCCGTCCCAACAAGCCCGGCGGAGCAGCAGCAATGTCATGTCCAGAGCTGTCATAGCTGGTGGTTGTTAACGTTAAACACACATGAAATGCATTTTATAACCAAACTAAACTCATGCATTTAACATCTGCGTGTGGGCTGTGCGCTCTGATTTCACTTTTTCACAAAGATTTCTTAAAATATTGTGAAACATGAAAAAGTTACGGCTCATTTCGCTCAAACATTGAGTTATCTTATCAGCATTTAGGAATTTCAGATGCGTCCTCTGGGGGAATATTATTCCCACGCTCTGCATTTATTCAGATGTTGTATCATAAATTAGTTTAACAAGCAGGCTTGATGAATTATGAATCCCTCCACCTCACTTCAGAGGGTTTTTTCAGAGGCGAGCTTCAAGCTGTGCAGGGATGTTCATGCAGCTTAATCAGAAAAGGTGATGTCTTTAAGAGAAATCAACCTCAGCCTCACCCTCTCCCCCTTTCTCCCCCCTCCTTCGCCCTGAAGGAGCGGTGGAGTGATTGTGCCCTTTCACTTTGGTGCCCTCCGCTGCCCGGAGTCGCTGACCTATGTAGAGCTGGAGGTGGCAGAGACGGGGTTGTGGGTTGGAGTGGATGAGGGTCACGGATTCTGACAGCTGCACAGAGCCGGCCTCGGGGCATGCAGCCTGCCCTTTCCCTGTCCCAAGCCCCCTCCTCCTCCTCCTCCTCCTCCTCACCCTTCCTCACTGGCGTACCCTGCACCAGAAACCCTGAGGAGGCTCAGGTTAGGTTTCACCCTCCTCTACTGACACCTTTCACACCTCGGCGCCCCCTTTGTGCCAAAACAGGAAGTGATCTGGCAGCAAGAATCCAAACCAGAGCAGAAGCTTCATATTTGAGCTCTTTTTGATTCACGGCCACAAAATGTTTGGCTTCATTAACAGAAGGCAGCAAAAGTCTCCGTAAATACACTCCCACACACTCCAGAGTGTGTAATGACTCACGCAGACAGTGACCCCAGTGTTGGAGCACACACACACACACACACACACACATGCATACGCACACACACAGTGGTGCGTTTATGCTCTGGGGTTAAACACTGGCTCAGTGTGTTCGTCCAGGTAAACCTGCTCCACCTCTCCTCACAACAACATCACTAAATGGACCGCTTGTCTGAGTCCGTCTGCAGGAGGAGGAGAGGGGCCGCGGCAGAACGGTTTGATGCTTCAGACAGCTTTCATGAATATGCATATGTTGTGTGCGCACACTGGAGAAAACTGAAATCTTATCAAGTGTTTTTGTCTTATTTCCAGTAGAAAATATCTTTTTAGACTAAATATGAGCCACATTCACCTGACCAGTCCAGAAAAATGTCTCATTTCAAGTTATTTAAAGACGAAAATGGGGTCTGAATTGCTGTAACAAGTTTAAAAAAATCTGCCAATGAAACAAGAGAAAAGTTGTATTAAGACTAGGGATGTTCCAATACAGTTTTTTTTTATTTCCAATCTGGTTTGTTATGTTTTTACGATATTTTTTGCCGATTACAAATCTGATACCAATATCTTTCTCTGATAAATCCCATACTCTGTTGTAGGGCTGAACAATTTATCGTTTTCAGATCGAAATCGCAATTTTAGACAATGCAATTTTGAGATCGCCAAAGCAGCAATTTTTTGCAGTGCTCCTGACTGACTCAGGATCTGTTGTGTCAAGTATTATACACATTCTGTTTTACAAATTTGTAGACAGTCTATATGTTAAAAGTGCTGGTAAGCAGGTCAACAACACAAAGCCTCTGTTTAGGAGTAGAAGCTGATGAAAACAGATTATTTATCGTCACTGTTGATGATTAAAAAATCGTGAATTGCAATATCTGCCAGAAAATTTAGATCTTTTCTTAAAATCGTTCAGCCCTACATGTGAATATCCCAAAGCTTGATTTGAAGAAAATCGTGAATCGAATTGAAATCACAATATCTGCCAGAAAAATCGCAATTCAATCTTTTCTTAAAATCGTTCAGCCCTACTCTGTTGGGTAATTCTGTTATAAATGATAAATCATGTTTGTTGTATTAAAGTGAGCACAGGCTCTGTTGGTACCTCTTCCAGGAACACTCACTTTAGAAATGTTGCAGGTAGGGATGCACTGATCCAACTTTTGTTCTTACCAATACTGATACACACCCGATACCAGAGTTAAATGACAACCTTTATGCCCTACTGAGGGGAAAGACTGTTAATGTTTTGGCTAAAAGGCAAAAAATGAGTAGAAGGAAACACTTAAGATATATTTTTTTAAAATATGAAACGTTTAAATAATTACCGGCAATACAATTCTTCAGAATGTACAGAAGTTATTTTCAAAGGTTAAGTTTTAAAGATTAGCTTGTCCATCGTTATTGGAGATAGATCTTACGTTTCCAATAACGATGGATGGAAGGACAGGTCCATGTCCTCACTTCTTAGCTCACACCTGAGAACCAGCAAGTTGTCCTCATCTCCTTCTCCTCACCTTGTGGGGAAACATCTGGCCTAGCACCAGTTAGCATTGACATGCTACAGGCTGCTAACAGCTGAGTTCACATGTAAACAATGCAGCCATGGTTACATGTAGGATCTCCAGACAAACACAGGAGAAAAAGTAGTAAAAATATCATTAAAGACACAAAAAGCTTGGTGTCCACGACCAACAAATGAGCCATGCAAAGTGATGATCCAAATTACTTAAAACAAGACATTTTTCTGGACTGGTCAGGTGACTGTGGCTCATATCGAGTATAATAAGACATTTTCTACTGAAAATAAGACAAAAACACTTGATAACATTTCAGTTTTTTGCAGTGTGTGTGTGTGGTGTCTCATGTTAACATTCTTAAAAACATATTTTTGTCATTTTCTCTGTACTCACTCACAGTTGTTCATTCACTCCACTCCTTCACACCTGGTAGACTCCCGGCACAAGCGCGGTCTTTCAGTGGAGCCCAGCCAGCACAGTCAGGGGGGGTTAATTGCCTTGCTCAAGGGCATCCTAGTCATCAATATTGACAGAAGGGGAGAGCGTTACTCATTTGCTTTTTCCGTGTCCAGATTATTCACGGCTGAGTTTTTCGGTGTGTGTTGAGCTCTTCATCACTCTCTGAGTCTTTTATTTTACACTAACAGAAAAATGATGCTAACATTTGTGTGTTAAGGCCTGAAAGACGGTTTAAGGACGCTCCAGTGCTGCTCAGTGTGTGTTAAAGCAGGCAGACTAACTCATCCCTGACATTTTTCAGTTGGTGGTTCAGTCTGAATGAAACGTGTCGATGAAGAAACAGATATCTATCAGAGAGAGATTATTAGAGGCGAGGATTCAGGATCAGGCTGCTCTCTAAAAGCTTTGAATGATGGTGTGTGATTGAGCATGAATTGGCTCTCGCTTCAGCTTCAGCCTTTGTGCTGTCTGAATATTTAAGGTGAGGGGTGAGTGGCCACTTGAAGACATAAAAAAATGAATTTCAAAGAAGGAAAGCTCAAAATTTACCAATTTATAAAGCTGTAAACTGTGTCTTCTTGTACAACATACCCCATCTGAAGAGCCGGGAGATGAAACGATCTATATCCTTACATCTGTGCGCAGCGGCAGATTTCAGCGATGTCTTTTCAAAGTCCAGATGCTTAAAATGAGTGATAATGGGCTCAAATTGGTCATCTTAAAGGCTTTTCCTACCCCTCCTGAATTCAGCTGCCCACTTTTTCACTGTTGGTAAAGTTGGAGCATCATCCCCTGATGAAGCAACCATGACGGTGTGAATGTCCTGGGGAAGTTAACCCCTTTTTCTGCAGATATTTAAAAAAAACACCACGATGCCAAATTTGATCCATTTTCCCAAAATTTCTTTGGTTCTACTTTTCAAAGTCCCCAAACACGAAATCAGGGTTAGTTAATCTGATAATAAACCATGCTGTAAGTGTCAGAAAATGTTGAATTTAATGCATGCCAAGTTTCATCACTATGGCATAACTCCTTCGAACTTTTCCTCCTTTGTACAGTTTGTTCAGGCAGTTAAGTGAGTCCATGAAGCAGTGGAGTGTTGACAATCTACAAATTCAAAGTTTTATTGTGATTTTCTGACTTTGAAAAGATTAGAATTTTGAGTTTGGGCGGAAAAATCAATGAATTAAAATATCAGAATATTTTTGGTTAAGGATTTTAAACTTTGAGGTTTTTGTTACAATTTTTTCCCCCAGTTTCGAATCTTTTAGTTTTTGTTTCCTTTTTGTTTCCAAAAAAGTTAAGTGTCAGATCACCTGAATAAATCCTTAAAAGAACCTCACATGTCATGTGCATTTTTTAGGGAAATATGGCCCCTAATTTGGTCTGTCAACATCATCATCATTCAACTTTTTCACTTGGTCTGGTGTTGATAAGTTAACTTAAAATTGCAAAAATCAAAGGTATCGAAGAATCGCAATTGGCCCCAAAATTGTAGAGAATCAGGAGAAAAGCATTTTGTCAAAGCCTTATTGATTTTAAACAGATTTAAGTCTTTAAAAACTTGAAATTTTGAGTTTGATTTTTTTTTTTTAGGATTTGCGTATCTTTGATTTTTTTTTCTTGAAATATTCACTTATTCTATTTTTAATTTTTTTTTTTCATTTTAGCATTTCATTTATTTTGTATAATTACTTTTTTAATAATCATAATATAAAAATGATTTATAAATATATATTTAAATATATATATATAAATATATATACACACGGAGATCAGCTTTGATCGGATACCTAATATATATATATAAATATATATATATATATATAAATATATATATATATATAAATATATATATATATATATATATATATATATATATATATATATATATATATATATATATATATATATATATATATATATTTATATGCATATATATATATATATATATATATATATATAATTATATATATATATAAATATATATATATATATAAAATCTGATTAAGACAATACCAATGCCAACACAGCATAGCATCTGATGGTAACTCTCTTGGGACATATGGTTCAAAAAGCAAAAACAAACACAGGACAGTCTGTTAGCTTAGCATCAGCAACAATGTGGCTTCAATGTCAACAGTGGAACGTGGAAACAGTCCAATATTCTCATGAATAGATGCGGTGCTGATTGTTTTGGGAGGTTTTCAACATGACTGAAACTTTATAAAATAACATGCAGCATCTGAAAAGCTCAGACAGGAAAGCATGCAAATAAATCTGTTTTTTTTTTTCCTATCAAAACTAATTTAAATGGAATTAATGAGCTCAAAGTGTCTTTTAGCTTTTACTTTTTCCTAGTTATTATTGTTAAAAAAAAAAAAAAAGTGCGCAGCCTAACTTTCTTTCCTCTAAACTTCTGCAAACCCCAGCATCAAATCAGGACTCAATATTAGCAGATATTAGACATTAAAAACCTGAATCAGTGGTTAAAAATGATGATCAGGAAGTATCTGGGTCTTATGTGTCATAAATGTTTGGAGAAAATCCAAAGACCTTAAAAGACAAACTTTCACTTTTTGACATGTGGTAAAATCTGTTGAATTCGTCTGCAAAATCCAACAATCTGTTTTTTTTTTTGCTCGTGTTGAAAGAATTGAAAGAAGCTCGTCTTCTGAAGTGTCTGCTCTTTAAAATCCATATTTAACAGGTTCAGAGGGCATTTTGTTCTGCTGCGGTGCTTCAAACCTGTGTCAATAAGCATGATGGGTAATTTTCTCAACAGTCACTCTTATCTGGCTCTCGACCTGAGTCTTCTTGAAGCGAGCCCTGGAGACGGTGACGACTAACGAATCCGTTCCACTGCTCCTCCATCAGTAACTCACAGAATATTAATTATTAGCTCACTTTGACTCGTTACAGCGGCGTCGTGGAGATTGTGGATTGTCTCACGTCTTTCCTTTAGGCTAACAGCTGTTCCATCTCCTGCACGGCAAACCACTCCTCCTCTGCCTCCTGCCGCGGCGGCTATCAGCTGTCAGAGTCATTACAGCTCGCAGGAGGTGGTACGAAAGCTTCCTCCACCCTGCCAAGCCACCAACCCCTCACCCGCCTCCATGTCTCATTGATCAGACAACTAATCCATGCTGATCACAGGAACCTCCACCTTCAGAGGCCTGCATGGGAGCGTCTCTCATCGAGCCGAGCACGCTGTGAGGAGAGGAGGCCGGGTATCACTGGGCGTGTCTCGCTTCACCCCAGATAGCCCGGCAGCACCGGTGACGCTGCGATTGACGTGGAGGGTGACTCAGAGTTTCTGATATCATTGAGCTTTCCTTTTCCATTCAGCGCTGTCTCCGTTTCCTCACAGTGAAGTGGAGCTTAGCAAACCAATCAGACCAGCGCCGGCCTTTGATTAAAAGTCAGATTATCACGCTAACACCATATGTTGGATTAGCAGCTCTGGGAAACTGACCTGTTTTTATATACATGTGTTTCCCCTCGATACCTTCCTCTTCCTCTTCCTCCTCTGTCACAATGTGAGCTTCATATGGAAAGACGTTTGAGCATAAAAATTACATCAGTGATATCAACCATAGTTCAGCTTTACTACAACTCAGTTTTAGAGTACATGTACTTAGTTTTGGTTTACTAGAGCCGTGTAGACTTTACTAGTATGAGTACTAGAGGAGACTGTGATTTGCTTTTTCTGTGATGGGATTATTCACAGCTGAGTTTTTGAGTCTCCATGGTGAGTGTCGAGCTCTTCATCACTTTCTGAGTCTTTTTTTTTGCACTAACAGAATATGACACCAACATTTGTTTGGTTACATAGTTTAAGGACCCTCCAGAGTTTCTCAGAGTGTGTTAAAACAGGCAGACCAACTCATCCCTGATATTTTTCAGTTATTAGCCCAATCTGAATGAAACGTGTTGATGAAGGAACAGATATCCGGCAGATACACAGAAAAAAGTCCCAAGATGATGAGCATTAAATTGTTGTCAGTGATATCAACCATAGTTTACCTCTACTACTCAATTTAAAAGTGCATGTACCAGTATACTTAAAAATGTTCAGTAGCAGTACTAGAAAGTTGCATATTCTAATGAGGGGGTGGGGAAAAACAATTCAGGCTTCCTATTGGCTTTTGAAAATATACCAACCAATCAGGGAGCTGCATTTGTTTATAATCCCTTCTACTTCATTTGCATTAGGACTACTAGTACTACAAGTGACTCTTTTGGCTTTACTAGTACTACTAGTAGACTACAAACAGTCTACTTGACATACTAGTAGGACATTTAATGTTAACTAGTGGTACTAGTAAAACTACATTTTGTTTAACTTGTAAAGGTTTTTGGTGTAAAAGTGTGTGAGTAGACCTTACTAGTAAAGCAAAGTCGTCTACTAGTAGACGATTTTGTGTTATTAGTAGGAGAGCCCGGATCACAATTTTCCAGCACAAAATCTTTATGATTTAACTTAAACAACCAATAAAGTTTCCTGAGTTTTATGTCTCAGAGCAAAAAGCAACAATGGCTGGCTGTCAGATCTTCCCAGAGGTATATAAGATCAGTTTTATATGTAAGGATGGGAGGATCACTTATCACAGATCCCCCAAAATGAAGGAAATCGGCACTGATTGATCGATACATGTCTAGTTATCAGTGGTACTAGAAGACTTAAGGCGAACGTGACAAGCAGAAATCAGATGCATGAGATCCGGGCGGGAGAACTCATGTGGCTTTCATGCTTTTTAACACCCGTTGGTGTCCATTCCCAAACTGCAGGGGGCGATGTATCACAAATGCACATCTACCAGAGTACTAAATGAGAGTCAAAGAAGTTTGCCTTTGTTTACAACATGACAGATCTGTCCCAGAGAATTTTCCAGGTTCTTTCAACAGATTCTTCTTCTCTGCTGAGAGTGGCCGTAATTTTAGGCTTTGAATTATTCAACACTTTGTTGTCACGGTGATCTCTGTGTGAAGAGTCGTACAGATGCCTGTAATTCTACACTTCAACCACTTGCCATCTTGTCCACATGTCTCTGTCCAGCAGATTAGGAATTTTCATTTGTGCGCGGTTGGGAAATTTTCTGTGGGAAAGGGATGCGTGAGGGGGCGTAAGGGCAAAAATTATGTCATTTGTCCGCACAGAGTCAAGTGGACCCCTCTGACGCATCCAGCATAAATCAGCCTTTAGAAAGTGTTACTAGTAAAAACTCAAAAATATACTTGTGCTAATAATAAGACCACCAAAAACCTTTACTAGTCAAACAAAATTATGTAAAGTAAACTCAAAATATCTCTCTAGGAGTACTTTCAGGCCTAATGCAAATCTCGTTGGAGATTGCTGCTCCCTGATTGGTTGGTGTGTTTTTAAAAGCCAATGGGAAGCCCTTGTTTTTCCCCGCCCCTATTATTAGCATACAAGGCTAACTAGTAGGGCTAGTGATTAGGGCTGGGACAATGTGCCATTTTCATAATTCACTTCTTTTACAATTTTTGGGGTGATTTAAATTGTGATTCTTTGATATTTCTGATTTTTAGTTTGCTTTCTAACACTGGACAATGTGAAAAAGGTAAATGATAATAATGGCTACAGACTATATCAGGAGCCATATTTTTCCATAGAAGCCCTATCACGTGAATTAGAGAGAAACATTTTGCCCCCTGCTGGAGAAAAGTGGAAACTTTTTTCCAATCCAGTTTATAAACAAAGACTGAATTAAGAATTTGAAAAAAACAGTTTTTTTTGACAAAGAATCCTGATTTTGATATTGCCAATCAAAAACCCCGTTGTACCATAACCATTTTTTCTCCCACCCCTACTAGTGACACTTTTTGCTTCAATAGTAAAGTCTACACCTGCACTATAAACCAGGATTGAGTACATGTAGAGCTGAGCAATGGTTGATTTCACTGATATTAATTTTAGCCTCTAACGGCTTTCCGTAGCTCCATCTCTCTGTGTGTCTTTGCTCTTTTTAAACTCGGGTCAAACTGGTGGGCTGCGTGAAGCTCTCTCCACTTCGCAGGATCCCACATTAACTCCACTTCCTCAAGTTAGAAATCCCTCTCAGCCTCGCAGCCAGACCTTCAGCTCTTAACTCACCGCGCTGACGCACACATCGACTCACTGATCCGCTAAATCACTTCTGTTAACTGCATCGATTCGCTGCTTCTCTCTGTGTTTCTTACCTGCTCCGCGAGTCACTTCTCCTGCAGTGTTTCTGACTTATTCTGAGTTAAAAAGATTTCCTCTGAAAATGATTCAGCGCGCCTTTCGACGGCCAGATTTAAGCCTGGTTAATTTCATCTTCCAAGTTCCAAACAAATCTATGGAGGCAGCAGAATCAGAGCTGCGCTTGTTCCACGTTGGTTGACTTTATTTCCCTGCAGCTCGGTGCAGGCCATCACAGCCTCGCACCGGCCTGACAGAGCCTGTAATTGAACCATATATTTTGGTTTCCTCTCAGCAAAGAGGAAGAGGGGGCGTCTTTCAGCGCGCGGGTCCTGGGAGCGGTTTTGCTGACAAAACAGGGGCTGCCGGGGTCGGGTTAACAATCGTAACGGCAGCGCTGTCAGAGAAGAAATAGATAAAGAGAGGAAGGGTGTTAAAAGCTCCCTGTGCTAAATTTATATCATCCACGTACGTCACACAGAGCACTTCATTCTTAGTGTTATATTCCTACAGATTTAGAAAAACCTCTGAATGGAAATTCTCCCTCTTCTTCCTCTTCTTCCTCTTCTTCCTCTTCTTCTTCATTGTGACAGTTGGCAGGAGGTGTAAAAGAGACAGAAGGAAAGAAAAACCCGATGGAGAGCTTATCGTGTCGGCTCTCTCCCCGCGGTACAAACAGGGTGGTTCAGGATCTGCAGCCGTGTGACGCTTCAGTGACTCTCATCTAAGAAACAAGGCGAGAATCAAAACAAGGCACTCTTCTTTCTCCAAAATTGAACCCCGAGAGTCTGCAGGAAATCAATAACTGGAGCACTGGAGCGAAAGAGAAACACTCTGTCTGTGTTCTGCTAATGTTTAGAAACTTAGACTGAAAACACCTGAACACGAGGACCTGAGGGGAATCCAACATCTATTCACCTCCGTGACCTCATGGAGAAACGTGATCGTAGGTCTTATATGTGGACTTTATCAGCCTCTCAGACACTCCTGAATAAAACTTTAAGATTAGCTGAAAAACTGTAAGAAAGATGCTGTGAGGAGGATCTGTTTTAATTGGACTGCAGCGCCACCTTCTGGCCCGGAGTCTCACGCACATTGTCGAAAACAAATTTTACCAAGGCGTGTGTTTTTTCAAGTCAACTTTTTTTACTGGATTCAACGGTAAGGTATTTATCGGCAGTTCTGCGCTCCAACGTATCTGTAGGCTAACATGACATGACAACAAGTTAACACTGTCAGTTTGTACCATAGTTTAGTAGCTGTGTAACGTTAGTGAATCCTGGTTACGTCCTGCCAGTCATCTACCAATCAGAGCTAACGTAACCTCACTCTTCATTTTATTGATAGACTCTCAAGTTTGAACAGACCACTGCAGAATAACTGCTGACTGTGGGTTGGAGACAACATTAGCACAAACAGTTTAGCACTTTTAGCCTTTAGCTCGTGCTCTATCTCTCTCCTGTTTCTCTTTCTTCTGCTCTTCTGTCCTTTTTCTGTCTGACACTTAGGCTCCAGTGTCCACCATCACTACAAAATTAATCACAGAAAACGTTTTCAGCAGAGAAAAACACAGATCTCTCTTCTCTCTACTAAACTTCTTCAGCTGGTGTGGTGTTGTCAAAAGCCGTGTTTCCACCAAGCAGTCCAGTTTGGTTCGTCTCGGTATGGCGTGCATTTTGTGGCGTTTCCACTGACTTTTCCCGGGGCAGATCCCCAAATAACCGAGTCCCACTTTTTGGGACCCTTCCATATGGGTGCCAAACTGAACCGATCCAACCGATTGGTCAAAAGAATCGTCACTTACCCCGACAGCGGCTGTATTTCTCCTGGTGGCTCACAGACTTCTCTGAAACAAACCTTGATTGTTCCTTGTATCAAAGAGCTACATGCCAATCACAGAGAGGACGAAATGCTGCATGTCTTCCATCTGTGCTCTTTGATTACTATGTTGCGTTTTTCTTCTTCGTTGAATTTATTAGCAGGTAAACTGTGTCGTGCTGCTACGGCATCACGCTATTGTTTGACAGCTGCGGCTTTTGGCGTCCAGCTTACACACTGCCTACCACAAGAGGGCACAGTTTGCTGTGGAAACGCAAACGGGATCAGGCTTAACTGTACCAAACCGAACTGAACTGAACCGAACTACTGGGTGGAAACGCGGCTTTAGAGACTTAGATGTGCCATAAATCAATCTGGTCCTGCCCGACACAATCGAAAGACTAAGAAGTAGCATTTCAAATAACCTGTAACCTGCACTATTGGTGCTGATCATCTCATTTTAAAACGTGAATTAGGATAAGGCACATATCTAGTAAGGAGACTTTTTCAGGATCACTTAGAAACTTCTCATGGTCCCTTTAAAGGAAAATCTGCACAAAATGTGGATTGAAACTAATTTTCTGTCAGGATTTTGGAAAAGGTTGAAAAGCTTTCTCTCTTTTCCAGCAGAGATTTTTGAATTTTAAACTAGTTATTGTTACCTAAAGGTGCCGTAGGCAGGATTACCCAGGTGAGATGGCGATTTGAAAACCAGCACAGCTCCTCCCGTCCTGTGTTCTCTGACATCACGCCCTTACGCAAGTTTAGCCCCTCCCACAAGAACGCCATTGTTCGAGTTTATGGTTCTTCTTTTTGCTCTTCTTCTTCCTCCTCTTCTTCGTGCTCTCTTTGTTTAACTCCTTGGTGTTTTGGGGGTTGGAAGTCTGACAAGGCAGGTAAATATGTAAGCCAGGACTTCCTCATGCGCATTCACAAAAATGAAGAGCTTAAAACCAATAGCGATGAAGGACGAGGCTCCGCCCATTGACCAATCAGGATAGAGCCTCAAGGGCTCTTCTGATTGGTCAAAGATACCTGGAGCGGTCAAGAATCCTTGTCAGCTCATGACAGAGACAGATGGAAATGCTGAGACCTCGCGGTAGTGCAATTATACTACACTTTTAAAGGGTTATCAATGGATACTCTAACATTTAATTAAAAAACACACAAAAAAATAGCTTTGACTAGCTAAATCCTGCCTATGGCACCTTTGAAAGAAAATTAAATGGTTCATGTGACAGTGGCTTTGTCCTTTCTGGAGCTATTACAGGTCAATTTTCCGTAAAAGCAGGTTGAGCGGGACAAGTTGTGCACGGAAACGGCCTAAAACGCTCAGTGACTTTCAAAAAAAAAAAAAAAACGCATCCTGAAAAAAGAAAAGATGAACCCTTGGGAATCATTTCTGGCTATTTTTGGGTCAAAATAACAAAAAAAGTCCTGGCGGCCTGAATGATACTTTGGATGATGCTGGTTAATGCAAACCTCAAGGATTCTGCTTTTTCCATGAATGCAAAATGATAAAAACGCAGATATTTTTCAGCAACTAATGACATTTGTTGAAGCTACAGTATTTAATATCTTCACAGGGGAAAAGTGCTTTTTACAGCTGCATGATGTTTGCAGAGGAAGGAGATGTTTGGTTGCTCATTTGTTCAATGAAAGCTGGTAAATCCAGTAAACGTCGTCAGATGAGGACAGAGTTACAGGTGCTGGTTTTATCCTGTGAGCCAGCTGAGTAAACTCATTTCACTCTGACAGCTTTGACTTAAACGAGGTATAAATTGACTCATAGCAAAAAACTGTTTGTTTCTTCGTGTTTTCCTCACCATGTGTTGAGCTCGCGTACGGGTCGCTGATTTTCTGGGAAGTGTGTTTAAAATCTCCCTGACAGCGAGATGAAGCGGTGAATTTGTGTAATTTTCCAAACACTGCGCTCAGTCATAACCTCTGCCGGGCTCGGACAGCCGTCCCACTTCAGAGCATCCACGTCCTGCTCCTGCACTGTGCACCTCTCTGTGGCACAGGAACACAGACCTCCTCAGGCCTGGACTCACATCTAACCCTTAAGGCACGCAGTCAAACGGCGTGCTTCAAGGGGGACTGACCCCTCACACAGAGGCCGCCCTGTTCCTCTCCTGGACCAGGACTCGGGGCACACAGGAGCCTTCACAGGGATGACGGCAGGAGCGCAGGTTTTGATGGAAATGACTCACATTGGGGCTCTGTGTTTCTGTGTTTGACTTCCTCCCCCACCCACCTCTGGCCCGGCGCTCTGCTCGTGTAAACACACTCGTCTTTGAGACACCTTGAGCCTCTCGTCTCGGTTTTGTGTCCAATAAATCTCCACCTTTCTTCTCCTTTTTGTCTTATCTGCTGTGTGATCTCCCAAACCCCAAAGCAGCAGCCGAGCTAATCCAACTTCCAGGATAACAGCGAGCCGCGGCGTCCCAACAGCGGTACCTTACAGAGCTTTCTACAGGAGAGATTGAGCGCGCAGTGAGAGGAAGCCTATCTTTCAAAGAGGAGAGTAATGGCCCCTGAGGGCACTTCTCGGCGCCCGTGTAAGCCGTAGCTTTTCTCCACGCTCAGAGAGGTGTTACATAAATGACAGAATCTCCTCGATGGCCACTTTTTGTATGCTAAAAGCCTTCTCCCAGGTTGCTGTTTATGTTAATGACTTTAGTCAGGGTTTGAAGTGCCTGGATGATGAGCAGCGAGCTCAGAACAGAGAAGTGGCTCTGACCTTGGCCCACTTCAGGGAAACGCTCCGGTTTCTGACTAATAGTGTACGCTCACTTCTCCCTCCCTCAATGTACACACGAAATAGCTCCGGCATGCCCCATTAAGCTGCATTTTAATTGTTAACACGGCGTACTCCGTCCTTGGCACACATTAACTTCTTCCTTTAAATGTCACAAAGGCAGAGGAGACGTTTTAACCAGGAACAGGAACTGCAGCAGCACCATCTCTGGCTCTCAGAGAGTTTTTCTGGGTAATCTCTGGGACAGAAATCAGACAGGAAGAGAGCTGTGAATGACAAGGATTGGACAAGATCTCTGTAACATGGGATTTGTTTAGAGCAGGGGTCTACAACCTTTACTTTAATAGGAACCATTTTTCCTCAGCTCACCTGGATTAAAGTCATTCAGGAGCCACAAAATTTACTTTATCTTCAGGATAAAGACTGTAAAGTGTGTGAAATTTTATACAGAGTTGAAATCTAGTGAATAATTATCTGAAAAAAGGCTTTTTTTTAATAATAATAAAATTATACATATGATGTCTTAGTTTTTTATTTAAAGTAAATTGGCAATTTGAAAAAAAAAAAATTGGAAAAATTTTCTATAATTTTACATTTCTACAAAAATTGTGTTAAATTAAATAAAGATTAATAAGAAAATTGTATTTTTTTTAATCAAATACATTTGAAATTTTTATAATTTTGTTAAAAAAAATAAAAAATTGCAAAAATTTGTTAAAACTTTTTAATTTAAAAAATGTTAAAAAAAATGTCAGGGTCTCAAATTAAAAAAAAAAAAAAATCTATATTTTGCATTAATTAATAATTTTTTTTTGTATAATACTTTCAGTCTAACAAAGTACTAATGCATGTTTAAGTGTCCAAATCTTAAAGATAGTTTTTTATTCTAAGTTAAATTTGCATTTTTTTTTAATTGAAAAAAAAAAAAAGTTTTCAAAAAACTTGAAAATTCTACAAATTATGTTTAAATCTTTTAAAAATATATTTTTTAAAAAAAATTGCTAAAATTTCATTTTTAAGTTTAATAAATTTGCAATTGTTTAAAAAAAGTTAATACAAAAAAATGCACAAAAATATTGAGAATATAAAAAATGTCAAAAATTTCAATGTTTAAAAAATTTGCAAAAAAAAAAAAAAATTGAGAATTTGCAAGATTTTTTTTTACAATTTTTCAAAGCACACTTTTATTTTGACAAAATGCTAATGAATGTTTTTTTTTTTTCAATGGCTTTTTATCAGCAATATCCTCTTTGAGAAAAAAGGGATATTCTTTATTTCAATTACTTTTTTTTAAAGCTACAAGGAGCCACTGCAAAGGAGTCACAGGGCCACATGAGGCTCCAGAGCCAGAGGTTGAGAACCCTTAGTTAGAGGAAGTGGTTCCCCCTTCCTTTCTACAGCATTGAAACCATTAAAATGTGTCTCTTGGGGCCACCAAACTTTTTCAGAATGTGGTCAAGGTCATGTGAATATGCAGGATGTAAACATTTGTTCCACTCTGCCGCTGTATGTGTGTATGTGTGTGTGTGTGTGTGTGTGTGTGTGTGTGTGTGTGTGTGTTTGTGTGTGTGCCTTGGGAAAGATGCAGTTCATATTTGTCTCCGTGCGGTGACAGAGCTGAAGGCGCCGACTGATTCTGTTTCCTAGCCTGAACACTTCCTCCCTTCCTTCCTCTTCATGTCGCTATGGGGCCTCCCCCCTCAGTGCAAACCCAACAAACACCTCCCTCCCTCCCCACCTACCCACCTAGCTCGTCGCCTGCTCAGCTGTGCTGGGACACAAACCCCATTTCCCCTGGAGAGCAATAATGCGAGCATTAGGTTGTGCACAGCGTGGTGCCAGCCCAGGGGCCTGGCACGCTGCAAACAGAAGTCCTCGTCCACTGAATCCGTTCCCAGCGCTGTGGCACCAGATGGATGGCAAGCATGGATGCTCCGAGGTCCAAATCACCTCCTGCAGTCGGGTGATAGAGCCCCAGAGTGCTGAGAGGGGACAGGAGCCTACAGTGTGTGAGTGTGAGTGTGTGTGAGCCTCGTCTGAAGGTGTGCTCCAACACTTTGAGGATTATCTGCACTTTTTCCTCCTATCAGACTCTCGCTGCTTGTTTTGCACCATCTGATAACAGGTAATGCATCAGCAGCTGCCTGCCTAATCACTCTGACGGGTAGAGGTGCTCCCATTGGCAGGAAGGGATGGTGTTGTCATGGGGATGATGTGTGGGCCTCTCCTCCTCCTCTGTTGGAGTAAACTGGTGAACGATGCTTGACCCCCTCCACCACCGAAAAGGTGCAAAAACATCATCACACACACATGCTCACACACTCAAGTACACATGTAGAAGTATCAACATGGCAGAGCGAGCAGAGTGGATGAATCAGGGAGCGCTCGAGCATCTCGAAGAGGAGGAGGAGGAGGAGGAGGAGGAGGAGGAGGAGACGGGGTTGCCTGGGTTGATCTCGTCACATGAGTCACTGTTACCTCGGTTTTAATCAACACACTTAGGCTACAAATGACTCAGTGGTGAAAACATTTGCTGCTTGTTTGCTATTTTCATGCTAATGTGTTCTCCAGTGCCCACCAGCCTACGTGAACACTCTTCATCATTCGCTCCGTCTCTTTATAGCATCTCTTCCTCCTGCATTGTAAACCCCCTCCCCTCTCAGTCCTCCCCTATTCAGTCCCACAGCTCCCGTATCCGCCTGCTGCCATCCTCCCATGCCTCCTATTAGGAAAGGAAATGAGGCGAGGTACCGATGCAAATATCTGGGACCCCTCGCTGCTCTCTGACTCATTACCTAGAGACAGGATGGAGGACTGAGTGAGGAGATGCTAGAGACGAGGGGCAGAGCAAATAGAGAGCAGGGAAACAGACCTGGACAAAGCGCCGAGCTGATTGGTACACAATGAAAACTGTAGAGAAGTGTCTCTGGCTGTGAGGGCAGAGTTTATTACCGTGCAGAAAGCTTCCACGGGTAAAGCAGGACAACAAAGAGGGCATGAAGCACCGAGCAGACGGCATCATTTCTGGCTCTGGCTTAGCATCCTTCTTGTTTTGTGCTGCGGCGGGGCTATCACTCAGTCTGCAGAGCTGCTGCAGCTTCTCCGCGGGGTCATTCGTTTTCTCTGCCTCCCGCTTCATCTCCAGCTCACATGATGTTGTGGAGGTTTGAAGTGAAGTCCTCAGTGATGCACACTTGACTGTTGAACTCACAGTTTAGTGTTTTTTTTATGGTCAAAAAGGGTCTGAGAGAAATTAAGTGCTACTGTGAAAAGATTTTCCCCTGAAAGTCAGCAAACCACTCCATCCATCATCTCTTCTTTACATTTTCTCACGTCATTTCATTTAAACAAAAGTAAACTCTACACTGGGAATACACCAGATGCGTCCCTGCTCCTTTGCGTGCTGATTGCATGCTCTCTCATCCGTCAAATCACGCCTGCTGCATGTTCAGTCCGGCTCCTATCAAGACCTCCAGACAGCTGTAGTTACAGACCGAGGAGCTCCCACCATGATGATCCTCTCCTGGTCTGGCTCTGCTCGATATGTTGGTTTGATGTTGTAGTCAAACTAAATATGATCTAGTGTTGTTTTATTTTGAAAGTCACCAGGCGTTTCCATGCACAGCTTCCTGTCCTGCTTGATCTGCTTTTTGTAAAGTCATCCAGCAAAAATTGGAGCTTTGTGTATCTGATGCATCCTGGAGCAGGGATGCAGCCGGACTTGCGCGAGTTGACACACTGGCTACGTTTACATACAGTCAGTATTTGGGTTAAGGCTAATATTCCAGTTTCTGAAACATGCGGACTAACCCTTTAACCTGTGTGAGCAAACAGGGTTTTTCCTGTTTATATGGTATCCTGATCAAAACAGCGACACACAGACAAGATCCCAACAAATGGAGGATGTCATGACACACTGCGCGTCATTTCAGCTTCTTCTTCCTGTATCCATAGCAACAGCAGCGACAACAACAGCACGACAGACATTCTGTGCTCAAAAGAGTGTTTTTCTGACGTAAAACCTGTGACAGCCAATCAGAATGAGCCCCTGTCATTCAGCTGTGACGTTTGACAACCAAAAACTCTGTTTCCTGGTGTCTACATGAAACCATGAAACCAGTTTTCCAAAATCTACTCTTTTGCAGCAGAAAACATTGTTTTTGGTCAGGCTGGGACAATGTGCTGTTCTCGTGATTCAACTCTATTACGATTTTCAGATATTCTGTTTTAATTGTGATTCTTCAATACTTACGGTTTTTGTTTTGTTTTTTAACACGACACCATGTGAAAAAGTTAAATGATGATGTTAAAGTTTACAGACTAAATCAGAAGTCATATTTTCACCTAAAATGGACATCACGTGAGTCAGAGAGAAACATTTTGCCCCCTACTGGAGAAAAGTGGGAACTTTTTTCAAATCCAGTTTATAAACAAAGACTGAAATGAAGAATATGAATTTTAAAAAGAAAAAAAATTGACAAAGAAACATGATTTTGATATTGTCAAACAAAAAAAATCCTGATAAATCAATTTTCAACTTTTCTCCCATCCCTAGGACTTCCTGTACTCAAAAGACCAAAGCCTTTTTCTACATGTAGCTGGACATTTTCAAAAACGAGTACCCCACCCTCATTCGTACACACACAGCGGGCAATAAGTCGCCAGTAAGTGCAGCTGAAGGCACGCCAAACCCATATTTATCAGTGTTTTTCTAACGTAAAACCTGTGACAGCCAATCAGAATGAGCTTCTCTCGTTCAGCTGTGATGTTTGACAACCAAAAACTGTTTTCTGAAACCATGAAAACAGAGTTTTTTCATCACTTTGGCCAGAGTTTTCAGAAAACATCATCTTTAGTGATATAACGCTGCGGTTTTGTGTCGACGACAGGCGTAAATGTAAAAACGCAGTTTCCCAGATACCTGGCTACGTGTGGACATGGCCCAAGATTACTTGCAAACAGAACATGCATGGAAAACAAATGGGCGTAAACATGACCAAATATTCGGGTTAGAAAAAGAATTACCCATGGGTGATTTCCTGGTTTTTAAAACCGGAATATGAACATGGCCGTTGGGGTTGCGCAACCGAGGTATTGCTAATATTCCGAATGTGAAACTTTCAATTAGATTTCCTTAATTTTGGGAGATCGGAGGTCAGGGATCGGTGATTGGTCCATCCTTACATACGAATTTGATCTTATATTCCTCCAGGAAGGTCTGACAGCCAGCCATTGTTGCTTTTTGCTCTGAGACCTAAAACTCAGGACACTTTATTGTTTAAGTTAAAACATAAAGATTTTAATATTTCACAAGTATTGTTCAAAGATTTTCAATAAAATAAGATTGGAACATTGAAGGTATATGCTGTCAAAAAATAAAAATCTGTATCGGCAGTTCGGGCTTGTTAATGATCGGTGATTGGTGATCGGTCAGAAAACTGTGTTGGTGCACCCCTACTGTAAATGACTGCATGTAAAGAATGTACCACAGACACATTTTGTGTATTTTGACCGTTAAAGACATTCACCCCTGCTGGACGACCCCCATCAAGACGCCTCCAACAGAAAGTTTTGCTTTAATGACACAAACGGCCGTTGATCTGAGGAGAGCACAGTGAAACCCTGAGAGTCTCCATCATCTCTGTGGTCTGTTGAGCCATTTGAGCAGCAGGACTTCCACCACGCTGTGACACGCTACATGTGAAGAGACATTTTCTTTGTCCTTGGAGGAGAAACCCAGAGGAGGGATCCAGGGTTTCTCCTCTCTGCCTCCATCCTGTGAGTTTGTGTGAACAGGAGTGTGGTTTCTCCCCCGCTGAGCGGACTCTGATACTTTTTATCTCATGTGTCGACTTCCCGCCATGTTTCATGTCTCGCCTCCTCTCTGCTCAGCTCTTCTAATATTAGCCAGGTCTAATTGCTGCGTTGAGTGCTAACTAAAAGCTAATTAGGCCAGTGATTTCTGGTTAAAGAGGAGGAGGGAGGAGAAGAGAGAGTTTCTATTACGGTAACAGGGTCTCCTCCCATTCCTCCCACCCAGAAACCCGACTGGGTTTTTTCTTTGACCTGGTACATATTCCCTCAGCCAAATTATCACAGGACAAACCGTTTCTTTGTTCGCAACAATCTGCTGGGTTAGTTTTTGGGTTATTTTTGCTGTTGGCTCAGGAAAGTGCAGATAGCGCCCAGTTAAATTGTACCCCTGTGATTTGGGAGCACTTCACACAGGAAACGGTTTCTAGATCCAGGAAGATTTGTCGAGGATTATATTTTTGTGAGAACATATGACACGACTGTCACATTAAACCTCACTCCTCATCACTCACGGCGATATAAGCAGTGCATGAGTTTCACCAGCTCCTCTGCAGGAATCTCCTCAGCCTCCAGGCTTCACTCTCTACCTCCTCCTCCTTTTGGAGTACAGGCAGCGTGAACAAATTAAGACCAAGCTTATTAAACAAGTGAGCCTTTAAATTAAAACAGACCGGCCTCGCATGCATGGGTGACCGCTGGAGCGGGCTGCGCTTCACCTCCAGCAGAAAAAACAAACAACAGGGCGGGTCTGCGTGCACCGGCTCTAACACAGTGACCCGGTCTCACACCGACGTGTTCGAATAAATCATGATGCGTGTTCAGATTTTGGTGCGTTTGTTGCGTGCGTCTTGTTTTCCTCCATCTGTTTATGCGGTTAGGCTCATTATGCAGGGGTAATGAAGGCTGTTTCTAAAGCGTCTGTTTGGCTTGATTGGTTTTGAATCCTGACAAATATAAAAGTAGTTGTTATCTCAGCCTAAGTCGCTGATTGCAGCCGATGTTTTGCAGCTAATGCGTCTCAGTTCCTGTGTGCGGAAAGCAGATTGTGTTGCGTGAGAGGAATTGTTTTATCTGGGAGTGCAGGGTGGAGCTGGAGCTGCAGAGGAATGGATTAAGCAACACTTAAACTGTTGATGGGTTTTCTTCATGTCTGCGTTTGATCTCACTGAGCTAAAGTTTATCTTTACAACCTGGGAGTCAGCTGTGTTAAAGCATAGCGAAGCAAAACACCTGAAGATTCGGAAAAGCATCACAGCTACCTCTAATTCTCAGCCTGATCTGATCCACAGAGAAATGGCTTTAAGACTCACTCAGACCTCGTGCTAGGATATTTGAAGTTTCCTTTACTCATGACCTAAAATAAGATGCTAAGCAGGGGTTAAAGAGCATAACGCAGGTTAAAGACAACTGTTATATTCTAAAATACTATGGAAGAAATTCCTGAATTAACAAAGCACAGTGTCTCCTGGAGACAATTTAGTGTTATTTTTACATCTGAATTAAAAACTGTGATTTGAAGGTGACGTCACATTAATGAACATGGATTAGATTGTCACTCCTGTCAAAGAAGAGGTAGAAAATCTGTATCCTATCCATATGATGGTCCTCAGGTGTGAGAAGAGCCAGAGGAGAACAGAGCAGGTGTCCCTGAGAGTGAGCGCTGTTAGCTAGTGATATGTAGCCTTACCCGAAATTTACACATAAAGCGTGAGCGCCTGAATTCCACGGCCTAAGCCACGGTCTTGCTCCGATTGTCAAACCCCACTGGAAGCAGCACTGCACGGCTCAATCTGGAGGGGGAGGGCTGGTCCTCGGAGAGTCACAGGCTCTCGTGTGAATAGCGATATCACATGATCACCATCCACTCCCATAACTTTTGATATGTCAGTCCACACCTTGTCCTTTCTGCCTGTATCCTTATAGAAAGGATGTTTGGGATCATACAGAATGTTGAACTTCTCCACTTTCAAGATCAGCTTCTCTTCATCCATGGCGTCCTCTGGGACCCTCTGACCGACTGTTTACCTGATGCACATGCCGGGTTGAAATCCATAGACTGTATAAAACATGGACAAAAACATGGTCTCTTCGAAGTCACCCGTCTGTTTCTGAAACAGAAAATGAAGCACATTGGCTATAGGGGCCAAATTGGTAGTGGCAAGGGCTTCACGTGCAGCTACAGGGCGCCTGTCGGTCACATGACCCTGAGCTTTGGCCTTTGATTGGGGGAGGTTGCGATCTTAAAACGGCTTTTTTTTGGCTTGGTGTGTATGTGACTCCCGCTACTTCCGGACCCAGGCTCAAGCGAACACTCGAGAAACAGAAGATTTAAGCACTTCAGCATTGTCTCATATTCTTAGACCGGAGGTTGATTGACTCACTGACATTTTTTTTTTACGTCTGTCACCGGGAGCCGGGCTAAAAGCTGTTGCTGCTGGTGGTGAAGCTGCGGTTTTCTGACGGGACAGCAGCTGCGTCAGTCTCACCTAGTTTTGGCTTCGATATCCCATCTTGAACTCCATCCACAGACTTTATAAAATAGACTCCATCATGTCAGTCTTCCTGTCAAAAATGGGCGCCACTGACAACAGCGTTTTTTTGTGACTGAAAGTCCCGTGTTGTCACCTGCGCAAATCGAATCAGAACATGAAAGCTAACTCCATCAAGTCTGAAAAAGTCATCTTAATGAACGGTCAAATTATATAAAACTTTGGAAGAAACACAACAAACACAACCTGTTATTCACATTGGCTAAAAACAGAGTAAGAGGACGCCAATTCCCTTTGTTACGTCATCTTAAAAAAAGAGCGTTTCAAACAGCTACACTGAAAACAGAAACTTCTTCCTCTAAGTTTGAGCCCTTTTTGTTGAATAAAAAATAAAATCAAAAGCTGCAGTATTCTGCCCTAAAAATAATATATATGTTGAAATAAAATAAGGAATAAAATCAGCAAACAAAAACACTGCACCTTCCCCAGAATTACACAGAAACGGTCATAAAAACAAAATCTGTAATCGTCTGAAAAACGACCAAAAAGAAAAGCATGTGTGACTTTGTGTGGCCTTTTCTTCCATCCCTTCTTCTTGTTCTTCTCTCATTAACCGGTTCCTTCGATCTCTGTGCGCTAAATATATTCAGGGTTAAGTTTCCAGCTGCATCACAAACCTCTGTTTCTGTCTCCTGTTTCCTCATCCCTGGAGCCAAACTCTGCTCTGGTTTGATCTAATTGGATCTGTGCTCATGCTTTGCTCCGATCTATAGTATTTATGCAAAGACCCAAACACTCAGCATAAACACTGAAGTGGTTCAGACTCTGTGAAAGGAGAAGATCGTCTTGGAGGTAAACTGGATGTTTCTTTTGTCAGACGAGCGTGGGCTGATTGGTTGGAGTGTTTTGTCTAATTTGTTAAGGAGCAGGGGGCGCAGGAGGACGAGCAGTGTGGGAGGAGGGGAACAGGTCGGCCATGACCTCCCTCAGGGGGCGGGACCTGCGGAGTGAGGGGGTGTGGGCATCATCCGGGTCTGATAAATGATTTTATTTACAGCGAGTGTGGATGATGATTAATAACTGACATGCATTAGGATTACATATTATCCATGTAACAGTAAAATCTCCATGTTCAGTTTGTCTTTAGATCAGAAAGCTGTTCAGTTTTTAGTCATGAAGCATAGATTTTCATATTTAAGGCAGGGTTGGAAGTCCTGAAAAACTAGCATGAATTTGAATGTAGCATCTCGTCAGGACTCCCCCTAGCCCCTCCTCCCCCTCCCCTTGGGGCTCCTTCAAAGCAACGCCCCAGCTCACATACAGGGGCGCCGCTGATTCGCAACTATGATTGTGAATGACTGAAAGACGGGCTCAGCACATCATTTTATGTTTTGCACTACGTCGAGTCATGTCTCATTTAGAGGTGAGGAAACACCAAAATGTTAAAACGTAAAGCTAAAAAACAAATAAACAAACGTGGCTTTTGTCAGTACTCGCGACTGTCATGCTAGAATCGTCCACTTTTATCTGTGACATGATATCAGGAGTAAAGCTTTAATACAAACAGTACATGTGCATTTTCACAAGAAAACGAGAAAAGCAAGAAAAAAAAGCCTCCGTCTTTCTTTTCTTGCTCTGTTTAGCTGGAGGAGCGGCAACGGGCAATCGAGGTATAGGTAGCTTCTCCGCCATTCTGCAGCGCTGCCCCCTCCTTCTCAGCTAGGCCACGCGCACTGAATCACGTGCGCTCCAGTGAGATGTACGCGCAGTAGGCGGGCAGAATGGCGACGGGATTTGATTGGTTTACAACCAAGGTGTCCCTGGAAGACTATTGGTTGGTGTTTTCCCTGTTTTACTCCTGCTGTAGATAGCAGATATTTTCCGCTCTACTTTAAGAACACATCATGTATTTCTTGCCATCGGTACACATAGATCATTTTAACCAGCATAACAAAAAGTGTATCTAAATCAAACTACCAATTATACCTTTAAGTGGATCTTTTTGAAATTTAACTAAATTTTACGGGCTGTTTGTGCCACGTGAATGTGAATGTGAATTTGAATTATTAGACATCATCTTAAAGGGACTGTGAGGAGGATCTGTTTTTATCAGATTGCAGCTTCGGCACAGAGTCTCACGCACACTGTTGCACACAAACTTTGTCAGTTTGTACCGTAGTTTAGCAGCTGGCTATATTTAACCCACAGCCCGGTGCTCTGAGACGTGTCTGTAACGTTAGTGAATCCTGGTTCTGTCCTACCAGAGCTCATCTACCAACTCCAACCTCACCAAGCAGAGCTAACGTAACCTGGCTCTTCACTTTATTGATAGACTCTCAAGTTTGAACAGACCACTGCAGAATAACTGCTGACTGTGGGTTGGAGTTGACATTAGCACTAACAGATTAAAGCTTTTAGTCTTCAGCTTGTGTTTTAGCCTTTGGCTCACGTTTTAGCCTGTAGCTTGTGCTCTAGCCTTTAGCTTGTGTTTAAGACTAAAGCTCATGTTTAGCTTATTCTGTGTTTTAACTGTTAGCTTGTAGTTTGGCATCTAGTTCATGTTTTAGTTTTAGCTTATTTTTAGCCTTTAGCCCATATTTAAGCCTTTAGCTTATGTTTTATCATTTAGCTTAAGTTTCAGCCAGACATAATGAACACCGTTCGTCTATTAAGTTTTAGCCTCTGATTTGTGTTTAAGCACTTAACCTGTGTTTTAACCTTTAGCTAGTGGTTTGGCCTTTTGTTTGAGCATTTAGCTTGTGTTTTAGCCTTTAGCTTGTATTTTAGTCTTTAGCTTGTGTTTTAGTCTTTAGCTAATGTTTTAGCATTGAGCTTATTTTTTAGCCTTTAGCCAGAGTTGTAGCCTTTGGCTGATGTTTTAGCCTAAGCTCAAGTTAAGCCTTTGTTCTGTGTTTTAACTGTTAGCTTGAAGTTTGGCTTCTAGCCCATGTTTTACTCTTGATCTAATTTTACTCTTGAGCTTACTTTTTAGCTTTCAGCTCATGTTTTAGCCGATAGTTCATGTTTTAGCATTTACCTCATGTTTCAGCCTTTAGCTTATGTTTTAGCATGTAGCTTGTGTTTAAGTCTTTAGCTTGTTTTTTAGCCTTTGGCTCATGTTTTAGCCTGTAGCCTGTGGGTTAGCCTTAAGCATGTGTTATAAACTTGAGGTCGTATTTGGCATTTATTCTGTGTTTAAACCTTTAGCTTGTGGTTTGGCGTATAGCTCATGTTTCTGTTTTTAGCTTAGTTTTTAGCTGGCAGCTTATGTTTTAGGATTAGCTCATGTTTTAGCTTTTGACCTATGTTTGAGCACTTAACCTGTGTTTTAACCTTTAGTTAGTGGTTTGGCCACGTGTTTTAGTCTATAACTTATGTTACAGCATTTAGCTTGTGTATAAGCCTTTAGCCAGGGTTTGTTTTAGCTGTTTAGCATAGATCTAGAAAGGAGACTTTTTCAAGTGCCCTGTGAAAACTCTTCACAGCCATCTAAGGAACAAAGAAAGTTGAATTTTTAAGTTGAGGGAACACAATGTCAAAGCAGATCATGCTTCCCAAAATTGATATAAATTAGATTCACTTTCCGATGGAACAGATCTTATTTCTTAAAAACTGTTACCTGTTATGATGAGAGGAAAAGATGTCAAGGATACAGATAACACTGTGCAACAACAGTATCTTAATTTGGAGCAGCATAATTCAGCCGTGAATGAAGTTCTTATAAATTTCTCTTTTCCCACCCAACTCATCAGCTGAAGTTTTCAAACCTGACATCTATTTTCTGGATGTCACCACTCTTCAGTGTTGCCTGGGGATTAGCAAACGACTCCAATGGCAGCGCTCATACGATAAAGCTTTTTGTCACCTCAGAATCACCCACTCTGAGCCGAACCTGCTGTTTCTGGAAGTTAAATCTTCGCCCCCTCATGGAGCGCGCTGACAGTGAAGACGATGTCAGGAGTGTGACAGTAATGAAGTGTAAACATCTGTTAGCTGCCTCAGGTCAGATAGATCCACGTTAAAAAATATTATCCTCCTTTCTTTCTTTCCTTAACTCCTCTTCCTCACCGTCTGTCCTTCAGCTGTAACTTTACGTCCTATGACCTCTTCATCCTCCAGCACTTAGAAAATTAAACTGACTCATCCCAGCGTGACTTCACGTTTATTTGTTTACTCGAGGACAAGGAAATGTCACCCCCTCGCCCTGCCCACCGCTGCTCTTCATGTCTTTTCCTCCTCCTCCTCGTCCTCCTCCTCCTCAGCTCAAGGCCAATCTCCAGTCACATCAGCTCTTCAGCCTGCGGCGATGTGACGCAGCCAGCTGCCCTCGTCACCGATAAAGAGGAGAAATATAATGTGAGAGCACTGAATGTGCCAACAAAGAGCCCACAATGAGTCTGCGTATGACACATGTATGACTCAGAAACCCTGTCAGCTGCAGAGGCCTCTGAAAAGCTTCACTGCGTCTTCTGTTTGAAAAAGAAACTGAGTTTGTGTTTCCTCTTGTATCTGATGTTAGTCATCGCAGTGATCAGGTAACAGGCTGATCGCACCTCAAACAAAACCACTTCAGACATCAGCGACAGCCGCAAAATGATCACATGGATCTCGTGGCATATGGTGTGTTTTTCATTATAGGTGAGATCTCACCTCTCATTCTGCTGGCGCCATCTTTTCATCTTCAACACAGTTCTGGAAACGAATGTGCATGGATTAGTTTTTATGATTATATTGGATTAGATTTTCATCTGACCCTTAAAAGTTTGGGTCTGCATGAGTTTTCGTCACTTGTTGGTAAACTCAACATTCAAACTAGGCTCCTCCTCCTTGGCTCAGTGCCAGCAGCAGCACACACCCACAGCCTCCAACCATGAACACACTCACTAGCCTAGCCTGAGAGACTCAAGAGAATGTTAGCGCAAGCTAATCATAAGTATTTGGAACATAACAGGTTAATACGGTTAGGACGATATGCTTTTCTCACCATTCAATTCCCCTTTGATTTTTAGGGTATCGATTCAATTTAAATTGTGATTTGTCAATATTTCTGAGTTTTGATTTGTTTCAACACCAAACCATGTGAAAAAGACATTGAATTTTACTGATGATGTTTACAGACTATATCAGGAGCCATATTTTCCCAAAAGAGCACATCACTAGAGTCAGAGAAAAACATTTTGCCCTCTGCTGGGGAAGTATGGTAATGCTTTTGCAATCCAGCTTATAAACAAAAATTTAAATGAAGAATTTACATTTGAAAAAAAAAAAAAAAAAAAGTTAAGAGCCACAGTTTTGATAATGTAAAACAAAAAATCCAGATACTTATGTGAACCAATTTTTTTCTCCCGCCCCTACCGGATAGCAGAAAGCTAAATTACATCACTCTTCATCCCGTGCTGCTCTCCAAGTTCCTGAAAGTGAGTGAAAGTGGAACCAAACTTCACCCTAGTTTAGGAAAAAGCTCTATCTGTTCGGCATTTTGCTTGTCTGGTTAGCATCATCCACTTGTGATCATCAAAGTCACTTGTGCATTGGGTGTGCTGTGATTGGCTGAGGTAATCAAACGCACTCTCTGCCCAGAAATGTCCCTAAACAACTGAAACATCAGCATCCAGGCAGAGAAGGGGGTTTGAGGCAGACACAGATACTGACACACAGGTATAGAGGCCCAAAAGTGAAAATTGTGCAGGATTATTCCTGCAAGAGTTGACATTCTATTTTTTAGGAAATTCCAGCAGACTCAACCTTTAAATCCAGGAATTTCATTTTTCTTACTCCATTTATCCACCTTGTTGGAGCCAGAAATATACCAACAACACAAAATGTCAATTAAAAAAAATAATTGATATCTGCCAAGAGGCTGCAGATGTAATTAAGCTGTACGCTAACTTTGGTGGAATGCATCAAATGGTGACATTTTTGTTAAATATTGTACATGGTCCCTTTGAAATTAAATTAAATTAAATTAAATTAAATTAAATTAAATTTTAAAAAATGATTTTTTTATAAAATGTTTTTTTAATTAAATTAAAAAATTAAAAAATAAATGCAATTAAAATAATTATAATTTATTCAAATATATTTATTTAAATTTATTCAAATTAAATTTAAATAAATGTATTCAAATTTATTTAAATTTTAATAAATAAAAAGAAATTGAATTAAAAGAAAATTTTATGAAGTACAAAATGTAAAAAGCTGTTACATGTTTATTACTATATCTCAGGCTAAGCCCTTTTTTTAAAGTAATTTTTTATTCCTTTAATTGGATAGAGGAGGATCCTCATGGAGCGAGGCCTGGACGACAAGGCAGTCTGTGCTCCAAGGCTATGCATTTTTGTTACACTATTGACCAGTTATTGTGTTTCAGGCTTTTAATTTTTTTTTAAAATTACATCTTGGGTCATTGTTAGGTTTCTGGCTCCAACAGGTCTGAATGCTGTTGTCTTTCCTGCTTGTCATTTTGTAAATCTTTCCATCATACACCCCTTTTCCTCTTGCCCTCTTTTTATTGTTGACGTCTTCTTTGATATGAAAACCCAGGAGCTAACAGGGTCACGCTGATGCTTTAAGCCTCAACAGTGAGGATGAAAAGTCAGCTCACAGACACACAATGGGGAAGGCTTTGTCTGGGACACTGTGACCAAATTCCCAGAAAGTCTTTCCAATCTTACGAAAGATAATCACCCGCTCTGGAGCATGTATGTGTGCATGTGCGTGTGTGTATAAATAAAGAGAATTGATAGAATAAAACCTGCAGAAACTGCTCTTAAAACACCGTCAGGGTTCATCCAGGAAGTTAAGCGTGCTCTGATTTTTGATTCCACTCAAACTGAGGAATGTATAAAAATGATTGGAGTGACATACTCCTTATTTAATCCCTTGTGCTTGTGTCTGTGTGTGTGTCAGTGTGTGTCTGCGAGTGTAAACCACAACCACAATAATCCAGCAGAGATGCTTGGCTGCAGGGCTGTGGTTTGACAGAGCGGAGGAGTGGAGGCACAGATGTGGTTGGGGTGTAGGTGGGAGATGAGGAAGTGACTCAAAGAGACTTTATTTTATCTCTGATGGAGTCATGAATCTGTCCTCAACAATAAAACACTTCATGTAACAGAAACAGACTCTGAAGAGGTGAAACTCAGATCCTTTTAACTTTCACTGAGGTTAAAATCATGTGTAACCTCTATTATTGCAGCTGAAATGAAGCTAATCCAGAGGGATTTACACCTGTGTGTCTGTATACGACTGTATCCCTGCACAGTGACGGCTCAGTCGTACAGCAGGTGCCCTCCCCGCTCGCTGGCATGTTAATCACTTAGGATTAGAACTAAAGTGAGTACAAATGTGATGGAAAATGGTTTGAGTTTCATGCGTAAGCCTCAACTGGCCGCTAATCCACTACCCTTCACTTGGAGGGGTCATGTGCCGGCTGAAGTGTGTGTTTTTCAGCCCTGAGTGTGTGTTTGAAGGAAGAAACCACAGTCATGCCCACACAGGAAGTAGATCCTGGTGGACGATTGTTCTTTGCAAACGCTGTCGGCTTTCCACGTTAACGAGGCCTCAAAGAAACGGTTAATCAGCTGATTTTTCTGCACAAAACATCCTCGTAGTAATAACTCTGTGCTGATATTCAGAGTAACCGTTTCCTCCTGTGTGATATTGCTTGAATATCTGATGTGAGAGCCAGAAAGAAGGAAAAAGCAGAGACGGAGAGTCTGCCAGGCCCCCCTTGGCAATTTCAGAGCAACATCCAATCAATTATATTTGTCCCCCCTGAGCCACAGACGGCCTGGATGAAAATAGTCATGCCAGCGAAGTAATAGATCAGTATCTCAAGGACAGTTTACCCCCAAACCCAGCACACACCCAGCACACACGCAGCACACACGCAGCCCAGCGCTCGCTTTGGAGAATTCCCACCCTTTCCTGATCAATCAGCCCTCGCTCCATCTTCCAGCTCTTTCCAAACAAAGCGTAGTTTAACGCCCCCCCCCTCCTCCTCCTCCTCCTCCTCCTCCTCCCTCCTCTGGTTCCTCGTTGTCTCCTGGCCAGGTGGCCGGGGTTACATCATCATCATCGTTCACAGATGGTAAACAATCTGCACAAAGAGGACAAAAATCCCTTCAGTGGACGAGGAAAAGGTGAAAGAGATTAGTTTGGGTTTGAATGGTGAAGATGTGTTCATGCCTTTATTAACAACTGCTCCTGTGCCTTTGAGCAAAGCATGACAGCGTAAGACTGGGAGGAGAGATTGGAATCTCAACGTTGGATATTCAGCAGATAAAAACATCATTTAGAGAAGCAAATAGGGCTGGGACCATATGCTTTTCTCTGATTTGATTCTTTTATGATTTTTTGGAGCGCTGATTTGATTTAAATTGCATTTCTTTGACCAGGAGTCAGCAACCTTTACTTTCACAGGAGCCAATTTACCTCAGCTCACCTGGATTAAAGCCACAAAATCTACTTAATCTTCACAATAAAAACTATACAGTGTTTAAAATTTTATACATAATTAAATCTAGTGAATAATAGTTAGGACGATGCCTTACTATTTTTTATTCTTCAACAGATTTTCAAAAATGTAAAATACTGAAATTTAAAACATTTTTGAAAAATTCACAAATTTTTCAAAAACTGAAATATTAAAGGTTTGCAAAAATGTTAATACATTTTGATGTTTAAAAAATATGCAAAATTCTGCCTTTAAAACTTTGAAATTTCAAAAATTTGCAAAAAGTTCAAATTAATAAAAAACATAAATTAAATAAATAAATAGATTTTAACAATTTGCAAGAATCTTACAATTTCCAAAAAAATTAAGGAAATTAAGATTTAAAAAAAACTTAAAAGTAAAATAATAATAATAATAATAATTTGTAGAATAAAAAAATCATAAATTGCAAAAAAAAATAAAAAATAAAAATAAACAGAAACTTGAATTTTATGGCAAACATTGATAATCACTCATCATTTTTTGTTGTTCGCTAATGTCTTGTAGAAGCTGCAACCTTGGGTGTAAGAATATGAGACAATGTGGAAGTGCTAAAATCTGCTGTTTCTCTAGTGTCCACTTGAGGCTTGCTCCAAAAGTACCGGGAGTCACATACACACCAAGCCAAAAAAAAAAGCAGTTTTTAAGCAGAAGATTAGCGTATGTACAGCCTGGTTCAAAAAATGTCTGCTGTCTGAAAAGCTTATTTTATTATCGGCACACATTTTTTTTGTAACCTGGCAGTTCAGAGGGTATCAAGATTGTGAGCTCGCCCAATCAGAGGCACACAGGTAGCTGTACATGAAGCTCTTGCCACTACCAATATGGCCGCTATAGCAGATGTGCTTCATTCATCGTTTCAGAAACAGACGGGTGACAGTGGGGAGACTACGTCCATGTTTCATGGTCTATGGTCTTGCCACATGTCAAGCATGTATAATAAGGCGGCACGTTGGCAGTTAAGGTTGAGGACCCTCGATCTACTGAATAAATTGTAACGCCCAAAGTACCATAAAGTAAATTCATAAATCGATTTCATTCATATTCTTGACTTTCTGCCAATCAAATCTGAAATTATTTGTCTAACAGTAAACTCTTCACGCATAAACAATCTTTCCTGGCCTAACAGGACAATCCCTAAACTTCTCTTATTAAAGAAATATGCTGTCCTAAGAATGGGGTTTAGCTGCTAATGGCACCGAGAATTGTGCTTTCTCCCACCTCAAGGTTCTAATTCACAAATTGCACTAATGATATTCCAGCCCCTAACAGTTCTGCAGCTCAGAGCAGTTTGCCCCAGTTTTGCATTTAATTGTGACTGAAATGAGCTGTAAACATCTCGACATAAACCAAAAGTGGAGATGCATTTTGTGTCTGCAGAACAAAAAAACTTGCAAATGTAAGTTTTGTTGAGGTATTTAAGTTTTTCTTGTTTGATTTGTTTGTTGGAAACAGCTGTGAGTTTGTGAAAGTTTGTGAATTTTGCTCATGGATCCTAATTTGCACAGGTGCAGCTGTATATATGTAAATATACTTGTGTTAGGAGTCAGGCAGGAAGGGAAAGTGCTCTCAGTTTCAGGATGGAGTCGATGCATAACTTGTTAGGACATAGTTACCTGCAGGAGCAAGGTGGCAAAAAGCAGCTCCTTCAGATAAGAAACGAAACTCCAGACAGATTTAACTTCTGATGATCATTAAAAGATATTTATGTAAATAATATTAACAGACTTTATGCACAGATATGTTAATTCTAGGTCAGCCAGGGGTGGAATAGTTAAATAAACACTGCAGCACAAATATTGCCAGCTCTCAGCAGATGGAAACGTTAACTCTCATTTTGCGCTGTTTTATGTGAATTAGGGTTTGTTTTGTTTTTGCATTCAGGCTGGTTTGCATAGAAAACAGCATATTTTACTCTAATGGCTCAATTAAATGTGTGCAAAAACCAGAAACGCATGGAGAGGCTATTTTTTCAGCAGTGCTTTTTGTGCAGCGTTTAACCCTTTCAGCTCAGCCTCGCAGTCTGGTCTTTATGTAAAAGATTAAAAATGAAGTGTACAGGAGCTTGTCAGACAAACGTATTTCTGTGTTTGTCTCATGTGACCAGTTGTGTGACGCTGCACATGCGGCAGGGTGTTGTGGGAAACCATCGACTGTGCACTTTCATGGACAAATAAAGATCCAAAGATTTATTTTCACAGATAGTGATCTCACTGCAGTGTTTTCACAGAGTGTGTGTGTGTGTGGTGGTGTGTGCATGGCGGCAAATATGAGCACAAAGGGACCTGAGCACACACACTCACACACACACTCACACACGCCTCATGAATAGAGAGTAGGGTCATTTGAAGTAAGTGTTGACCAGGCGACTAGCGGAGTGACTGTCCTCTGTGGAGGAGAGGGGTAATTCTCTTTCACGCATCATTAGGTCCCCTCATCTGTGTGTGTGTGTGTGTGTGTGTGTGTAGAGGTAAAATACAGAGAGGGAAAGAGAAAGAGTGTGTGAGTGTGTGTGTGTGTGTGTATATTCAGCACCTGGAGCACCCAATCAGAGCTGTTCATCAGAGCCGGACCGCTCCAGCCCCTCATTTCTGTGGGGACCAGCCCTCATTTCTTCATTTTTCTTCATTTTTCTCCCTCTACCTGTCCACATCTCCTCCCATTTCCTCTTCCTGTCACTTCTCTTTACTCTGACGGTCAGGAGGGCTTTTATTTTCTGTTTCTGTGGTCATTTAGCAACCTCTGCTGCTGCTATTATTTATGCTGTTAACTCCATTCTGCAACCTGGGATAATAACTGAGTTACATGTGAGTAATGGGCTGATGATGGCGTAATTAGTGTAAGATTCACAAAGTGCTTCCTGTGTATAGACCAGAGGTCTGCAACCTTTACTTTCAAAAGAGCAGATTTGCCTCAGCTCATCTGGATTAAAGTTGTTCCAGAGCCACAAAATCTACTTTACTTTCAAAATAAAGACTTTGAAGCCTATAAAATCTAGTAAATGATTATCTAAAAAAGTAGGTTTTTGAATTTATGTAATGTCTGAGGTTTTTATTTTTATTTTTAATAAGTTTGCAAAAATGTCAAAAAATATTTGAAATTTCAAAACTTTAAAATTATTCTTTAAAAAAATATATAAATCTAAAAATATAAGTGAACATTTTTTAAAATTGTGAAATAAATTTGAAGAAAAAATAAAATTATGGAATTTCAAAAAATAAAAATTTAAACACTTTTCAAATTTCACAACTTTGCAAAAAATGCCTTTTCTAACTAATTTGCAAAAATGTCAAATTTTGAAATTCCAAAAAAATGGAAAATATTTAACCAAAATTGGAAAATATTTTTGATTACTTATTAGTAAGAATGTGTAGTAATCATGACTAAAAATAAAAAAAAAAAACATTAAAAAAATAGATTTCAAAATTTTGCAAAAAAATGGCATAGATCTAGCAAAAAATTTGAAATTTAAAAAAATTGCAACACTTGAAATTCCAAAAATTAGAAAATATTATAAAAAAAATCTGATTATTGTTTTAAATTAATTATCAGCGAAAAAAAAAAAAAAAAAATTTTAAAAGACATAAAAAAATTTTTTGGAATTCCCAGAATTTTTAAAATTGCAAAAATCTAGTAAAAATTTGAAATTTTCATAATTGCAAAATGTTTGAACACTATTGAAATTTAAAAGAAAAATATAAAATACATGCAAAAATGTATTTAAAAAAAAACACTTGTTTTTGAAAACATATATTGATAATCTCGCTCAACTTATCATTTTCTGTTATTTTCTAACATCTTTCCACATTTTAACTGCAAATTAAGCTGACATGTTGTCAGTTAAATGAATCCATCCACACAGAATTAGAATCAGTATTTTCTTCCAGATTAGTCTTTTTGTAGATGTAGTTATCTTCCCAGGGCTGTAAAACTTGAGGTTAGCCACAGGTGCATGGAAAGTTGGTGGGCTGTTGATGTTGTAGGAGGTGATGTAGAGCGGTGGCAGGCTTTATTGACAGATGGAATGAAGATTTAGTTCAACTAAATGTTAACGCAGGATTTTATTTCATGTCAGTGTCTCCAAAGCCCAGTTTCAAAGAACTGAAGGCGGTTTTTGCTTTATAAAAGTGTGTGAAGAGGAGAACAGTCAAGTCGTCCCCGTGCTCGCACACTCAGCTGTGATAAATGGCAGAAACGAGAGGAAGTGCTGAGCCGAGCGAACTGGCAGGAGATGTGTTCCAGTAGCCAGCGCTGTACGGACCGCTCGCTGCGATCTCCAGATCTGTGTGACTGATGGAGCCTCCATGTCCCAGCTGGCTGCTGTGTTAGCTGTTAGCTCGCCAGCAACAATAGTTTACCAGCTCCTCCTCGGAGAGCACAGCGATGCTTCTGGAGCTAAATATTTAACAGAGATTCACTGAATAATTTCACTCTGTGACCTTAATACACCACAGGATATCTGCAGACTGTGAGGGATGGATCCATCAGCCTGTGAGCCTGTGGATCATATTAACAGGAGTCTGATCAAAGCATCACAGCTTTGGTCATTAAAGCTACAGTATGTGACTTCTATAAGATAACATTTGTTTTGCAGAAACAGAGCTGTTGCTGTCTGTAAAGTCTGAAACAGACGTGTTTTATTTTGGAGCGTTGCTCTTGGCGTGGGTCACTCTGTTATTGTGATGTCAGTGGGCCGACCACAGCGTACGCAGACATGGAAGTGATCCACGGTTAAAGAATCTGTGCTGGCTGTTGAGCGGCCCTTCAGCTGCACTCACCACCATCATTTTTTTTGCTGTGACATTGATGGAGAAGCTCAAAAACAGACTTTCAAGCCAGTTTACAACAGCTGTTCAGACACAGAAGTAGTCCTGGGGAAGTCATGCTAGATTAATTTAAAATATGTCTATATACGGGTCATAGTCTCTTCAACAGATCAGTGTTTAATGATGATCTAGAGCTCTTTGGGAAGGTTGCATCCCACTCAAAAGGGGCTGAAAGGGAGAGGTTGTTTTAAGCTTTGACTGGGTTTAGACGGCTGTTTCTCTGGAGCTCTAGTCTCCTTTAATAAGTCAAAACTAGCACAGGCTGGTTATCTTTTATACTAACAGGCTTTGTTGTTGTCTTACTGTCCTCTACTGCTCTGGTGGTGTTTTGCATCATCTACCTTAAAGATGGAAATCAAAAACCGGTTCCTGTTGAGAATCAATAAGAATTGATTCAGTCCACCGACATGGTTAGCCTTTATGGTTAATAAGTCTCTCTTCGATTCTTTACACTATGCCGGAGCTGCTGGACCTTACATCAACTAGTCTGCTGCAGCTGTTTTAGCTTAGCTGTTAGCCAACATTTTCCCAAGAAAACTTTGATTCGGGATTTTCTGCTTGAAGTTTTACTGAGGAACTGAACACACAAAGAAATTTTCAGGAGATTTCTATCCAATACACTCAACATGGTATTAATCTGCTTATTTACAAAAAAATATAAACAAAATAGTGCTAGCTTGATGCTAACATACATTTCAAACACTTTAAAAAGCGTCTTAAAACCCATTTTTATTCTTTGGCTTTTAACCTTGGTGAGACATTGTTTCTTTGCGTGGTATTCCTTTTTATTTTCTTTTATTTGCTTTAAACTGTTTTAAGTAGGTTTTCTTTTATGAGTCTGCTTTTTTCTTATCTCATTTTTATTTATTTATTTTTTTACCTACCTGTACAGCACTTTGTTTACAACTGTGGTTGTTTTTAGAAGTGCTTTTTTAAATAAAGTTGGTATGGTATGGTACATATATAGGAAACTACATTGGTATGCTAGCAGTTAGCTTACACTGACATAAATTTGAGTTCAGGATAGAATTTCAACTTTCATCTTAGTCTTTGTAAAAAAAAAATACTGAAAACTCCAAATATCAAATACTAACAGTTAAATAAAGGAAAGTTACGTGCAGGCTTATGGCTGACTGCATAACTACGGCAAGGTTCCGAACAACTTAGAATACTGCTATAATCACTTTTAGACACTAGATGGCCTACTTCATTTAATAACATATAACAAAATAGCACATTTTTTATTATTTCTATTAATTTACTTCCAGAGATAACCAGATCCAGTGATTAACTTCATGTTTATTTACTTATAAACTTAATAAGCAGAGTCAATGAGAGCAGTAGGGTCAACAGAATCCGGTCAGTACCTATCCCCAATCTACCCGGGCTTTTGGCCCCGCAGTGTAACCTGTGGTCAGACAAACAACACTCCATAGGAATGATTTAGTTCTGGGAATATTTTAACAGGAACTAAATAGTTCCTGGATCCCCACTGGTTGAAAAGCAGCTTTCCACGTACGCGCATGGAAAGGAGCCATACTACCCAACTGTTCACAAAAATTACTTTTTTGTGACAGGTGGTCTTGGCTGAAATGAAACAAACCAGTGTTTAGTTAACTAGGTGAGCTCAAACTAACCCACATTTAGCCACCGGTCACTAATTTTCAAGTTGTTTAGGATCTGAAACATTGGCCTGTCTGTCACAGCGACTGCACGGTCATCCATCAAACAGCATCTAAGTTTAGTGCAGCGGCTTTCTCACCTGTCACCACCGTATCCTCTGATCCATCACTATTCCAAACGTGCAGCCGGTGTTATGGTCTGAACGGCAACAACAACAACAACAACACAGCGTAACTGATCTGTTAATATGTTACAAACATACAGGTGTATCCTGTTACAAATGATATTTACAGCCTCAGTTATTATCCCTGCGTCTGTCGATTCTCATTCTTCATTTTTACTTTCAGTTTTGGCATCGACACAAAACCACTTCAGCAGTTTCGAGCTGTTGTGTTCACCAGTGGAAACTCAAAGGAGAGACCTTGTAGATTTTATAAAAGGTGACTTTTTATGGACAGGGACTTAACCGTGACTTTTGCAGAAGGAATTAAACACATTTTTAAAATCCTTGCTGCTGTTTGAGAGAAAAATCTGCTGCAGAGGAATCGACAGATTGCAGAGCTTTGGATCCAGGAGACAGGAAGTCATGTATGATTGATGTGAAGAGAGTTTATTTCATCACATTTTTCCTGCAATTAAATGCATCATAGAATTGGGGAAGAAGTTTCTTTGTGCAACTTTTTAAACTTTAAAAAGTCGTTGTTCGGTGTCTTGATGACCTTCACTAAAGCTTTCTTATGTTTTTTTTTTATTTGGTCAGCTATGCAAACTTCTTTTCTCCTCACCTTTGAATATTTCATGTACAGTGGCTCGTGCATTTTTGTGCCCTGGTCATAAACTTCTCATGAACACCCCCCGGGCTACTTAACATTCACCCTGCGCTCCCTGGTAGCAAATTTCAGTCCCCGCCGTGGTTCATCGTGTGATCTACGAGCATCAGTCGGCGCCGTCACAACCACTGTGACAATAATGAAGAGGGCCTGTTGTTAAACTGATTTCCCTGAGTACATTAGGCAACAGATTCATAACCAGCAGTGAATTGTCTTAACAGCCATAAAGAGAATGCAAATTCTGTTTACTGCCAGCCGCTGAATAATTGATGCGGTGATAAAACTATTTTCCTACAGGAGTTATTTTGTCAGGGAGGCTGTTGTGCAGGCTCGGTCCAGAGTTTGGTTATTAATAGCAGCTAATTGTGAGTGGCAGCTTGATTGAATCACTTCCCGTCCTGCGAGAGCAATCGACAACGCGGAGACGTTATCACATGTCACACACAATCATGCAAATGTGTTCCATCTCACACACTTATTCTCAGTGTTAAAGGAGTCTGCGATGTAATTAGCCTAGTTTAGCAGTGTTAATAGGTTCCTCAGGGTCTGTTACAGGCTGAGAGAAAAAGTGGAGAGGATTTGCCAGAGCTTGCAGAGAGGGCGGGGGTGTAAATGTGTGTTTGTGTGCAGAAATAAAGGAGGTACCTTTAGCGTTAGGTGGTAACAGACCTCATATAATGTGATGGTTTTGGGGTTTGTGCTGTGTGCTGCTGTTATCACATTTAATCAATCACAGATAAACCGCCGAGTCGCTCAGATGAGCCGTGTTTCTCTGCGTCTGACCCAGAGAGGACACAGCGGTGACTGACAGCTGATTTATGACTCTTAATGTGGTCATGTGACTGTCTGCTTAATCTGGATGAGCATCCAAAACAAAGTAAAGCGTCTGCGACCTGCAGTTTTTTGACTCCTTTGCAGAAGCTCCTTGTAGCTTTAAAAATATTATTAAAATAAAGAATTTTTATTTTTCTTACAAAGGTTATTGATGATTTAAGACTGTATATATTCATCCCATCTGTCAATAAAGCCTGCCACCGCTCTACTTCACCTCCTACAACATCAACAGCCCACCAACTTTCCATGCACCTGTGGCTAACCTCAAGTTTTACAGCCCTGGGAAGATAACTACATCTACAAAAAGACTCATCTGGAAGAAAATACTGATTTTAATTCTGTGTGGATGGATTCATTTAACTGAAAACATGCTGGATTAATATACATGATTGATATGTGGCATTAGCAAACAACTGAAAATGATGAGTAAAGCTATATAATAAATATACGTGATTGAATATAAATGTTCCTTCAAATTTTTTAATTTTTTTGCAAATTGATTAAATTCATTTTTTTAAGTTTGAAATTTAAAAATAACTTGAAATTTTTGCATTTTATAAAACTTTCTAAATTTTGCAATTATATTGCATTTTTAGAAAATTTTGAACTGTTTTCAATCTATTGGAATGTAAACGCTCTTTCAATTTTTTTTTTCCACAAATTTCTTTGACTTTTTTTTTACTTTTTGTACAATTTTTCTATATTTAAAAATTATTTGAGATTTTGGCAAATTTCTGATCTGTTAAAGATTTTTGCACTTTATAAAAAAATTTTTTTTGTAAATTTTTGCATTTTCAAAACATTTTTGAAATTTGTGCAAAATTCAACATTTTCAGAAAATTTTGAAGTTTTTGCAATCTTTTGGAAATTGAATGTTCGTTCTAAATGTTTGAAAATTTTACAATTTTAACTCTTTTTTTAATTTTTGTATTTATTTATTTCAAAATTAAATGAAATTTTGGCAAATGTCTGATTTTTAAAAAATGTTGCATTAAAAAAAAAAATCAGATTTTGCAAATTTATGCATTTTCATAACTTTTCTGAAATTTTTGCACGTTTTGATGATATTCAGAAAATTTGAAATGTTTGCAATCTTTCAAATATAAGTGTTCCTCCAAAATTTTTGACATTTTTGCAAGATTCTTACACTTAATTTTTTAGCAACAGCAAACAACAAAAGATGCTGAGTTAAGCGTCTTTTTCAAGAAATATATTATAATGTTAGATTTTTTTAGTAGTTCTACAATTTCATAAATTTAAAAACCTTCTTGTTTACATACTTTTTAAATGTATTTTAACTATGAATAAACTTTTATACACTGTGTTGACTTTATTGTGACAGTAAAGTAGGTTTTGTGGCTCCAGAATGATTTTAATCCAGATGAAGCAAAATGTCTCCTTTAAAAAGAATAAATAAATAACTCAATAAAAAATGATAATAAAACAAATTGTTTATAGAGCACTTTTCTAGACACCCATAGACACTTCCCAATGGATAAAAACAGCATCTAAAACAACACACCGTAACAAAACATGAATGAAAAGAAGCAGGATAGAAAAACAGAGTATTTAAAGACAATCATACATTTTAAAAGTTCTTAAAACAGTGGGTTTAGGTTAATGTTTTAAAGGTGAGAAGGTTGGGACAGGTACGGATGTGTAAAGGATGCAGACTCCTGTCTTATACAGGATGAAACACCTCCTGAATAACAGGGGTGTTAAAACAAAGCTGGACTTCCAGGTCTGCAGAAGTCCAGATATCTGGATCCAGCTGTTTTAACAATAAAAGCTCTCCAGTAGGTTTTTGAACCCTGAATCCATCACATCCTCAGCTTTTACCTGTTGACACCTCTAAAATAGGAGGTGCTCACAAACTCCCCTGATAAGCAGCTCCTCCTCATCCTTGTGACATTTCCAGGCTGTGACTGAGGACGCTGTAATTACTGAGAGGATTTGATTGCATTAGCTTCACTCCTACCTGTCCTAACTGACATTAGTCCTGCAGGAGGAAATTCATTAGGCGCAGAGAGCCGAGTCCGTCTCTTCACATGTGGTTGGACACTCTGACAAATTGCCTGCACCTTTGTAAACAAACGTGATTCAGGTGGAGGGGAGTTTACGCTGCGTGCAAACAAACAGGAGAAACTCTGACTCAAAGCATCTGGCATCAAACGCTGGGCTCTTACAGGAAGAGGAAGCAAGCGGCTGCTTTGACATGACGAGCTGTGATTTCAAATTAGCCACAGTACACAGAGCTCAATCTACACATGCAAACAGAGGGATGGACGTGCAGCATCAGCGCGGCAGGAAGCGCTCTCTGAGGCAGAGCTGTCCCCGTGAAGGGAGATGAAGAGCTGCTGAAATGCTGTTTCAGCAGCAGAGTGTGATTCAGGAGCGCACGCCGATCTGAGCGTGTGCGTGTGTGATGTGGAATCAAACAGAGAGTATCCAACCATATTATCCAGGGATCAACTTCGGTGTTGATGCTGGCGTGCTCGCTGTACTCGCCAATAAGCTTTCTCTGCATCCGTCAGTGTAGTAACACACACAGTGCCAGCTCCGACATGAGGAAGGATTATCTGCCCACAGCTTGAAGCTCTCATTATTTATGTTGCCATGCCGCTCACAGAGACACACACCCCAAGAACAAATTATTAGAGGAGGGGACGGTATTTATAGACGCTGGGAATCAGTGGAAAAAGAGGGATTTCTGTCTCTGTAGCATGAAGTTATGTTCAGTCCAGAGAAATCTGAGGTATGCAGCAAACAATCCTCCTGTTAGTGACGCGGCCTCTTCCACAGAGCTCCCCCTGCACGCTGTACACGGCTCAGTCTGTTTGTGCATCACAGCTGTTTGTCTCATTCAATAAGGTTCCTCTCCACGAGTCTCTTAACACCAGGCTTTGCAGCGTCTGCATCTCTGATTTCACCTAATCCAATAATCTAGTTTAATCTAATCATGGGTTACCTAATCCTGATCTTATTGTCAACAAGTCCTTAGCCAGGGGATTTATTAGAGTTCAAGTGTGAAGACTGAGCTGCTGCCAGCCACAAATCTTCAAACTGGAGCAGCTTTGCAGATTCAAACAGTTTGTTTTCAGTGGAGGAAAACTCGGTTACCTTTGACGACTTGATTCAGAGCTCAGGTTTAGATTTAAAGGGCACAGCTGCAGTTTCATTCATTCTTTTCACTTTGAAAAATGATGCATTTGGGTGTGCATGCGCTGCCTTTTGTGTCTGCACGGCACAGATTACAATCAGGTCGTGCTCTGAAAATGCAGTCGGAGCAATCAGAGCGAGGCTGCCCCCAGCAGAGAAGACGGAGGGTGAGAGGCACCGAGTGTGATCCAGAAATCTGAGCAACGACCGAGTCTCTGTGGAGGAAGTGAGCCTCATGACCAGGGGTCTGCGACTTTTACTTTCATAGGAGCCATTTTTCCTCAGCCCATCTGAATTAAAGTCACTCAGGAGCCACAAAATAAACTTAATCTTCACATTAAAGACTATTAAGCGCATAAAATTCTAATCCCTAAAGGCTGGATCAGGGAAAGATCAGTCCAAACATGACATCAATGCTAAACTATGATTTATAGTCTACAGGGTATCAAAATTTACAACTAAATAGTCATTTCTGTAAATTTTGAAGCTTTGTTTTAACCAAACTGCTGTTTAACATTTTAATACTTATAGTTGGAATACATATCAACTTCAGTGTTCCATTCCAAATGTACTCATTTTTTTCTCTTACTCAAAACATTCCCTGTCTTTTCCCACAGTAAAGCATGCAGGTTATTATTTTAAGATGGTATCGAATCTGTATCAGTATCAGTCAATACTCAAAACCAAAGAATCAGTATCAGTATTGGGACAGGTAAAGTTGGATCAGTGCATCCCTAGTCTAAACAATCGTTTTTTGAATTGATAAAAGTGTACATGTGATGTGTTAATTTTTTATTTTTCATACATTTGCTAAAATTTCAAACAATTTTTAACTTCGAAATCTGGCAAAAGTTTCCCAAAAAAAGACACACTTCTTTTTTTTAAATTTAAAAAATTTATGAAATTTTCCAAAAAGTTTTAAAAATTTGGGGAAAAATGCTGAAAAAAAAAACATTCGAAAATTTGCGAAATTTTCAAATTTCATTTTTTTTTTCAAAAACTGGCAAAAGTTTCCTAAAAAATAATAAAAAAAAAACCAAAATTGTTTTTTTTTTGAAATTTCAAAAATTTATGAAATTTTCCAAAAAGTTTTTAAAATAAAAAGAATTCAAAAATTAAAAAAACAAATGACATTTGTAAAATTTGCTAAATTTTCAAATTTAAAAAAAAAAAAATCAAAAACCGGCAAAAGTTTCCTAAAAAAAAAAAAAAAATACCCAAAACTACTTTTTTGAATTTTCAAAAATTTATGAAATCATCCAAAACCTTTTTGTTATCTGAATGCAAAAATTAAAAAACAAGTGTTAATTTTTCAAGTCTCAAAAACATCTTTTTTGAAATTCAAAAATTTCCAAAATGTCTAGAACAAGTGAAATATATGAATTTGCAAAAATTTCAAAAATTTCAAAAGAATGCTTGAATTTGATTATTGATATTAAAGCATTACTCATTATTCTTCGTGTTTGCTAATGTCTTGCCACATATCAAGCATACATTTTAAGCCGACTCAGTTAAATGAATCCATCCACACAGAATTAAAATCAGTATTTTCTTCCAGATTAGTCTCTTTGTAGATGTAGTTATCTTCCCAGGGCTGTAAAACTTGAGGTTAGCCACAGGTGCATGGAAAGTTGGTGGGCTGTTGATGTTGTAGGAGGTGAAGTAGAGCGGTGGCAGGCTTTATTGACAGATGGGATGAAGATTTAGTTCAACTAAATGTTAACACAGGATTTTATTTAGTGTATATGATCTAAGACATCACAGGAAACTTCTAGTTCTGCCTCAAATCTGACAAGTAATTATTACTAACTTTAAAAAGATGTAAGCACAAACTGCCCCAACCAGCACTCTTACATCCTGGAAATAATCTTCAAAGTATTTCTGTCACATTTAAGCCTCCGTGATAAAGCTGTCAGCAGAGTTTGCTCTGAAAGAATCACTGTGACAGTTTCCAACCTGCTGTGAGAGATTTAAAGCAGAGAGCCGTGATGCTGTGATGTGTCGCTGCAAAAAAAAAACAACATGACGGCTTTAATGTCAGAGCAGCAGGGGGTTCTGGGACTTTCTCCAGCTCTCTCTGCCAGATGAGGTGTCTTAACCTGTTCCTGTCACGCTGGCCTGAAGTGATCTGGGGTCAGAGCTGATCCTGATCGTGGTTAATGAGAGTCTGTGAGAGGGAACATCTGCTGCGCACATCAGCGCTCCTCAAAGCAGAGTGTGACCACAGAAACCAGCAGATTTACTGTGGCGTAGTCTTTATTCAGAACTCTGGGATCATCCACCCACTGTGAAATATATTAGTGTAAAAATATGTTTGCACCGAGGGAGGAGTGTGTGCTGGTGTGTGTGTGTAGAGAAGCTCTTTCCCACATTCAGGCTGAGCAGCATGAGAAACAACACGGCTCACAGGTGCAGCCTCCTCACCTGAAGGTTATCTGTTTCCTCCCGTCTCCATCAGTCGAGCCATCCCGGCTCCAGCTGCCTCCCTGGTGTCTGCACAGTGCACGGACAAACACGCGAGTGAGGAGACTCCGGCACAGAGCTGTTTGAGCGTATCAGGAAATAATTGCATTGGTGTTTAGAGAAGAAGATGAGCTGATAGCTGCGCGTCGTTCTTACTTTGCCTGTTTTGTCATTTTTAAATATATGCAGGATTAGAGCCTCTTATCTGAAAGGGAAAATTGCATCTCCTCTCTCTGAATAATCTACGTCCAGTCAGCTCTGAGCTAATCCCGTTCCCCAGACGTCTGACAGGGAAGAGGAAAGCTTCAGCGTGCTGTAAATTTACTCTGCTGTTCCTTTGGTTTGAAGCTCACAGACTGAGATTGTGTGACTGTCATGATACAATGTGCTGGGCCGTTGTTTCAGATTGTTCCTGACGTCTGCTGGAGCACGACGCTGACATGAGGTTAAAAGCTTTGGCCAAAGCAGATTGTAAAACCAACACCTCTGAGAAAAGCCTGTGGATCCACGGCGATCCAGAGAGTAAAGATTGTGTGTGTGAATGAATGAGCAGCTGGTGGACTCTGCTCTGTGTGTGTTTTGACTGTGGCTCAGCCTGGGCTGGTCCCTGTCTAAGTATATCTAGTGTTGTATGGAACCGCTCCCAGTGTCGGTGGTTACTCGTACTGGGCAGTTCCCCAGTTTGGGTTTGTGGTGAAATGTGAACAAGGCGAATATGGAGCTGTTTTTCCTGCTCCTTCTCTAACTTTAGCACATTTTCAGCAGGCGGATGTTTGAACAGTGAGTGCAAAAGTTGGAATGTTCTTTTTTTTGTGGTCGAGGAGTGAAGAGGGCCACAGTGAGTGGAGTCAGACGTGTCTGTGAGCCTCTTTACTGAGCTTTGTTTATGAAATTTGTTCAGTTTGGGGCCTGACGGAGAATCAGGATCAGAATCAGGATCAGAATCAGAATCAGAATAGCCTTTATTCCCCAAGCATCTCAAGAATACAATGAACTCCAGTTTAACTTTCTGTAAAATTATTAAAAATACACACTTAATATTAAGAAATAGAAAAAATAGGAGCATAAGTGGTAAGAAAGAAAAAGTAAAATAATAAATAAATAAATAAATGAATATATGAACTAAAAAAAAAAAATTAAATACATAAAATAATAATAATAAAATAATAATAATAAAATAATAATAATAATAATAATAATAATAATAATAATAATAATAATAATAATAATAATAATAATAATAAAGAACTTTGTACAGGGAAAAAAATAAAAAAATCCTACACATTTAAGTTTAAATGAAATAAATAAAATAAAGTAAAATAAAATAAATAAAATTGAATAAAATAAAAAAATAAAATAAAATTAAATTAAATTAAATTAAATAATACGTTCAAATGTTACGTAGCTAATGCTGAGCTAACAGTCCATTTGTGCTAATGTGACTGACCTATCAGGGTGAGTTTTCAGGTGCCTGATGAAATTTGTTGTGGTGGATCCAGAATCTTTGATCCAGATCCTGCAGACTTTGTTGGTGCTGTGTTGTTTGAAGTATTTATAAATAAACGTAATTACAAATGGTCAAGTAGCTGCAGGTCACCATTTTTGTAATCTGATACAAGTGATACCACATGATGCTGCAAGGCACGCAACTGATACATTAAGTGGTTACCATGGTAACCGTGAATAAAGGAAGGAATCACATTCAGCTAGTTGAAGTTTCCTCAATCTCTGTTCATGAGTCCCAACATACAAGTCAGAGTCAAGCCTCGTTGAGCGCGACTGAAGTGCAACTAGAGTTAGAGTCGCAAACTCGAGTCCCTGTCTCTGGGCCCTAAAATGAGAACATGTCATTCACAGATGATCTCTCTCAATGCTTTGGTTTATATTTGCTAAAATACTCAGATTACACTCTGCAATGGGAATGTTTCTATATTTCTTCTGATGTATTGTGAAAAATGAATCCACCACCTCCATAAGGCGACATGATACCACCCCCAGAAGAAAGCAGAACTTTCCGTAGCCCGTCTCTATCTTAGTTTGTCTAATTATTCACATGAAAGCAGAAAATGCAGTTCACTCCAATGTGATTCAGATGATAGAAGCTATCCATCATGTGTGTGAAAGCCTTCGGCCTTTGTGAGTTTAATTTTCTTTCGTTTGCAGCTCTATAAGCTCCCATGTTTCTGTCTGAGGAGAAAAAGAGTCCGTCCATCACACAATTTCAGATCCAGACACACCTTGATAGCTTTTTCCCGAGGGCTGTGTGTTGAAGACGCAGAAATATCTCCACGATAATGAGCAAAACAAAATAGGGGCCAAAGAACAGACGTACACAGCGAGTGTCAGAGAGAAGGAGAGGAGAGACGAGCATCTTCTGGAGGTTAAAGCAAACGCCACGTCTGATGGGGACGTGATGAAGCTGCATGTTGGAATCTGAAAACATTTCGACTAGGTGCTGAAAGATCAGAGAAACAGATTCAGATTTATAGTCATGCATGTTTTTGTCTTTATTTGATTGGACGGCAGGAGAAAGTCTGGAAAATGTTTGCAGCAGACGTGAAGCAAAGTGTCACAGCTGGAAACTAAAATCTAAGCAGGTGTTTTTTCTTATTATTAGTAAAAAAATGTCTTTTTGGCCTTTAAATGAGCAACGTTCACCTGAAGAGTCCAGAAAAATGTATTTTAATAAGTTTTTTTAAAGACAAAAAACTAGGTTTGAATTGCTGTAACAGGAAAAAAAATGTAAGAAAAGTTTATTGTATCAAGACATTTTTCAGATTTTGGGAAACTTGACAAGCTGTTTTAATTTTTTTTTTAACTTTTTATTTATTTTTTTATTTTTTTTATTTCAGACATAATAAGGTTGAATAATTACATAAATTCAAAACATACATTTTATTTAAATTTTTTTTCCTTCAACACTATTATGAACAATGTCTCTGTACTCAACAACAAAAATATAAATATAATTTTTAAATTAATTTTCCAAGGTTAAATAATCAAAGTCATTGTTCCAGATAGAGAAATCATTAACAATGCAAGTAATGTGATAAATGCATAAAAATAAAATAAATTAATTAAAAATAAGTGAATAAATAATAATAACAATAATAGGAAGAAGAAAAAATAAAATAAAGTGAAAAAAATAGTATAAAAAAGGATAAAAGAATAATAACTAATAGGAAGAAAAAAATTAAAAATTAAAAAAATTAAAATTAAAAAATAAATTATAAAAACAATAAAAAGAAGAAGAAAAAATAAAATAAACAAATTATAATAACAATAATAGGAAGAAGAAAAAATAAAAAAATTATAAAATAAACATAATAATAATTTGAAGATGAAAAAATCAAATCAAATTAAATAAATAGTAACATTAATAATAGGAAGATAAAATGAAATAAAAAATAATTTCAATAATATTAGGAAGAACAAAAATTTGAAAACAAAATGGAGAAAAGAAAAGGGAAGAGAGGGTCTGGGGTGTTTTAAGATTAAGGAAAGTCTGGCAATAAGTGGTAATAAGTAAGAAAACATTTCCATTTCTTTTTTTGATTGTTTGAACTGCCTTTAACTGATCAACATCTTCTCCAATCCTGGAAATTGAAAAAGGGAGTTTGGAGGATTTCCAGAGGAGCAGAATTTCACACGTCACTAAAAGGGAAATTAAAGCTTATATCTGTAATTTTAAGGGATTAAGTTGAACTTGAGTGAGTGAGATTCCAAATTTAGCAATTAATTGCCAGGTTTTATTCTTACTTCTTAGAAGCAATTCAGACCTCATTTTAATCTGTTAATATCTTGAAATAAGAACGTTTCTGGACTTGTCAGTTGAATCTGGCTCATATCAAGTATAATAAGACAATTTCCACTACAAATAAGATGTAAAACGTCAAATTAGTTAATGCTGCAGAATTTAACCACAGAGCTGACTTGTGCATCATGTTCACGACTTCCAGAACAATCCTTCAGACTGATCCTGTTTGCATTTCTCTTCTAATGACACATCCATCCAGAGGAGCAGATATGACCCCTCAGTTTTCCACTTTCCCGTCTCTGGATGTGCACGTTTTCCTCCTGCACCGACAGTAAACAACTTTCTTTATTAGCCCGCTCCTGTCATCAGTCACACTCCTGTCCAGCTCGTCTCCTCCTCCTCCTCCTCTCCAGCTCTTGTTCTTTTATCTTTCTCCTCTGCCCGACGTGAGTAATAAGCTAAACAGGCCTGCACACACACATGCACATATACACACATACAAACAGCCAGAGAAATAGGATTGGTGTGATGCTGGATAAATTTCCCCCTGGTGAAACATTTTTTTTCTAGCGAGGACATGCTGACACACACTCGTGCACAGGCAAACACACACTGGGAACAAATGCCCTCCCCATGCGCTGGCAGAGAGCTGCTGCAAACAAAGATTAGAGAAAATACATCAATTTATGTGCCACTGCTTTTTATTTACTCCCGGGCTGGAGCTGGAGCTGGAGCTGGAGCTGGAGCTGGAGCCGGAGCTGGAGCTGGAGCTGGAGCTGGAGCTGGCAGAGGCAGAGTCTCAGCTAACCGCTCCAAACCCGACCACACTGTGGACGTGTCGTCTGTCTGAGCAAAGAAGTGATTCCTGTATCATTAGGCTCATTAGACAACTGTAGCATGAACTCCTCATAATCAACCGTGATGCTCTGGACACAAAGGCATGGGACTTCAAAGACCTCAGCCTGTTCTGTCGTCGCAGTAATGAGAATTCAGCGGTGATGACACTAATTTGACTTTGATAAAGGCAATTACACAAGCTCCTTTGTGCTCCTTTCACTGTCCTCTCCCTGCTCCTCCTGATCACTGACCTGATGTAGTCAAGTTGTCTGTAAAGTTTGGCTCCTGAAACATGTCAGAGCGGCAGCAGTGGCCGTCAAAATTTAGTCACACTCGACTTTTCCTGCATGCATGTGTGTGTTTTCCTCCTGAGGCAGTGTGCACAGAATAAATATGTGCGTTCTGGCTGCTGCGATGCGTGTCCCGCTGATTGGATTTCATCTTTTGTTGATTGTGTTTGTTTATATTATCAAGGTCAGCCCATGTGCCCCGGGCAGGGATGTATAAACTCAGTCTTCTGTGTAGCTGTGTGTGTGTTTGCTGACTTGCTTCCTCCTTGTTTACACCATCCGAGGGTAACTGCGACTCTGTGTGTGTGTGTGTGAATTCAGTGCACACAGCTTCCCGCTCTCATCAGTGTGATTGAAGAGCTGCTAACATGCCGAGCATGTTTGCACCGGTCCATCTGGAGGCCGGTTCCTCCCTGCACCTGGGAGAGCTGACACCCCAAACGCCAACTGTGGGGGGGGGGAGCCCGTCACGGTGGGCTCAGTGGTTAGAGCCGGTTTGAGCTAAAGGAAAGTGCTGTAGTATTTCAGGATCAGCGAGCAGCAGGCGTACCATCATAAATAGAGCTTTTATTGCTGAGCTGCTATGCTGAGTGAGACGGGCTCTTTCAGCGAGATCACAGCAGTGATTGATGGTTTCCGTGTGGAGGGAGGGAGGAGGGAGGGCGGCGCTGCAGGCAGAAGAGCCCCACAGACAGGGGAGGCAGGGGAGGCAGGGGACTTGGCGTGGCCGGCAGCATTGCCAGGCCTGTCTCCTCTTCCCCAGGGTTTCCTCCTGACAGTGTCCTGCCACAAGTCATCCTGCAGGTCTCTGTGTGTGTGTGAGTGTGTGCGAGAGTGTGTGAGCATCTTCCTGCAGGACTCTGACTATGTTGGCCTCAAGTTTTATGTGTGAATCATTTTTAAAATGTGAAGTATGATTTAATAAATCAGTAGAATTTTATAGCTTGTGAAGAAAAAAAAACAATAAGTCACAAAACTTTTATTTTACAGGAGGTTTAACCCATAAAATCATTCCTAAACCGCCTCACCAGATCCTAAAAGTTGACGTTTTTTTTGTAAACCATTAAGTTGCACCATTAGAAAGTTAAAAACTAAACAAAAAGGACCTGTTTCACTAAATTATTTCATTTGTAAGGAATAAAAACAAACCAAAAAAGAGCAAATGTTTTTTTAGTTGTGGAAAAAAAAACACAACACGCCTTCAAAAAGACTGAAAATGTTAAAAGTTGCTTTGTAGACCCATGACAACACAGCTCACAATTAAAATGCAGATGGTGTAACAGATGGGGAAACATGTTTTTATTTCCTGCTGAGTTAATATCTCTGTAAAGAAGACCAAAAAACAAACGCTAAGCTGAATGATCTGAATCGATAATGAGGAGTTTGTTTTAAAGAGCGTCGAACACAGAAACTAACGGTCTTTGATATCGATGACAGTCAGTTGTATTCGGACTCTGGGAACAACAAACTGCACAAATCTCAGGTTGTGAAATCCATCTTTTAAGATTAATAATGAGGAAAGATAGCCATGTCTTTGTAAATGAACCTGTGCCAGTGTCCAAGAGGACATGAACTTAAAGAAGTCCATCTGACTTCAGAGTATAAACTACAGTGATGAGTCAGAAATCCAGAGCGCCATCATACACACTGTCCAACATCTGCAGAGTCTGAGCAGAAGCATTCATTAAAAGACAAACAAGACTTGATTCTTCAGTAAAATCCGAGCCTTTAGCTTTCTAGCAGCATGCTGGATGTGCTCTTTAAAAGACAATTTTATGCCAAGTAAAAACCCCAGATACTTTAAAGAAGAAACAAGCTTCATTTCTCGACTGTTGATGTCGAAGGTTTTCGCAAACTTTGCTTTGTTGCTCTTGCAGATGAAACAACATGAGTTTAGTTTTCCCCAAGTTAGAACAAGTAGTAACCATAAAGTGTTAAAAAAAAAAAAAAAAGTAATCTTGCTCGGCTAAAAGTGAGGTCGCCACAAAAACTGCTCCCCCTGGTGGCTGGCTGCAGTATAGGTCAAAAACTCCATCTCCCCAGTCATTCCAGATGGGCTGTGGTCAAACTTTAAAAAATGAATACACCTCATAGAAATGTTTCTCACGTCTGATTGCTGTGGTGGTTTGAAGATATCATTTGGTTTGCCTTGTATTCAAGTCCTCTTTTTTCTGAAAGTTTTGTTTTCTTTAGTTATTAGTGGTTAAAAACAAAGCTTTATGTCACATTAAAGATGATTGACAGCTGCTGTTCTTGTGTATTTTTTTCAGGGATTGTAAAATTAGTCAGGCGGAGAACCAAGGAGAGATTAGACTCTCAAAAGAAATAAAAAATGTTACTTTTGTCATTCAGCTCCACTCAGATTCCTTTTTAGCCTCTACTGTGCAGACTCTGGCTGCCAATAGCAGCGCCTGTGACGGGTTATATTTTGGCTTCAAAACCGTACAGTGGTGAATGGTGAAGCTCTGCTGTTCACTCAATGTACAGTCAGTAGTGTAGGCGCACTACAATAGATAACTGTATCATCAGCAAAGAAGTGAAAATTAGCATTTGGAACATTCATTCAATCAGTCAAACTTTATTTGTATAGTGGAATAAAAAAGCAGAAAATTGCATTATAAATTCCATCTTTAATCAAAATGAGGAAACACAGGAGCTAAAACAAAATTATATATATATATATATATATATATATATATATATATATATATATATATATATATATATATATATATATATATATATATATATATAACAATGTAAAAAAAAAGTTGGATAAATATTTTGGTAAAATGAGGAGGTGTAACATCAGATGTATAATAAAATCAGCTAAAATAGGATAATAAACAACATTAAACAAAAAATCTGAACTGAAGTGTAGCAATAAAACAAAATAAAAGGGTTAAAATAAGTTAAAATGTAACAGAAAAAAGCAATCATCTTAAAATCAGATTAAAAAGGTTGATCTTGAGTTTTATTTTAAGAATATGAGGAGTAGGTATCATGTTCTGACCCAGGAAGTTGATATAGATAGTAAATAAGAGTGGTCCCAGAACTGAACCTTGAGGTACGCCTTTATTTGTTTTTGGTACTTGAGATGTGACGCTTTCTGGCTGAACAGTCTGGGATCTGCCAGTGAGCTAATTGGTCAACTCGGGCTGGGACGATATGTTATTCCCACAATTGGATTTTTTTTACGATATTTGTGGTGCCGATTCAATTTAAATCGCGGATCTTTAATATTTACGATTTTTGCGATTTATTAAGTTTGCTTTATTAACACTAGATCATGGGAAAAAGTTAAATGATGATAATGATGTCTACAGGCAATGTCAGGAGCCCTCTGCTGGAGAAAAATGGGAACTTTTTTCAAATCCAGTTTATAAACAAAAACTGAAATGAAGAATTTGAATTTGAAAAAAAAGAAAAAGTAATTGTGACGAAGAATCCCAATTTTTATTTTGTCAAACAAAAACTCCTGATTTTTTTCTCCCATCCCTGTTGTGAACGTTCTGTGGAGATCTTCCTCTGGCTGTGATTAGTGATGGAGCACAGAGCGCTGTAACATCTGCTCTGTACGTTCTGTCCTTTACGTCTTCATTGAGGCTTGTACTTCTGCAGCCGTGCTAATTTGAGTCGGCGAGCTGCGCAGTTTGGCAGCGGGGCGAGGAGGTTGCGTGGTTAAAGACCACAGAGTTTTTTTTTTCATTGGTTGCCAGAGAGAAGCAGCATCGCTCTGAGCTTTTTGAGAAAACATCTGATGGAGCCTCTTGAGTGCTCCCAGATTGGCATCGTGAATAGCGGCTTTCATGGAGGCTGCTCGGCCTAATGTGTTTTTGAGCCCCGGCGCTGGTGTGTGAGTGTGTTTGTGAGTTTTTTCATGCACGTAGGTATGTATGCATCACAGACCTCACTTCACTTTAGTGAGAGTGTGTGTGAGTGTGTCAGAGCCGTTTGTGTGTTTACGTAAATAACTCAGGGCGGAGGCAGAGAGCCAGCAGCAGGATTTCACAGCTGGGTGTATTTCTGGGACTTTTTTCCTGTAGTGATGTCTCAATCCTTCACAGAGCTACTGTAGACCTGCTGCTTTATTTATTTATAAAGACAGCAGCTGGAAACAAACAGCTCTTCCCTCAGACTCGGCCTCTCCTGGGACGCTGTCTTTCTGACCACAGACAAACCCACAGTCGAACTGAAACGCTCCAGCAGAGTCTTCTCCTGACAGGAATGTCACTTTGCTTGTTTGCATCTTTTGATATCACTGCTTTGCTCTCCTGTTAACATCCACATATCCAGGTCAGGGAGGCCTGGAGTCCTTCCAGTGAGATGCACAAACATGCACATGGGACGAGCGTGTCAGCTTAAGGTCCCACACGCTTCCACGTTTGTAGCTCTGCCGTCCTAATCTGAACCTCCATGTCAGCAAACATCATCAGAGCTGATTCCTAAGCCCCGACTCCCTCTTGTTTTCCTGTTTGTCTATCTGAATGAAAAGCTACGCAGAGGCAGAGCAGCATTTTCGCTCAGCTCGGATGCATCACATGTGGAGCAGCTTGGCACAGGGGCCTCCGTGGTCCTCAGAGAGCCTCGCTGCAGCACTCTGTCTCCCCCAAGTGGTGCGTCCCTGCACCCAAGACCACCACCACCACCATCACGGCCTCATCTGAGCCCAGTGTGTCCTGTTTGTGTTTCCCTGTGTCTCCTCATGTGTGTGTGCAGGTGTCACCTTGTTTGGCGGGTGATGACAAGCATGACCAGCATCAGACAAAAAGGGAGGAACGCTCCACACACTCCTTACAAAGCTGTGGGAATCAGGGGCATTTCTCCCGTGTGTGTACAGCAGCTATCAGGTTTAAACAGACCGGCTTTGTGTGCCGGGTGAGCCGGTTCAGCCAAGACTCTGCAAAGTGATACCTCAATCCCTGGGCCTGTGCTCCACGCTGCGCTGCAAACACTGGAGCTTCAGGGAGCGTCAGACGTTATGAGATTAAAGCGCTCAAACACCTCACCTCTCACCCTCACCTCTGCATCATCCTGACCTTTTCGTCTTCTCCTCTCACAGGTATGAAGCGTCCGTTCAGCCCGTCAGCTCTGCCCGACGCCGAGCTGGACAGGAGAGGCTTTGGCAGCCGGCTGATGATGACGGACGGCGAGCCGTGCTGCGACGGCCAGGAGGATGAGGGTGCAGTACCGGATGAGCAATCAGCAGGGGGTGCCCTGCCCTCTGCGCTCTGCAGAGCCAAACGGGAGCGAAAGCATCGGAGCTACACGCTGTGCGAGGTCTGCAACATCCAGCTCAACTCAGCCGCTCAGGCCCAGATCCACTACAACGGGAAATCCCATCAGAAGAGACTCAAGCAGATCAGCAACGGGAAGATGCCGAGCAGCACAGGTACGTCAGCTGACCCCTGTTCCTATTCATGGTCCCAAAACCAGATCCACCTGCAGAACTCTGGGTCAGTGTGCTGAAGGATTCTCTAACCCTGTGGAGCTCAGTGGGGACATGCAGATTTCCACAGACCCACTCAGGCTGTTACTTGTGTTCAGTTGGATTCTGTTTGCTGAAATGTGTTCAGACCGAGCCTGAGGCTGAGCACACACTCACACACACTCACACACACATATACACTCAGCGCAGTGGACTGAAGTCAGTGAGTGAGGAGCTAATTAAGTGCTGCTTGTGTTTGATGCTCGTGACGCAGGGGGAGTTAAGTCTGACGTTTTGTCATTCTGGTCACAGCGGCGATCAGGACAGAGCGGATCGGTCTGTTGCTCTGTCACTTTGACTTATTAGCTCTTTCTCTCTCTGGTTTTCCTGAAATGATTGAATTTTTTTCTCCTTTTCTTCATCTTCCAGCCCGTACGTTGTGAGCAGCCACTGGAACATGTGGCCTCAGCTAGTTTGTCTGCTCTGTGTTGCTGTAGAAACATGGTGGCACAAGATGGCAGCCTCAGTGAAAGTTGTATGAACATTTTGCTAAATTAAAAACCAGAAACAGACAGATATATTTTCTCAGGGCTGATACTGATACCCATAATCAGTAGTCAAGAAAGCCTATAACCAATATTTGAGGCTGATATTCACTCGCAGTAAAAGATTATTGGCCGTTGGTCTGATTATTGGCTGCCAGGCCAATATTTGGCTTTCTGGCTGATTATTGACTGATGAAACCCTTCAGCATGATAATCGGTTGATTATCATCTGCCAGGCTGATTATTGGCCGTCAGTCTGATTAATGGCCGTTGTTTTGATTATTTGCTGCCAGTCTGATTGTTGATTGGCTGTCCTTCTGATAATTTGCCATTAGTCTGATTATTGGCTGTTGGTCTGATTATTGGCTGTTGGTTTGATTATTGGCTGTTGGTCTGATTATTGGCTGTTGGTCTGATTATTGGCTGTTGGTCTGACTATTGGCCCTTGGTTTGATTATTGGCTGTTTGGCCGATTATTGGCCATTGGTCTGACTATTGGCTGCAGGTCTGATAATTTGCCGTTGGTCTGATTATTGGCTGTTGATCTGATTATTGACTGATGAAATTCTTCACGAGGAATATCGGATAATCAGCCCTAGGGCCAATTATCATCCAGGAAGATGATTATTGGCTGTTGGTCTGATTATTGGCTTTTGGTCTGATTATTGGCTGTTGGTCTGATATTGGCCTTTGTTCTGATTTTCGGCTGTTGGTCTGATTATTGGCCTTTGGTCTGATTATTGGCTGTTGGTCTGATAATTGTCTGTTGGTCTGATTTTCGGCTGTTGGTCTGATTATTGGCCTTTGGTCTGATTATTGGCTGTTGGTCTGATAATTGTCTGTTGGTCTGATTTTTGGCTGTTGGTCTGATTATTGGCTGTTGGTGTGATTTTTGGCTGTTGGTCTGATTATTGGCTGTTGGGCTGATTATTGGCTGTTGGGTCAATTATTGTCTCCCTGGCTGATTATGGACTGTGGGAACCCTTCAGGGGGGTTATTGGCTGATCATGGCCGCCGGGCTGGTTACTGGCCGCTGGGACGATTGTTGGCTAGGGGAGCCCCCTCATGGCAGATTATCGGCCACTCCAGGCTGATCATTAGCACTGATATCTAGCATTCTGAGGCATTTTGGCAACAGCCTTTTTTTTGTAATCCAGTGACCGATAAGAAATTATATTTTTGAATGTGTTAGTTTGGCTCCAATACAGCCACACCTCTATGCCTGCATTTGCTACTCTGTCTCTAGCATTGTCCCACCCACAGTACCATCTGATTGGACAACCTGCCCTGCCAATTATTGGTCTTTCCCTATTAAACACACTTGTGAATATTATATTCTATTTTTGTGAAGTCTGTTGAGTGCTCAGGTGCAGGACTTGGATTTGAGACCAACAAGTATTCTCAGGGATTGTTCCTCACCTTGGACTCGAGCACTAATGACATAGACTTGGCGTTAGACTCAGATATGCACTGGTTTAGGATCCAGGAGTTGGAGGATTGTTCTTGTTGTTTTACATCATAACCTAAAAATGTATTGCACATGTGTTTATCTGCAAGGGGACTTAAAGGGTGCCACATTCAGGTGTTCTGCATCACTGAAAAAACAAAATGTGCCATATCAAAAGAACCAATGAGGAGAAAGAGGAAAAAGACCGGTGTAACTGGGCAGATCTGATATGGTTTTGCTGTTTTTGTGTTTTTCTGTCTCTGAAATTAATCCTGCAGAGGTTAAATATCTGTGCACACGTGAAAACCGTGTTTGAGAAGCTGCTGAGTTATGACCGCTGAATGATGAATCTGGTCACATGCATCATTTTGGCAGTGAAGCCAAAAGGCCGCTCCCAGCCTGTGACTCCGCCTGTGGTTGCTTTATGAAGCCGCTGTCAGTGATGTATCTCCCTGCTTTATTTTGTCAGAAGTCTGCACGAGTATGAAATATTGATTTAATTCAGGAGTTGTAAACCGTACCTAAGGAATGCATTAGGCGGCAGACATGACAGGAGATGAAACCGCTTTGATGTTTTATTTTAGCTTTGCCTCAGCAGCTGACGATAAGAAAAGGAACAAGCTGTCAATGACGGCGCTCGTCTGTGTTCGGTTAATGATCACAGAGGAGGAGAACGCCGCGGGCGCTGATTGACAAAAGTACAAATGTAGAAGTCTGTTGTTTGCAAAGAAGGAACTTTGTGGGCAGGAAAGCTGTGCTGGGAGAAATCCAACACTCACAGAAGACTTTCAGCAGCCTTTTCAGATATTTCTCCATTAGCGCTGTCAGGGCCTGAGATCAGCAAGTAAGAAAAACCAAGCTGGGCTGGAAATTTAGTTTTTGCATTTATACACAAAGTGCTTAGGTCCACACTTCCCCAACAGGACACCCAGGAGGATTCTCAGGGTCTGGACTCTGCTGACAAAAAGAAATGGAGCTTTAAAAATGTCTGTTTATGAACACATCTGCATCTGTGCACGTTTCTCATCACTTTTTATGCGTATATGTTTATTCCAAGAGGACGTACAGACGCTCGCTGCTTTTATCCTCCTCTCAGTCAGCGTCAGTCTGCAGCAGAAAGCGTGGACGACTTGTTTTCATGAGGTGGTGTGAAAACACTGCGCCTGACAGTGTGGCTAACACTTTAGCTCGCTAGTTAGCAAGTTCAACCTTGTGTCTCCCACAGAGAGGAGGGGTGCTGTTCGTGGCAGACGACAGCTGTTTATTTATCAGACTAATGAAGATAAGAGAGCTTAAGGACGGGGCTGAGCTGGATCACCTGAACCTCCAATTAGAGGGAGAGATAAACATTATACGACTTATATAACTGAAGCTAAACGCTAACAAAACACCAAACATGTTTAAAAAACGCTGTTTAAGCTAACACAGCAGGTTAACCCTTTTCAGATCTCTGCCCCAAAACTGACACCAGTAATAAAAATGATTGTATCTCTGCAGCTTCAGAGTCCATTTAAGAAACTTAGGTGTCTTAGTAGGGGGGAAACTTGTAACATGAGTAGATATGATACTAGTAAAGAGTGAATAAAGATGCTACCTTGCAAAAATTTAAAAAATGTAGGCTAACCTGCAGCTGCAGCTCTGAACCTTTAACAAACCATAGTACAACATGTGAACATTAACTCTGCAAAAGTTGACTCTGATAAAGTGAAATTGAACAATTAAAGAGAGGTTTAAGAGAGAGAATTAAAGAGGTTTTTGTTCAGAGAGTTCAGGCGAAGTCTCTAAAATGGCCAGTTTTGCACATTTTGGCACCATCTGGTGTCATTTGAGTTTTCTCATCTATAAAGCTTCATATTTAATTTGTCTATCACTGATTGTGATCAATACATCCTAAATAAAACATTTTTTGGCAGATTTTTTATAAAATGTATTTTTTCTAATCTATGAAAATAGAAGTTTTGAAACTTTTCATTTGGCAAAGCTTTATTTGTGTTTGTGATTCTTTGGCCTCTGTCTCTCTGATGCTTTAGCTGTGGAGTCTCTGCTTGAATCTGAAGTGTTTATATTTTGTTCTGCCTGTAGCCATGTAGCGATGTAGCTGGAAATGTAAAGAGTGGGTTGACACGGAGCTGTATGGAGTTGGATGTGCTGTGATTCATATTTGTGGCGTGAAAAACAGAGGTGTGAAAAAATATTGATACAGCAATTTATCTCGATACTTTGACCTGTGATAAAATGTCAATATTTCAACTCTTAATATTGATATTTTCGTTAAAATGTAAATTCATATTTTAGGTGAGTTGGAAGTACAATACGTCTTTCACACCTCCACTGCAGTAGATGGTGCCAAAGAGCTTCTCTGCTGTTTGTTGCACATAAACTGTACAATAAATATAATCTCAGAGTATCTCCAAAGTTTAAACTTGGTGATGTGGGTTTTTATGCACATCAATGTTTTCTTTCTGTTCTTGGGTCAGTTATTTTAAAATCATATGAAGTTTAATTTAGATAAAGTAATAATTATAGTCATGTTTTGCGCAGTACCGTTTTTTTTTTTGAGTAACCTTGGTTACACAAAGTATCACTTCCACCAACTGACCATGACTTTCACCCAATCATTATTTTTTGTAACATTTTTATCACAGTAGTTTAAATGACAAATATAGGGATGCACCAATTTGAAAATTTTGGCTGATATTGTTGTTATGGCCGATAACCGATATTTACTGATATCGATATTGGTGTTGAAGAAAAAACAATCTGAGATGATGTGTTGAGGTAGTTCAGAGAGAAAAAGAGGCCCAATCGTGAGAAAAGACGACCATGAAGAGGATCAGAGGATGGAGAGCCCGGGATGAACACGATCAAAATAAAGCACATTTTGCCTGTTTTTTTTTGATCAAAATCAGAAAGAGAGACATAAAAGAAGAGAGTCCACTTTTCTTAGGTAGTTTTGGTGTTGACACAGTCAGAGAAAACACGATTATTTGGGTCTTGAAAGATCGTTCAAGATGCTCTGAAAATGGCTGGAAGCTGAGTTAATATCAGCCAATACCAATTTTGATACCGATATATTGTGCAAATTTGATGCATTTTATGTTTTCAAGTTAATTGACTTTCTTTCAGACACAATAAAATAAAAAAGTTGTTTTCAATCAAAAAGTTAGCTGTGTAGAATATTGCAATATATCCTAATATTGTGATAGCCCAAGTTCTGTTGCTAAACTCGACCTGTAGCGCCACTTTTTTTTGTGATTAGGGCATTGTTTCTCACTGTGTTTGCTGAGTGATGTCAAAGTCTCCCAGCTGGGGTTGAATTAACAAACTGATACTTGAGCTTTTCTCATTAGAGAAACTTCTGCTCAAACTTCTTGTTTCAGCTACAAAACATGCACTTTATTTGGTTTCTTTGCTTTTTGAAGCCAGCCTCAAGTGGACATTCAAGGAACTGCACCTTTCTGCATTTTCACTCTGGCTTTATTTTCTAACCCATGCAGCAGCTGCTTTCTTAAAATCCTCAGGTTCAAGTTTTTATTGGAAATAATTAATGAATCTGTTCTGGCTGAAGTCTGGAGCACCTGCACTAACGTCGTTTCCTCTGTGGTCTCTGCAATGTGTGAATTTCAACACAGAACATGAGGCGATGCAAACTGTTTAAACATTCTGCCGTTGTCGTCTGGCACTTTGATGCCTACTTCCTGTTCGGGCTCAGCAGACTGGAGAGCGTGGAAGAAACTTAATCCACGCTACGATAAAGCAGGACTCTGTCCGACACACACGGGCCATGTGATGTCTTCACTCCCTGTTTGGGTACACTGCTGCAGGTGATGCAGACTGCATAACAAAAAGTTTGGGGGGTATGTGTTTGTGTGTTGTAGATGTGTGTGTGAGTGTGTGTGTGTGTGTGTGTCACGGGGAGGGAATGCTGAACTGTTTTGCTGTGCAGATTCTCTCTGACATGCAGTCACAATCACACAGCCTTATCTCTGCTCACCTTCTGCTGACTCCCTGAGGCAGCCCGCCCCACTGTGTCCTCAGCTCCACCACAGCTCCTCTGCTCCCTGCGTGTGTGTGTGTGTGTGTGTTTACCTCAGTACATACATGTGCATCCTGCACGTCTGCCTCAGATATATTTAGAGCTCTTAAATGTTGCAGATGCGTAACTTGTGCCGAGGAAACACAAATACAGCTCGGTGCATCTGTTTGTGTCAGCGCCGGCGTCCGTACAGTGAGGCCTCTGCTCTTAATTTGGATGTTTGTGTGTTTACAGCCTGCATGAATAAAGAACACAACATGTTAGTCTGCGAAATAAACATGCTCCTGTGTGTGTGTGTGTGTGTCTCCCAGCGATTCGTCTCCATGTCGGCGTGCGTTTCCCTCCCTCTCTGCTTCACTGAGCTGACAGTGGGTTCAGGCTCTTTTTTCCTTCCCCTGTCTCCTCGTCCTCCCTCCTCCTCCTCATCCCTCCCTCCTCCTGGTGTGGAGCTGGACATGTGGTGCAGTCAGTCTCACTGAAGGAGGAATACACCAGTGATTAAGTTGTTTCACCCTGTTTTGGTGGAGGACGTATCTAGAGAATCTCAGTTGTCATCAGGATGTTTGGATTAGCGCGTTAGCTTTGCAGATTTTTGCCAGTTATCAGTTAACGAACGTGTTTTCAAACACTTGCATCCTTCAGTGAATCTGATTTTTGGCTGAAGAAAAAACTTTCCAGGAGACAAAATAAAGAAAGACTAAAAGGAATCCAGCAGATATTTTTTATGTTGTCACGGCTCTTTTACAGCGGCTAATGCTGGCTATATTTCATCCTGTCCAAAAGAGAAAACAATCACATCTCTGGTAATATTTCAACGCCACAGATGACTTTTTGCAAGAACAAAACTCAGAGGCAGAGAGATATTTCACACGTTTACCGTCTTTGTTTATTCACGTCTGATGTATTTAAGTCTCCACCATCTGCATAGTGTTTAAAAAAATCTCCCCGATCCAAAAGTAAGCAACGTGCAGTTTTCATCAAGGTGAATTTTCTCATTGGCTTGTCTTCTCTTTGATGCTGCCGTGCAGAAAGCGTCCGTTTCGGTCCTGAATTTGGCCGCAGTGAATCGAGCATGAGCAGTGGTATTTGTGTGTTTACGATACTTCTTCAGAAAACACTTGTGTTGAGTGTTTTTTGTTTCCTTTAACGAGGATGAGATGTACTTGAGAACAAGTTTGTCCTCTACGTTGTTCAGCAGAAAAGCAGCCGGTGTGTTTAGATCTGTCCCCAAGGCCACAGAAAAAAAAGTTTAGGTTCAAGTTTGAAGTAAACACTTTTTGACGACTCAAAATGTCCTTGTGTTTGGATTGAAAGTCTTCCTGGAACAAGGGTCTTCAACCTGCGGCTCGGGAGCCTCATGCGGCTCTCTGACTCTTCTGCAGTGGCTCCTTTAGCTTTAAAAAATATTATTGAAATGAAAACATTTATTTTTCTTACAGATGTCATTGATGATTAAATACATTGACACTAAATAAAGACCTGCTTTAGTTTTTTTTTTTTAACTAAATATTCATCACATCACATCATAAGGTCATCACAAAGACATTAGCAAACAACAGAAAATGATGACTCAAGCTGAAAAATCAATAAATGTTATCAAATTTAAATGTTCCCTAATTTTTTTTTAATTCTGCAAATTTATTAAATAACAATTCTTTTTAATTTTTACAAAATTTCAAATTTAATTGAAATTTTTGCATTTTTTTAAAAGTTTCAAAATGTTGCAAATTTAATACATTTTCAGAAAAATTCAATTTTCTTTGCAATCTTTTGAAAATAAAACATTCCTTGTTTTTTTTTAAAGTTTTGTAAATTAACAGCCATCTTTAATTTTTTTTTTACAGATTTTTGAAATTTGGGGATTGTTTGACATTTTTGTATTCTTGAATACATTCAAACTGTTGCAAATTTAAAAAATTGTAGAAAATTTTGTATTCTTTGCAACTTATGAAATTCCAACATTTTTCCATTTTTTTGACATTTTTGCAAGTTTATGAAACTTAATTTTCTTGTACCTTTCACAAATTTTGAAAATTCAAACTCATTTAAAATTTTTGCAAATTTCTTTTTTTTCCAACTTATTGCATTTTTAAATAAATCAAAATTTTTTAATTAAAAAATTTGTTTTTTAACATTTTTTATTTTTGCATATTTTTGATATTTTGCACTTTTTTTTTAATTTTCTTGTAAATTATCAAAAGTTTAAAACCAAGACGTTGCATGGACAATTCTGTATATTCCCCCCAAAATACCCTTCCATTTAGACAATTATTTACTAGATTTTAACTATGTATAGAGTTTACATTCTTTATTGTCTTGATTATGAAGATAAAGTAGATTTTGTGGCTCCTGAATGACTTTAATCAAGCGGGGCTGAGGCTAAATGGCTCTTTTGAAAGTAAAAGTTGCAGACCCCTGTCCTGGAATCTTAAAGTACATGTTATTCAGGCATTTATGGTTATGACAGGTGAACTCTTGTACTTCTCACTTTTTGTTTGCATGGCTCTCAGAAGAGCATGCATGTGTATTAGCTTATCAGCATGTGTTGGAGCAGAAGATCATTAAACCTCACATAGGAGAACGTGTTGACAATGATGAGCTGCGTCTCACGTCTTCTGTCCTCTGGTGAGCAGAAAAGAGTCCGGTCCTCTGAGGGAGATGAGCTTTAATACTTTATATTTAGCATCCCATTAAGTTTGACCAAGGACACGCTGATAGTTGCTCCAAAACACAATCACAGAGGATTAAAACATGAATGCCTCACACATATGCACTCGAGCACTCCCCCCTCTCTGTCACAGATACACACATGTGGCTTGATTGTCTGCTGCTATAAATAAACGTATGTTTCACAGCTGATTATGAAACAGCCGTGGATGAGGAGGGAGGGGGAGGAGGGAGTGGACAGCAGCCCGGCCTGATATGACCCGCTGAAGAGAATCTGGATCCATAAATCGTGGAGTCTCAAGGCGCCCTGTTTGCCTGTGTGTGGTTGTTTGTATTTCTCTGCTGTTTATCTCCTTCAGCCCTGTGAGGAGGCATAAATGTGTCACGTATTGATGTGTTTCTGTGCGCCAGTGAGAGGATATGCATTTATTTTATTTCCATGATCCTCTCATTTCCCTTTGATTCCTGCATATATCGCTGTGCGCGGCGTGTTTGTGTATGTTTATGTTCTGTGAGCCTCCTCTTCTTATTGGTCTCTTCATCATGGCCCCTGCCTGACTCCATCTCTCTGGCTCTGTTGTAATAAAGCGTGAGGAATCAGATTAAAGGCAGGATTTTCAGCTTGAATACATTTGTGCATCTGTGTTTTATTTTTCTGTTGCCATTTTGTCCTTATACTTTCCCCCAGCAGAAAAAAAATCAACACCTCAACACATGTATGTACAGATGCTGTACATGTGTGAGAAGTGACTATTATACAATTTGATGTGAGTCTGTTTTATAGAGTGATGCTTAACTCTGATTGGTCTGTTTTAGTATTTTCTTATTTTCATTCTGGGGCTTTTAAACAATACAATTTTAATCATGATTAATTGCGTACGTCCTATTATAGCCAGTTGACTTGCAATAACTAACCAAGTAAAAGGTGTAGGCTTTTAACAATAAAATTTTAATCGCGATTAATCATGATTAATCGCGATTAATTGTAATTAATCGCATGTTAAACAGGTTGACTTGCATTTCATAACCAAGTAATGGGCTCAGGCTTTTGAACAGTAAAATTCTAATTGCCAATTAATCACAATTAATCACATTGTCAGCCAGATTGAACAGATTCAACTACTCACCAAGTAATGGACTTAGGTTTTTAAACTATAAAATTTAAGCTATGATTAATCGCAAGTCAACGTGGCTAGCTACGCGATTAATCGCATTATTAGCATTATAAGCCAGTTGACTTGATTGATAACCAGGTAATGGTCTTGGGCTTTTAAACAATAAAATTGTGATCGTGATTATTCATGATAAATCGCAATTGACTGCGATTAATCGCATTGTTAGCCAGGAAAACTTGCAATAAATCACCAAGTAATGGGCTCAGGCTTTTAAACTATATAAATCTAGTTGCAATTAATTGCAAATCAGCCTGGCTAACAATGCAGTTAATCGCAGTTAATCGCAGTTAATCACAATTAATCGCTTGTTAGCCAGTTGACTTGCAATTAATCACCAAGTTATGGGCTTGGGCTTTTGAACACTAAAATTCTAATTGTGATTAATCATGATTAATTGCAATTAATTGCGATTAATCACAATGTTAGCCAGGTTGACCAGCAAATAATCACCAAGTAAGGGGCTTAGGCTTTTAAACTATAAAATTTTAGTTGCAATTAATTGCAATTCAACCTGGCTTACCACATGATTAATAGCAATTAATTGGGATTAATCACATTTAGCCAGGTTGACTTGCAATTATTGACCAAGTAATGGGCTTAGGCTTTGAAACTATAAAAGTCTAATTGCGATTAATCGCAATGTAACCTGGCTTACAATGGAATCAATTACAATTAATTGCAATTCATTGCATTGTTGGCCAGTTGACTTTCTATTTATCACCAAGTAATAGGCTTGGGTTTTTTACAAGATAAAATTCTAATTGAGCAATCTTGCCAACAATGCGATTAATCGCTATTAATCACGTTGTTAGCTAGGTTGACTTGCGATTAATCACTAAGTAATTGCATGTTTTTCTATCTGTTGCAAATTTAACTTAAAGGGATATTCCCCCAAGTTTTTACGCTCTTATGCTTCATTTTCATTTTTTCACTTATCCAAAACATGATTATCCTCAAAGACACTGCCTGATCAAAAAAAATACCACAAAAGAATTGCATCACAAACTAAGATCAAGTACTGACTGTCTGTAAGCTGACCAAAAATATTGTATGTATTGTGTAGATTTTGGCAACCTTCGCTCATAGTAAAATTATTCTTTGATTTAGTTTTTTTTTTTTGGAAGTGAGCACATGGAATGAATTTAAAACCATGATAAAGGGCATAAAGTGGTTTTATCTCTTTTACATTTCAGTTCTTTTGTGGCTCACCTGCATCCACCCCGCTGTATTTTCATCATGTCAGTTATGCAAATCAACTTTTTGAAATCATTGTGCTCATGGTTCCTGATCTTTGCTACACCACCCTACAGCGCCACCTCCCCTCGGCGTCCCCTCCCTTCACACTCTGGAAAGAAGGTCAGCAGTCATACCAGGGTCGACACACGGGGGCCTAGCGGAGCGGGAAACACGAGGAGCGGGGCTTATAAGGCCACAGCGAGAGGGGCACATCTCTCCGAAATCATCCGCTGTCTGTGTTTACCCGGAGCGCTGACAGGTCGAGCAGCTCTGTCTGCGGAGAAGGCCAAGCTTACTGTGAGCTCTTATCTGGCCTGTCTGATACACAAACCCATATTGGCACAGCTGCTGCACACACATATCTGTTAAATGAATGGAACTGTTTGCCAGTTTGCTAAATGTCAGAAAATATCAGTCACTTTCAGAAGTATTTTGTCATTTCTGTCGCCCTCTCCTTCCTCCTCTACTCGTGCAATCTTTCTTCCAAATGGGCTACTTGTGATTTGAAAACAGAGTCAGGTGCTTGGAAAAATTTCCGCCACAGAGTTTAATTTTTTGGACTCAGGACAGTTTTGATAGAAACAGCAGAGTCACTCTGTTTGCTGATGACGCTCCGCTCTATCTGTCTTTTTCTCTTATGGACAATTTCAGTCTATCTCCTGTGATTCATCGCAAAAAGCCTTTTCTTTCTGAGCAAAGAAGAGCCCTTTTAACCCCCCCTCACCTCCACCTTAGCCATCCTCAGAGCCCCATCATTACAGGCCTTTAGAAGGGCAAAATTACAGCAGAGTGACTTATTACCAGCTGTACCCAGGGACGGGATGGAGGTTAGGGAGGGAGAGGGCGGGCAGGAGTAAAGGGGAGATATACAGTGATGAAGCAGATGAGGGACAGGAGCAAGGTAGATGGAGGTTCTGGGATGGGAAGGATCACATCAGCGTGACTGAGATAGAGGGACAGGGTAAAGATTAGAAAGAAGATTGAAAGGCGGCTTGAACAGAGAGAGTGGGCGCTGAGTGAGAGCCAGAGCAAGAAGCCGACGCAGACAAACACTGTCATTTATCGAGCGAGGCCGAGCTGTCCGCTAATGGACACATGATGTATGGCCCTTTAAAGTTTGCTCTGATTTACACTTCCCAAAGTTCCCACCTCACATCCCTCTTATCCTGGAACGGACGCTAAAGCCGACTCTGCAGAAGTCCACGGCGTGTTTTCACTGGGAGGGATGAGATGTTAATGTAACCTCAGGAGAACTCCTGTATCTGTGCAGATGAGTCGATTCAACAGCGAGTCTGTCTGACAGTGTTAGTGCACGTGTTCGTGTGCACCGAGGACCTCCAGAGACCCTGACTGTGGCGGGCAGGAAACCAAAGCAGACAGGCTTTAGTAAACAGATGTGAACAAGGTGTACAGGGTGGGAGGGAGAGTGGGAGGAGGGTACAGATCACACACTAACAAGCCCAGGAATAGATTCATCTATGGCTTTTTGATCTGATTCACTATCCGACACAGGGAAATTTACATTTGACATTTTTTTCACGTTTGTTTTCACACACCACCAAGTCCAAAAACCAAAGTAATGTGTTTGCTCTGCAACGAGTGCATTTTATGATGTCCGAAGACAGCAACCTGAAAAACATGTCACGTTTCGGACAAACTTCCCTGAGGAACCTCGTAACAGGGTAGCTAAAATTCAGAGTCTGACTGCGTCTTACAACTGGCGCTAATAGAATAGAATAGAAAATACCTTATTTATCTCCAAGGGGAAATTCAGGGGGAGTCACAGCAGAAATCAAGAAAACAAAAGTAAGAAAGTGTATAGAAAGTGTAAAAAGCTCCATAAGAAAATAGATGCTAACAGCTTGTCCATCATTGTCCAGTCAGCCAGTCTCCACCTCCACAGGGTCCAGGTCTGAGCTTCTTCAGCAGTCTGTTCAGTCTCTGTCTCCTGGATCCTGTCTGCTCACAGCAGGTGAAGCTCTTCACATGTGACGTTGGTGTCTGGTGTTAGCTCTGTTAGCCATGTCTGTGAATAGCATGATGCTACTCTGCCCTCTGGTATTCCCTCTGTTGCTGGGTTAGCATGGCTAGCTTGTCCATCTTACCCGAGATAGATCTTACGTTCCCAATAACGATGGATGGAAGGACAGGTCGATGTCGTCTCTTCTTAGCTCACACCTGAGAACCAGCACGTCGTCCTCACCTCCTTTTCCTCACCTTGTGGGAAACATCCGGCCTTGCACTAGTTAGCTTTGACATGCTACAGGCCGCTAACAGCCAATTTCACATGTAAACAATGCAGCCATGGTTAGATGTAGGATCTCAAGACAAACACAGGAGCAAAATTAGTAAAAGTATCACTGAAGACAAAACCAGTTTGGTGTCTATGACCAACAAATGAGCCATACAAAGTGATAATCCACTCGGAATGCAAAAATGACAAAAAAATAGATGAAAAAATTAAAAGAAACAGACAAGAACAAGAGGGCTGCTGCAACAGGCAGCCACACCCAACAACCACAACCAAAAGCAGATTAGCATAGCTCCGGAGAAACTGCTGCTAAAAATGTGCTCAGCTTATGTCTGTAGTCTGAAAATCCAGCTCCACTGAATTTCTAATTAAGGAGCCCTGCTGTAAGCGGTCTAGTGAGTTTATCTCATGTTTTATCATATCTGTAGTTTCTGTTTCATGTTGATCGATGTTGAAGCAGCAGTCAAACAAATCAAAGTGTTTCAAAAAGGAAATGTGTGTCCCTCAGTGGGCTGAAGGTCTTGCCGGTCTGGTCCAAAGCTAAATGCTCTCGGGGGAACCAGAAACCGAGTTGGTTAACTTGTTCCTCAGTGTGCACGTCAGGGTCAGAGGTCTGTTCCTACAGATATTGAAGAGTAGGACCACAGCAGCAGCTAAATCGACTGGAGTATTGGTATAAACACCAACATTTGAGGGAACATTGACTCGTATTGAACACGCTGCAGTTGAAATGTTGTTGAGCTTGGAAAGCAGTGCTCTTTGCCCTGCAAGAAAGTCTGCCTGGTTGCTTTTTTAAGAGCAGAGATGCAGGAGAAAAATGGGTCAACATTCGAAGGACCAATACGAAAAAATATCTAGTAAAGAAGCTTAGGTGGTCGTAATATTTTCTGATACCTGGTGAGTTTAAAACAACGAATGTTAAAGATTTTAAACTTTGATATCCTCTTTTTTTTTCAAGTGTTCCTGTTGGTCTTATTAGCTTTTTTTTTTTTTTTCACAGGATTTTGCCCAAATAAGCTGATGTTTTTTTTAGATGCATAGAATTCGACACATGTATGTTGCCTCAGTGTTTCACTGCCGTTTATCACCCAAGTGTCACACAGGCCCCCTGAACTAGTTTTTGTTATTTCATCCTTTAAAGAGTCAGATATCATGCCTGGCAACTTATTGTCTCTTCTTTCAGGAACTGTTTGATTTTTTTCTCTTGCCCATATAGTTGAAGTGTTATGGTAATGACAAACCATACCTGGAAAGCTCTTGTCTCCTATTTCAGGAACCATTTGTTGTTGTTGTTGTTTTTTCTCTTGCCCAAATAGTTGAAGAGTTATGGTAATGGGAAATCGTGCCTGGAAAGCTTGTTGTGTCCTACTTCAAATACTGTTGTTTTTTTCCCCTTGCCTAAACAGTTGAATAGTTATGGTAATGAGAAACCATGCCTGGAAAACTCTTGTCTATTTCAAGAGGTGTTTGTTGTTGTTTTTCTTTTTCTTCTTGCCCACATAGTTTAAGAGTTACGGTAATGGCAAACCATACCGGGAAAGCTTGTTGTCTCCTTTTTCAGGAGGTGTTTGTTGTTGTTTTTCTCTTGCCCAACTAGTTGAAGAGTTACAGTAATGAGAAACCATGCCTGGAAAGCTCCTGTCTCCTCTTTTAGGAACTGTTTGGTGTTTTTGCCCAAAAAGTTGAAGAGTTATGGTAATGAAAAACCAATGCCCGGAAAGCTTTTGTCTCCCATTTCAGGAACTGTTTGATTTTTTTTTTCACTTGCCCAAATAGTTGAAGAGTTACGGTAATGGCAAATCATACCTGGAAACCTCTTTCTCCTATTTCAGGAACTATTTGATTTTATTTCTCTTGCCCAAATAGTTAAAGCGTTATGGTAATGGGAAACTATGCCTGGAAAGCTTTCGTCTCCCATTTCAGGAACTGTTTGATTTTTTTTTTCACTAGCCCAAGTAGTTGAAGAGTTACGGTAATAAGAACAGCTTGGAAATTCATTGCACGTGGATTCCTTCGCAGTGCCATATCAGCCCGGATATAACTGCAAAGCTTTTTTTTTCCTTTAAAGACCCTTGTAATTTATTTTGCTTGCCCAAATAATTGAAGAGTTACGGTAATTTAAGACTCCAACCTCTGTGTCTCATAACATGATCTGTACTGAAGGTATGTTCTTAGTTTGGTTTTATGCAAATACACTCCCAGTCCTCTGCTGAGCATGGCCGAAATAGACACTACAACCCCTTTGGACCCTTACACACAAACATGCAAACACACATGCACACACACACGCACACACACCGTGCCATTTAGAGAGGAAGCGAGGCAGTTCATGGCTGATTTTCATTGTTATTCATGTATTAATTTATTCGCTCATGGCAGACGTGAAACAGGGCTGTAATATGCAGATGTGGGTTTGTTTCTCGATGGGAATTTTCCGGTCCACTGCCTCTAGCTGCCACTAATAATAAAGACAGGCAGAGGGGGTCGGGGAGGGAGGGGGGGCTAGACAGAGAGAAAGAGGGTTAGGAAAGGAACGGTGGAGTTGTCAAGATGCCTCTGGTCATACACACACAGCCCCCACCCCCTGTTTCCCTCTAACACACTCACACGCTCTCACACACATGCAGGCAGTGACCAGGTGCGATCTCGCTGTGAAATATCTTGTCCTTGACATGAAGGTGAGCGTGTTGACTTGTCCTCTCGATTGTGGACAGCTCCCTAAACAGTAGGCTCCTCTTTCTGTAGATCAGCGTGAGGTTTAACCCTTGATACAAAGAGACAGCTTTTTATTCTCATAAAACTACAATTAGCTCATATGTTTTAGTGCAGACATGGTTCAGGAGGCCATGGTTAGAAAACAAGCACTGAACAAACAGGCTGTGTCATCGCCCCGGACATAAATAGAAAAGATCTGCCAGGCAGCCTTTTGGCGATTGGCTCTGAGACTTTGTTTTCTGCTCTCGCTGTTGTAGCGTTGCACCAGAGTTAGTTCCTGCGGGACGGTCAGAGGCTTGTGTGGAGCACTGCCAGGAGTGACGATGTCAAAGACAAGATGCTAACAAGCAGCGAAGGACTGGCTCTATTTTCTCTCCCACGCCGCATTAATAGGAGACGTTAACCCCCTCCTGTCTGCGTGATGGAGCGCTGGAACGGCAGCCGGAGGAGAGGAAGAAGAAAGAGGCCCAGGGAGAGATCTTATGGAGATTGATGAAAATCAAAGCTCATCTCAGTGTGATGCTGAGGGAGGATGAAGGACTCTGAGACGGAGGGCACGGTGAAATGAAACTGTGGATGCTTGACAGCTAGCAGCATCAGCAAAGACAAATATACAGACATGAAAAAAATCATTACACCACCTTTGCGTTCTTCAATTTCTTGATTAATTTAATGCCTGGTACAACTTAAGGCTCATTTGTTTGGACAAATATGATGATAACAACAAAAATAGCTCTTAGAGTTTAATATAACGGCTGGCTCGCCACTTTTCGTGTTTTCTTGAAAATAACCAAAATCAGGTTCTTACATTAACAGCTATGGCATTGTGCTGCCAAAATCAGAGCTTTCAGGCTGTCCATGTTGTTTTCTGTCTGTTTTAGTCACATTAAACACACAGGAGTTAGTACATGACTGCATTACATTGTTTTTGATGACTGCCGCCATGCGTCTTGGCGTGCTCTCCACCAGCTTCTGCTTTGTTTTTTGGGGCCTGTGGTTCTCCATTTGGAGTTTGCTGATGTTCCTCAGGTTTTCAGTTGGATTAAGATCTGCTGATTGATCCGGCCAAGGCAGGGTTTGAATGTTCAGTTTCTTCATCCAGGCTTTAACTGACCTAGCCATATGGTAAGGGGGCATTGCCTTGTTGGGAAATCCACTTGTTTGAGTCAGGAAAGAGTTTTCCAGCTGATGGAAGAAGACTGTTTCCATACCATCTCCAACCTCAGACCATCACTGATCCACCCCCATGTTTTACTGTAGGGGTCAGACAGTCCAGTTCGTAGGCTTCCCCAGGTCTCCTCCTAACCAGGAAGTTGGCTGGAGTGGATCAAATCCAAACTGGATCCATCCTTGAAGAGAAACTTCACCCAATCATCAACGGTCCAATCCTTGATCCCTAGCAAAGAGTACCCAGGTCTTCCTCTGCCTCTGGTTGATGAAGGGCTTCTTCAGCGCCCTGTGTGACTTCAGACCAGCTTCAAGAAGCCAGTTTCAAACAGTGTCAACCCATTTTTTAGCTCCCTGGAGGTCTGACAACGATTCCTGACACAGGAACTGATCAGTGCCCAGTCATCTCATAGGGTAGGAAGACGTTCCCTGCCTCGAACAGCGAGCACTTTGGTCGTACCATGTTGGGCTCACTTTGGGATCTTCAGTTTTTTGGCTTCCTGTCTCTTACTCAAACCAGTTTCTAGCAAAGCCAAGATGGCCGCCTTTGAGAGCAGGAAGCCACAGTTGGCTTTTGCATGTGCAGAGCTGCTCATGACATGAAATGGCCTCTTATAAACCCTGGGAATACATAAAGCTTAAACATGTCAAACAGGATATAAATATGATGTAATCAGCTCCACGTTTTGTTATGTTTGTTGTATTCTTCAGGTAATTTACTTTTAGTGGGACCAGGCATTAAAATGAAGAAGAAATTGAAGAAAACAAAGGCAGTGTAACAATTTCTTTAAGACAAACTAGCATTCTCATTGGACATTTTCACCATTTTAGTGAATGAGTGGAAAGAAAAAAGGTGGAGGAGAGGAGAGCAAACCTACCACATGCATGATGATTGCACCCGGTTGCATGATATAAATGTCTTCACCCTCAGCCTCTCATTGTGAAAAATGATGAAGGGGCACAAGACCTAAAAAAATCAGCCGTCAGAAAAATGCAAATGAATCCAGGCAGCTCCGACCACCAAAACATTTCATCTGTTTTTGTTTTTTGTTGTGTTTTTTTCGCCGGCAGTTTGTCCTCCCACAGTTGTGACCCCATGCACCGTGGCATGTTAATAAATAAGATGTTTGAAATTCTGCAGAAGCGTAAAAACCCAACAATAAGACCTTTAAAATCCTGCTTCAGTGTCGTGTTTGTAACTGGACGTGGTTACAGTTCACTGCGACTCTAAACACGAGCCTCACATCATCCATCATGCACGCTGACGTCTTGTTCTCCTGTGATTTGTAGACACACGCACGGCTATCTGGGGCTGAAGCCCACAGGCATGCACGCAGGCCGGAGTCCAAGCTGTGTCAAATCAGCGGAGTCTTCACCAGAGGCCAAATCTGTAGCGTATAATTAGCTTTTAATCAGCACCCTCATTCAGGCGAGCAGGAAAGATTAGCCCAGCTTGGGCTCTGCTTAAAATAAGCATTCATAAACGCGTGTGAAAGCCTGTGACCCATCGCATCCAATCATACGCACACAATGCCGAGCTCCCTCCCTGCTGTCCTCTCTCCTCTCTCATGTCTGTAAAGCTCCTCTTCATCCACCTCCTCCTCCTCCTGTTTCTGCATTTCTCTACAGCAACGTTAGCCTCCTCCTTATTTCCAATAAAATTCATCAACCTCTGCTGCTCACGGCGACATTATTGTTGCCGATCTACACAAGGACACAACTCACACTCAGGCCTGACCTGTGTGACGCCTCCTGTGCCTGAGGGTCTGTTTGGATAATCCAATATTGAGAACTTAAAGTGAGTGTCTTTATTTAAATAAATAAAAAAAAGCTGCTGGGGTTCGAGAGCGTAACATTTTAGATTAGCTCGTCTTGTCTAATCCCTGCCTCTCTCTGGGGCGAGCCGCAGCATTTATGCCAGTAATGAAGTGCAGTGAGATTTTAATGGGATTTAGTTAAACTGGGACATAAACCAGAAAGTCAGGGAGAGAGGAGGAGGAGGAGGAAATCTTCCTCATCATCACGGCTTCAGCTTTCATAAGAGCAGGCTGCATGTTTTGGTTATTTAATGAAGGTTTTTAATGATCTGATCTGTATTGGCTGAGATTCATGTCAAACAGGAGAAATCTCACTTATTCTCCTCCTCCTCCTCCATCAGTGACTGTTCGATACATCAAGAGATCCGCAAGGTGACGTGACGCAAGTGCATGTACATCAAAGCAGAAAAAAAGGTTAAACAGCTGTTTAATGCTTCTGTGACAAAATATTTTCTGTTCATTTATTTTTAGCCTGAACTTTTGTTGCAGATTAAAGACACGTCCACATGTAGCTGAGGATCTGGGAAACTGCTAGTGATGTAATGTTACATCCCATCGCAGCTAAAAATTGATATAAATATGTGACGATGCAAATCGGCTGGGATGAAAAATAAATTGTAACGCCCTTTTTAAACAGCAGAGGGCCACCCAAACTAGCCAAAAAACATATAAATCCTAAACTAGAAACACAAGCAAATCTGAGATTTATTTGAAGAGATTTTGTTTATTTCTATTATCATTCAGTTATTTTAATTTGAGATTTTCTTAAAAAGTCATTTTTTAATCTATTTTTTGTTATTCAAGAAAAAATATAACTTCACTTGCCCTTTTAGGAAAAGGACAAACTTTTTTTGCACAGTTTACCTTACATCTGAGAATTAATTAGGAAATTAACTTTTATTTGTTAAAAATAAGAGAAAATATAATTAAAGAATCTTTTTTAGTTACATTTTATCAGCAAGCCAATTCTGTAAAAAAAAAAAAAACCCAGTATTGGAAATCCTATCAGATTGTTTGTCGCGTCACATCCCAAGAAACCGCATATTTATTTTATGTTTACGCCAGTCGTCCACACAAACCCACAGTTTTATGTCACTGAAAACAATGTTTCCAAAAAAGTCCGGCCAAATTCAAGGTTTTGGCGAACTCTTGTTTCATGGTTTTGTCCTGAAATATCGCAGCCAGTGGCGGACTGCTGAAAAACAGCCCAGGACTTTGATTCGCCCCAGCCCACAACAACGGGACACGTGGGCTGACTGGCAGCACCCTCCATCCCCCCACCCGGCAGTACCGGCCGTTCTGGTATTCTCCAGAACGTCAACATGACCGGTCTGCCTCTGACGCCAGACCGGTCTATTCCAGACCAGTTAGGGTCTGGAATAGACCAGCCATTTCCCAATGACCAGCCCGCCCCTGGTCACAGCTGAATGATGGAGGCTCATTCTGATTGGCTAGCACAGGTTAAACGTCTGAAAAAAAATAAAGCTAAATATGGGTTTGAAATGCTTCGAGCCTCGCTTATTAGCGGATTTTCCTGCTGCATGTGGACGAAAGTGTTTTTAAAACAAATGACAGGAGGAGCATTCGTTTTTGAAAATGCGTGGCTACATGTGGACAGAGCCTAAGTGTTGGATAAAGTAATCTCCAAACAGCTTTTGTTCACATTTTCTGTGGCAAAGACTCTAAATGGGGACACATGTCCTCGCAGGAGCTCTAACTCATACTTAGACCATTCGGGAACTTTTGTCCAAAACTAAGGTTAGAAAGTGGTAGAAAATTTCCAGTACATTCAAGAAAGTTTCCTGAAAATTCAATGGGAATTTTAGCCGTCAACTTAAATGATTTTTTTAAAAAACTTCTGGGAATTTTTTTTTTCCTATCAGCTTGATTTCAAAATATTGAACTAGACTTTATGATGACCTGAGGGAGTTACTCTTTAGGGAAATGCCTTTTGCTAATGCTGACTTTTTTTGGTTTGATGACTTTGAAAAACTTGGGTTTTGTTTCAAAAAAGGAACTTTGGAGAAAAGGCAGAGCGTATTATTTAATGTTGAGTTGAGAAAAGATTTATCAGCTCCATAATTGTGATGAATTTCTGTTTTGTGAACATCATAACTTTGTCTCTGGTGTCTTACAAAGCCATGGGGTTGGACACTTCTTGTGCATGGCACATAGATAAAATTCAATCAATCAATCATATACATCAGTAAGACCCGGTAAATGCAGTTAATATAAATTCCAGAAAATTGGGGCCCCAATCCTCACTTATAAAGGGCATGAAAGCCTGAAAAAATAACTTTAAAAAAAGAAAAAAATCTCAAAAATATCCAGAAAATATTTTTAATTTTTAGGAAATTTTCTCAGAAAGTTCCCAACTCTAAAAATTTCCCAAATTTTGCAACACTATTTATTTATTTTCATTCATCCCTTTTGTGTTTTCTGCTTCCTTATTATCTGATTGAAGCTTCTTTTCATGCATCATGTGTTAATTTGTATTTTACTATAACCAACATATTTCTCTCTTTATCTCTTTGTTCTCCTATCGTTTTTATCTTCATGCCAATATCTGCTGAAATAGCGACTGTAACGCCTGGATATCCCCTCAGGGGATGTTTACAGAATCTCTGATCCTGACTCTGATTCTGAAAACCAGCAGCCTCAGGCGGTCTCTTCCTGGGTTTCCACAGACACACAAACACATACATGCATCCACACATTGCACAGCCATAGCTTTACTGCAGCACCCAGACTCTATAGAATAATATGATGCTTATAACTTATATTCAGTATTTTGTGTAGGAAGTTGATGGCTTTTAAAAGTTGTGATGTTGAACATAGATTATGATTTTTTCTGGAAACCCAGACTCAGCCTCAGCTGGTGTGTACTTTTTTCTGTTGGGACTGTAATGATCTGCTCTGGTTAATGTGGATGAGTCTGTATGTATCTGGACACCCTTCAGGTCAGTCCCCAGCACCAGGCGTGCCATCGTCCACACCCTCTGACACTGCAGACCAGACTTAATGCGGTTTGCATACCAGGAAAAACAATCAGTGTGAGCGGCTGTCGCAGCGCGGCCCTCAGCCTGTGAGAGCGCGTGTGTGTGACCGGCGTGGAGTCGCTCCAGCCGGCCAGCGATCCTGCTGCTGCTGTGATGAGTTTGGCTCATGACCTCCTCGGGGCCGTGCTGCCATATTGGCTGCCCGTGTATTGTTCTGTCAACAGCATCTGTTGGGCCTGATAAAAGGATTAGACCAGGTCCCTATAGGCTGGCTGGAGCGAGCCTGGATTAGCCGGAAAGGCCTATGATTTCATACATGTGGGCAACTGTGTGTGTGTGTGTGTGTTTATGTGAAAGTAATTTTAACTCAGAGTCAATCCCTTCCACCCTGACAGGGATCGTCCAACGCAGCAAAAGGAGGTCTAGAGTAGCTCCCATCTTTCCTCTCATCCTGCAGATAAAGACTCATTTCGTATATTTCCTCTTCAACACGACACTTTCCAGATCCTGCACACACACACACACACACACACACACACTCGGAACCTTTTCTCCATCGGTTCACTGCAAGGATGAACATGAATCACACATTGTTACCCAGACCAATTGATTTGAGGTCATGTCAAGGTCCTCTAATATGTTGCTCATGGCTGTTACATGCTCCTCACCACTTCATTACACACTGTCCTGGTTTTCCAGGGTCAGACACACATCTGTGCAGATAAATACCTGCTTTAGAGTCTCATGAGAAGCAAAGCAGAAAGATAATAATCCTCTACAGCAAGGGTCCTCAACCTGCAGCTCTTTGACTCCTTTGCAGTGGCTCCTTGTAGCTTTAAACAAAATTATTGTTGAAATATTTTTTTTTTCTTTCAGAGGGTATCGATGATTAAAGATTCTGACACTGAATATAGCCATTTAGTTGAACTAAATCTTCATCCCATCTGTCAATAAAGCCTGCCACCACTCTACTTCACCTCCTACAACATCAACAGCCCACCAACTTTCCATGCACCTGTGGCTAACCTCAAGTTTTACAGCCCTGAGAAGAAAACTACATCTACAATAAGACTAATCTGGAAGAAAATACTGATTTTAATTCTGTGTAGATGGATTCAATTAACTGACAATGTGCCAGCTTAATATACATAACTGATATGAAGCAAGTCGCAAACCAGAAAAAAGAATTAGTTGAGGGACATGATCAAATATGTTATCACATTCAAGTATTCTTTTGAAAAATACCTCCCTTTATTTGCATTTTTTTTCAAATTTTGAAATTGTTAAAAATGTTTACAAATTGATCCAGTTTCAAAATTTCTGTTTCATTTTTTTAGTTGCAATTTTATGTTCTTTTATTTATTTATTTTTTATTTTTTTGTTTTATTTTGTTGGTTTACAAATTTTTAACATTTTTTTTTATTTTTGTCCTTTTTTGAATTTCCATAATTTTTGCAAATTTTTGCAATTTTTTTAAAATTCAAAAAAGTTTATATTTTCGCTATTTTAATTCGATTTTTTAACCTTTGCAAGTTTCATAAATCTTTAATTCCATTTAGTATTTGAAATTTCTCAGGTTTGTTTTGCAAATTTTAACAAGTTTTTTAACTTCATAATTTTTCAAATTTTTTGTTTTTTTTTTTGTCATTTTTTAATATCACTGTTTGATTTTTTTTGTTGATATTTGAATTTCCAAAATTTTAGCAATTTTTTTCACTTTTACAAATTATAATTATTATTTTTTTTAATTGTTGAAGACATATCAATGTAAAAAACTAAGACATCCCATATTCAATATCATATAAATTCAAAAGCTTCTTGTTAAGATAATTATTCTATCTTTAGATTTTAGCCTTGTAAAGGTTATTTTTTATACACTCTGTGGTCTTTATTATAAAGATAAGGTATATCTTGTGGCTCCTGAATGGACTTTAATCCAGGTGAGCTGAGGAAAACTGACTCCTATGAAAGTTAAACTTGCAGATTCCTGCTCTAAAGCCTTGATTGCTGTAAGTTCCTGCAGGTTTGTTGATGATGGTTTTGGCAGTGAGATGCACACAGGTGAGGCACAGCTCTGAGTCCTCGGTGGAGTTTTCTCTGCATGTCCCCAGCCTCCTTGACTTCCCTCTGGGATACACAAATCCCCCTCCCCCTCCTCCCCCTCCCCTCACCTGCCA